>NC_083418.1:72070643-72388643 GCF_020745735.1 Hemiscyllium ocellatum
AAACACTTAACACAACTCAGATTTATCAGAACAAAATGTAAGCTCATGCCAGAGCTAACATTTCAGATCAAGATAACATTTAATCAGAATTAAACAAAGATAGAAGAGCAAGAGTTTTAAAGTCTGTGGAAGGTAGAGGGATAAGAAAGAATAAAAGGGAAGGCTATAGAATAGATTGGAATCCTTGCAGTGCAGAAAGAGGCTATTCAGCCCCAAATCTCCAAAGGGGTCTGTGATAAAGCAAGAGAAATTAAGTAACAAAAATAGTACCAAAGTGAACGCATATTGTATAGTAGAAAAACACAGTATCTTTGGCTTCAATACCTGAAACACCATCAGCAAAAGATAAAAAAAATGACAGAGGAATGTGGTCATTGATATTTTCAAGATGATAGAAGCCTGCAATTTATTTTTACAGCTGTGAGTTTGCATGGCTAACTTTGCCCAAGGCAGTTTGACCTGAATGATGTGAACATCTCTATCAATTTCCTGAGGTATTTGCTCTTTTCACATTTCAGTTGTGTTTCCTCACAAAAAGGATTTCACCCGAGACTTACAGTTTTGCAATTGGTTGAAAACAATGGGAATAAAAACAGATGAGGCAGAAATGGATACTGCAGATGTTGGAGATTAGAGTTAAGATTAGAGGGGTGCTGGAAAAGCACAGCAGGTCAGGCAGCATTCGAGGACCAGGAAAATCAATGTTTTGGGCAAAAGCTCTTCATCAGGGATTCCTAATGAAGGACTTTTGCCCGAAACATCAATTTTCTTGCTCCTCGGATGCTGCCTGACCTGCTGTGCTTTTCCAGCACCATTCTAATCTTGACTGGGAATATAAACAGACACTTGAATGGAACGTATTTGTGTGACTAAGAACTGCCTTCCAGTGACCAAAGTAAACTTGGTTTTGTGTAAGGTTATGAGCCAATCAACAAAGGTATTTAATGTGATCAACAAGTTAATGAGCTACTCGTTACAACTTAGGACATTTGATAACATCACACATTGAGGGCATCAATGTTAGTGTTGTTTACTCTATTTCATTTACTAATTTAGCAAACTGTGTATGAGACTGTGCTGTCTACCTGTAAAATAGCGTTCATAACTGGGAAAGATTGAATTAGAGCAACAATTGATCCTGGAACTTAAAGGGATGATGAATGAAGTCCTGATTTTATTTTCTAATTGTGAGTAACACTGAGTGGATTTGATACACTCTGTAATAGTGGAAGCAGAAAACACTAATATTCAGCAGCTGCTAATCATATTTCAGAAAGGAAAGAACTATCTGCATCTTCAAACTTTAAATAAAAGCTCACTAAGATTGTGCTAAGAAAGTAAAGAACAACTGGCTTGGATTAACTATATAGAAATAAATCAAAGCTTGCTTTCACAGTTTGATCTTTTAATCTCACATCACATTTATATTCTTGTAACATTATCCTATCTAACTTTTTTTCTCTATTTGGTTAAAAATAAGCCATTCAGCCCATTTAGTCTGCTCCCCCATTCAATGGCTGATTTGATAATCCTCAACTCCACTTTCCTGCCTTTTCTCCATCCCCTCACTGATTAAAAACCTGTCTCTCTCAGCCCTCAATATACTCAATGAATCAGCCCTCTGCAGTAAACAATTCCACAGATAACCACCCTGTGAGAGAAGAAATTCCTCCACATCTCTGTATTAAATGTACAACCCATTATTCTGAGATTATGCTGTCTGGCTCTTGACTCTCTCACAAGGGGTAGCAACCTCTCCACATCAACCCCGTCAAGTCTGCTAAGAAGCTTATATGTTTCAATGATGTCGCCTCTCATTCTTTGAAACTCCAATGATACAGGGGTCAACCAACTTAGCCTCTCCTCATAAGACAGTTCCTCTATAATTGGGATCAGCCTAGTGAACTTTCCTTAAACGACATTGAATTCCGGTATATTTTCACTTGGACAAGGGGCCCAAAGCTATTTGCAGCATCCTAACTGCGCTCTAACTAGTGCCTTGTAAAGTTTTAGGAAGACCTAATATGTCTATAATTAAACCAGATTTAACTGCATGAAAACCTATCCCCTGCAAAGAGTTAAAATAGGACTCCGAGCATTTCAGTGACAATTCTTGAATATGATTGGTTAAAGAGATACACAGTTCTTTAATGTGTTCACACAGGATCCTGATGCCCGTCAGATACTACCATGTTGTTTATGATACCTAATCAGTTCAAGTTTCAATATAAAATCCCCATTGAAATTCTATCAGCAAGACAAAATGAAATGAATAACACTGAGCTGAATTTCAACTGAGGGTGATGTGAGGTGTCCCAGAATAAAAGTCAGGGAGCAATTCCTTGCTTGGCCACCTGACCTCGCAGCTATTTAGGAACAAATAGTTGTGATAATACAATGGCTTTTAGTGGTATATTTTGTCTTGTATTTGTTTGTGAGAAAAGGTAGAGACAGAGGTCTGAGCAGTCTACTCCAAATTAGTAAAATGAACAGCTTATGAGACCCTGTTTTTTTTTCAAAAGAGTTATTATAGTAGAAGCAAAACACTTGAGTTCTCTCTCTGTCAGAATTTTCTCTTGATATTCATTCCTCCTTGACTGAAGAAACATTACATGTGAGTGATTTATTTTACTGAATTTGCCTATGCCAAAGTTGTGTTTGTGGGTTGTTACTATATTGGTTGTTACTATATTGGTTGTTACTATTGATGCTGCTTAATATTTAAATATTTAGTATTTAGCTATTTCTGTCGTTAAATAATCTATTATTAAGCTTTCCAAATGAGGTAAATTATTTCCAATTATTCTTTCTTTTGTTTGTGTTTTAACTGTAGAGTAAGACTAAAGTGTGTTTTGCTTGAAGCTGACTATTTGAATTACATGTGGAACACAACACCTTACACTTGTCTTTAAATAAGATAAAAATTAGGGTCTAGGCCATCTCCTTGATATATTTGATGTGGGTTTGATTTGGTTCCTAACATAGTACGCTGGGTTTTATGGACCCCAGGGGTAGGGTATAAGAGGTAGGTTTGGGGGTTTTAAGAGGCTGACCTAAAATTGGGCACCATGTTATGGACACTACGCTGAGCATTTACCCACCTACCCTAGACTCCTTGTCTGAGCAGTGTGAGTATAGTGCCCATTTAAGTCCTTGAGTCTGCTCCATGACTTAATAAGGTTGTACCCTCTATTTTTCTGCCTAAACTTACAGCCTGGCTGCTTTCACTGCCAGAAAGGACTTTCTCTTTCACTAGCCCTTTCTGCCAGTTAAAGGCCTCCCCCTCAAATCCCTCAAGGTTTCTCATCTCCATGGTTCACCTCTTCCTTCCCTTTTCCAACCTGCTCCTGGTGATGTCCTCCTGATGTGTCTTGACACCTGACTCAATTGACAATTGGGGTTAAAGACTGAGCTGGTATCCCACCAGTAGCCACTGTCCCCAATGGCGCCAATGGGACCAGAAACTGACTGGTCCTCAGATTGACTGGCAATTAGATTACCTACAGTGTGGAAACAGGCCCTTCAGCCCAACCAGTCCACACCGACCCTCCAAAGATTAACCCAACCAGACCCATTGCCCTCTGACTAATGCACCTAGCACTATGGACAATTTAGCATGGTCAATTCACCTAACCTGCACATGTTTGGATTTTGGGAGGAAACTGGAGCACCCGGAGGAAACCCATGCAGATACAGGGAGAATGTTCAAACTCCACACAGACAGTCACCCGAGGCTGGAATCCAACCTGGGACCCTGGTGCTGTGAGGCAGCAGTGCTAACCACTGAGCTACCGTGCTGCCCATTCTTGCAGATAACTCACCTTCCTGGATAAGGTCGGATGGCTTTGCCTCAAGCCAAACAATGGAGCCCTCCTTTGACCCCACAACTCTTCCAATTCAAATGAACTGCAGCTGACTATGATTTTCATTATTTCTAACAAAAACCGTGCTCTCGTATTTTCTATAATGAAATGGTAATCAAGTTTCTACCAGATGTATAATTAGCTACTCTTTGCTGTCTACAGAGTTGGTATTTAAAGCAGTTAAATTATATTTTGAAAATGCTTATGCCTAAATATCCCTGGAATGTTGCTATCACCACTGCATCTTCTACCTCCCTGGTAGTGTCTGACAGGCACCTACTACACTCGGTGTGAAAAACACTTTCCTTCCACATCTCCTCTCAACTTTTCCTCACTCACCTTAAATCTTTGTCCCCTAGTACCTGTCATTTCCATCCTGGGAAAATGACTCCTACACTTGCCTTTCGTAATTTGACATACTTCTATCAGCTTGCCCCCTCAGCCTCCAATGCTGTCATGAAAACAATCCAAGTTAATCCAACCTTTCTTTGTAGCTAATCTTAACCCTAAGGGGAGAGCACACAATGGAGATTTTGACATCATGGGCAGGAGACAGTGGTAAATGAGTCACTCGCTTATAAGGCCTCGATCAGAAGTGTTCTACTAGCCAGATGTTGCCCCTGACAAATGGTCATAGTGTGTACACTGGCCCAAGAGATTGCAGCACTTGTATAATACTTTCAGCAATAAACCATCTCAGAAAATCAGGGATTGAATAGAACAGTTAAACAGGGAGAGGCATGGGATTCAGAAGGTATCCAGTATTTCTTCAGTTTCAAGTATTTTCCTTTTAGACACCAATGATCTCATCTCTCTGGAAGGCCAAGGGCAATAGATACATAGGAGAACCAGCACCAACCTGCAAATTCCTCTCCAAACCATTCACAATCCTAACTTAGAAATATGTCGCCATTCCTTCACTGGCACAGTGTCAAGAAGGGCTCATGCCTGAAACATTGACTCTCCTGCTCCTTGGATGCTGCCTGACCGGCTGTGCTTTTCCAGCACCACCCACTTTGACATAAATGCTGACCAGCCAGTGACACCCATGTCCATGATTTGATTGAAAATAAAATTACTACTAGATTGTTTCAATTTAGATTATCTCTTCACTTTGAGCTCTATGATGCTCAAACATTACCTTTAATTATCCTTCCAGGTTTCCCCATCCTTGTGCTCATCATTTGTTGAGAGAATTGTAACCTATTGGACACTTGTGTTCTCTGTTCTGGATACCCTGCTACCTCAACATCTTCCCTCTTCCTGTCCTTCTTCCTCCTGTATTCCCTCCACCAATTTCCATAACCTGTTCGGTTATTTCTCACTGCTTAAGGAGTAACCCCATCCTTTGTGTTTGTTCTTTCTTATGCACCACCCAATTTAAAATCGCAGGGAACTAAATCTAGCATTCCACCCCACTGCATTGGTTTCCTGGCAGTGTCTACACAAAGCTAAGAAATAGTGTCTATACAAAAGCTAAGAAACCCGCCAGAGACCCGGGTTCAATTCCCGCCTCAGGCGACTGACTGTGTGGAGTTTGCACGTTCTCCCCGTGTCTGCGTGGGTTTCCTTCGGGTGCTCCTGTTTCCTCCCACAGTCACAAAGATGTGTGGATCAGGTGAATTGGCCATGCTAAATTGCCCGTAGTGTTAGGTAAGGGGTAAATGTAGGGGTATGGGTGGGTTGCGCTTCGGCGGGTCGGTGTGGACTTGTTGGGCCGAAGGGCCTGTTTCCATACTGTAAGTAATCTAATCTAATCTAAAATACAGGCCAACATTACAGTGGAGGGTTATATAATAGCTCAGTTGGACTAAGATTAAAAGTTCCATTCTAAAATGTTGAGGTGCATTTGAGAAGGGGAAGAAAAAAGCACAAACTTGATGTTAATTGATGCAGCAGGTGAATAGGCTCTTTTGTAGTCTCTGGGAGAGCCTGTTTGCATTTCACTCAGGAACAATGCTCGGTTGCAGAAAACATCAAGGTTTGCTGTTGTAAAAGCATCTGGCTAATGAGGAACTTTGACTGGCCTAAGTAGACTGAGGTGTGAGAACCAAATGCAGCTATACAGTCTGTTCTGACATAACGCGAGGGTCGTGTTCCCGTGTTACAGGAAAATCATGTCTGAGCAGCACCATTTTAAACCAATGAGAGCAGAATCATGGTGTAGCCAATGCAGGTAAGGAACATTAACGTGTTATGGACCAGACCAGACCCCCTCAAAACATTCAAGAAAGTAGCCCAGACTCTAACTTTGCGAGTTGTTTTAAGTAGGTGCAATACAGATATTCCGGGAGGGATGCTGCTGGGCAAACCACTTAGATTTAAACAAAACAGAGGTTATTTATAAGATTGCTAAATGAGGCACAAACAAAAGAGGGCAGAATACAGAATAATGTAACCTATCCAAAAACCCAACAGACTATACCAACTTAATGATGCTGTTCCCAATACTTGCAACAATTCCCATAAACGCCCATGGTACACAAGATTAAGTCAAATGCATGGTCTTACAGGAGAGATGTCAGAGAGAGAGGATCAACATGGACTTACTTCTCTTTAGTTCTGTAACTTCAATCTGCCTGACTGCTTTCAGTGAACAGCCAGACTACCAAAACCAAATCAAACCAAACCAGAGAAAGCTGAGCTGGGAGAACTGGCCACTCCCCTTTCACGTGTCTTTTATAAAACCTTGAAAGCCTTTTGTCTGAGGCAGTATCTGTTAGCTGTAATTAAACTGACTCTAAAACCCTTCAAACTTAGACTTTTCTGAGTCTGTGCCTTTCTGAAAGAAAAACCAAGGACAACATAACTTAGTTAAAGGAGCAGCATCGTTAGAAAAGATTTACAAGGATGTTGAGGTCTGCAGATGCTGGAGATCCTGAAGAAGGGCTTATGCCCCAAACGTCGAATCTCCTGTTCCTTGGATGCTGCCTGATCTGCTGCACTTTTCCAGCAACACATTTTCAGCTTTACAAGGATGTTGCCAGGGTTGGAGGATTTGAGCTACAGGAAGAGATTGAATAGGCTAGGGCTATTTTCGGAGGCTGAGGGGTGATCTTATAGAGGTTTATAAAATCATGAGAGGCATGGATGGAGTAAATAGACAAGGTCTTTTCCCTGGGGTGGGTGAGTCCAGAACTAGAGGGCATAGGGTAAGAGATGAAGAATTTTAAAGGGACCTAAGGGACAACTTTTTTACGCAGAGGGTGGTCCGTATACAGAATGAGCTGCCAGAGAAAGCTTACACACACATACACACTCTTTCACATGCACTCACACCCAAATGCACACACTCACATACACAAACCCAATCTGTCTCTGGTGCACGCACAGACATATAAATTTATGGGGTGGATATGTAGTTGCAGAATTACATTTTATTTTGATCAAAAACTGTATAAATCCATGTAGGATTCCGAAAGTCCCACTTTAGAAATAAAACTGACTCAACATTGGGACAGACTTTAAATTCATACCTTTAGTACATTGTCTCAACTAAGATAATGCCTATTGTTCAATAAACTGAAGCCACCTTGAGAGTGTAACTTAAAACGGGTTTTCGAATTTACATACTAACCAGCATATACAATCCTAAAAGATGCAAGACTTAATCTAAGTTTATTTAATATATTATTACAACTCTGTGACACTGTAATCCTTCTGCTATTAATTCTGTCTTCAGCTCCTGCTCCACAGCCACCTGATGAAGAGGCAGTGCCTCGAAAGATCGTGCTTCCAAAATAAACTCTTTGAAATTTACCAATCTTGCACCCGTCCAGATGAATGCAAAACAAAAGTCTTCAACAAGCTTCTTTTCCTCAATAATACTCAAGAGCTGTACTACCCAAGCAAGTGGAAAATATTGTGCAAGCAAATTACCACACTCGCAGTACTCTGTGCTGAAAATAACCAATGCTGGCAATCACAGTGGATCAGGCAGCATCCATGGAGAGAGAGCAAGCTAACATTTTGAGTCTAGATGACTCTTCATCCGAGCTGACATGCAGTGTGGAGGGGACAGCATTTATGCTACAGTTGCACGAGGGAAGGGTTAAGTGTAGAGGGCTGGGGAAGAAAGGATGCTGATAGTTCAGATTAGGCAATTGGAATGTGGAAATAATTGTGTAAAGCAAGGTGTTTAAGCAAAATATTGAATAAAATCTATGGAATATAAGAAAAAGTACATAAATGACTTCATGGAGATATTTTTGTGGTCTGCTTTACAGTTTTAACAGTTATCTCAGTTAGTCTGTGGGCAAGTTGTTGGACGGAATCCTGAGGGATAGGATGTGCATATATTTAGAAAAACAAGAACTTATGAGTGACAGACACAACATGGCTTTGTGCATGGGAAATCACGTCTCACAAATTTGATTGCGTTTTTTGAAAAAGTAACAAAGAAGATTGAAAAGGAAGAATGGGAGACATGATCTATAAGGACTTCAGTGAGGCATTCGACAAGGTTCCCCATAGGAGACTGATTAGCAAGGTTAGGTCTCATAGAAAACAGGGAGAACTAGCCATTTGGATACAGAACTGTCTCAAAGGTAGAAGACAGAGGGTGGTGGTGGAGGGTTTTTTTCAGACTGCAGGCCTGTGACCAGTGGAGTGCCACAAGGATCGGTGCTTGGTCCACTGATTTTCATCATTTATATAAATGGTTTGGATGCAAGCCTAAGAGTTACAGTTAGTAAGTTTGCAGATGACACCAAAATTGGAGGTGTAGTGGACAGCGAAGAATGTTACCTCAGAATACAAAAGGATCTGGACGAGATGGGCCAATGGGCTGAGAAGTGGCAGATGGAGTTTAATTCAGATAAATGCGAGGTGCTGCATTTTGGGAAAGCAAATCTTAGCAGGACTTATACACTTAATGGTAAGGTCCTGGGGAGTGTTGCTGAACAAAGAGACCTTGGAGTGCAGGTTTATAGCTCCTTGAAAGTGGAGTCGCAGATAGATAGGATAGTGAAGAAGGCATTTGGTATGCTTTCCTTCATTGGTCAGAGTATTGAGTACAGGGTTTGGGAGGTCATCTTGTGGCTGTACAGGACATTGCGTGTAATATTGCATTTAATTCTGGTCTCCTTCCTATCAGAAAGATGTTGTGATACTTGAAAGGGTTCAGAAAAGATTTACAAAGATGTTGCCAGGGTTGGAGGATTGGAGTAGTTGAACAGGCTGGGGCTGTTTTCCCTGCAGCATTGAAGGCTGAGGGATGACCTTATAGAGGTTTATAAAATCACAAGGGGCATGGATAGATTATATAGACAAAGTCTTTTCCTTGGGTGGGGTGAGAAGATCTAGAGGGCATAGGTTTAGGGTGAGAGGGGAAAGATATAAAAGAGAGCTAAGGGGCAACTTTTTCTCGCAGAGGATGGTACATGAATGGAATGAGCTGCCAGAGGAAGCGGTGGAAGTCGGTCCAACTGTAACATTTAAAATACATATTGATCGGTATATGATTAGGAAGGATATGGGCCAGGTGCTGGCAGGTGGGACTATATAGGGTTGGGATATCTGGTCAGCATGGACGGGTTGGACCAAAGGGTTTGTTTCCACGCTGTACATCTCTTTGACTCCATGACTATATGCTCTTAGGACAGTTATTGCAGTGCACAGCTTCAGAAAAGCATTTCCTTCTCATAATTTGTTAAAATTGTCCTGGAATTTCCCAGATTGTAGTTTAATTGCATTCTAAAAGCCTAGCTTATGGTCTGTAAAAATTAGATGACCCAGCTCTGTACTGAGCAGTAAATGGTGGGAAGCCAGGTGCATTTTTCCACCAGTTGAAATCTAGTGAATACTATTACCTGTACCATACATTTTCGGTTTGCACATTAACTTAAATTAGACAGCAATTGTACACTTTAATTTACATGAAAATGTACGACCATTTCCATTATTGTTATTCCCAAGCTGAAATAGTTTACTCTGACAGAATTGTCAAAAGGTGTTACGGGTAATGCTTTTAGAACATTTTTAAATACTTTAAGCTCCATTTATAATGGCACCAACACATTTGAAAATGTTTGCAGTTGGTATAGTAATGGGTGTGCCATTTGTCTCAAAGTTGCTATCTCAGACTTATATCTCACTCTCGCTCTCAGATAAATCATGAGTACATAATCAGTTACAAATGCTGAACACAGGTTTGAGGTAGCATGGTGGCTTAGTGAATAGCACTGCTGCCTCACAGCACTAGGGACCTGGGTTCACTCACAGCCTTGCGTGAGTGTCTGTATGGTGTCTGCACATTCTCCTTGTGTCTGTGTGGGTTTCCTCCCACAGTCCAAAGATGTTCAAGTTAGATAGATTGGCCATGCTAAATTAGCCATAGTGTCCAGGCTAGGTGGATTAACCATGGGGAATCTAGGAGTGGTGGGTCTGGATGGAATGCTGTTTGGAGAGTTGGTTTTGACTTGATGGGCTGAATGGCCTGCTTTCATTCTGTAGGGATTTTTAAAAATGCAGAACGCGTTTTGGCCTGATATTGGAGGAAGGTTTTAGGGAAGATGTCAGGGGTAGATTATTTACTCAGACAACGGTGGGTGCATGGAATGCACTGCCAGCAGTGGTAGTAGAATCAGATACATTAGGGACATTTAAGTGACTCTTGGATAGGCACATGGAAGATAGTACAAAGAAGGATGTGTAGGTTAGTCTGATCTTAGAGTAGGATAAGAGGCTGGCACAACATCGAGGGCTGAAGTGGTTGTACATTTCTGTGTTCTGATATTTTGGCTGTGTCTCCAAAACTCTTAGGATATATGTGATTTGATTTTTGACTTCTTTGATACTTACTTAGATTACTTATAGGCCATTCTGCTTTATTTTAACAGAAAACTGTGCTGATTTTAAAAAAAAGAGACTGACATTGGCCGTTCATCAGCAAAACCCAGATATTTTTCCAAAGGGAAGTAAATCCAGTTGAGGAGTCATTCTGATCAGACCTATGGCAAGTGAAGAATCTCAATTGACCAGATTTTTGCGTGTTGCCAAATAGGGTCAAAAGGATAAGAACTAAGGATGATTGCAGATTTGAACACTATTTAAAGCAATGTTATGCTGAAAAAATATTTATTATGTACAAATGTAAGAAATTGGGCCTTTAATGGCTGGTACTTTGTCGAAGAATTAGTAAAATATTTATTGATATGTGTTGCAAAGACTACCTCAGTAAAGACACTGATTTATTTTTATCTCTGGAAACACACATAAGCAGTCATTAGAAAAGTACAGATTTCTTTATTAGACTTCCATGTTGGCATCCCTAAACTGATAGAATAGTGCTTTCTGCACTTTCCTTTCCATACAAGTCTTTCAGAGGGGTAAAAAATGAGGTCTGCAGATGCTGGAGATCACAGCTGAAAATGTGTTGCTGGTTAAAGCACAGCAGGTTAGGCAGCATCTCAGGAATAGGGAATTCGACGTTTCGAGCATAAGCCCTTCATCATTCCTGATGAAGGGCTTATGCTCGAAACGTCGAATTCCCTAAGTCTTTCAGAGTGCCAGGAAGGACCTTTAGCATGATGTACTATGATAGGTTGACCTCAAGGTGAAAATATGAGATTGGCATGAGGTAATGATGCTTATTTGAAGAGCTGATGTAGACACAATGGGCTGAATGGCCTCCTTCTATGCTGGAATAATTTGCGATACCAGAGTACAAGTGGACAATTGAGAAGAACCATGTTAAATGTAGTGAAGGTGAAGACAGCATCCCACTTTCTGAAGTGTTAGCAAACTCATCCCTTTGTTGTCCTCCATCTTCCTCGATCTATCTTCAACCTGACAAAGGCACCTATCCAATGAGTACTGGTACCTGTCCCCAAAGTGGATTTGTAAACATACTTTAACACTGAGTAAACTACCACCCACTAAATTAATCTATTCCAACCTCTCTGATCAGATGCATAAAATGCCAGAGTGGTTACCTCCCTCTGTGTCCATCTCCTAGCTTGAGGTCAACCTATCCAAGGCCCCATCAGACTTTTCAAAATATGGTGGACACTGGCCCAAAAAAAAAATAAAGCCCTCCACATTTACCACATCAACAACTCCTCCCTTAATAGCAACTTCCACTTCTGACACAGCTTCACTCCCCAATCACCGAGTCAACAACTCCCCAGCAATTCCTTATGTAAGGATCCTGGAGCAACCTTGTAGTGATGTCACGGAGCTGCACATCACTGGTTATAAATAGTAATGTGCGCTGGGTTAGGCCTCACTGGGGGGACCATAATGGTTGACCATTACTGTGTGACTCTCTAAAAGAGACAGAAGGCACATGAGGAGGATATGTTAGTCTTTACCTAATGTAACTGTAAGTCAGAACTGGATATAAGGTTACTGTGTAAAATGGTAAGGATGTATAATAAATAATGATACTTTGAATTTTAAGCCTGAAGACAACTTTTGACTTTGCCTTCTTCTTGACCAGACTATCTTGAACACAAACATCAAATGACACATAACCTCCAGCTCCTTACTCCAAGGTAATGCCAATTCTCAGGAATTAAATTGAGGCTGCAGTGGGAAAATATTCAGGGAAGCACTGCAGTGAACAATATATTTTTTTAAAAAGGAACAATTTTGTGAAGGAACATTTAATTCAACTTCGTTCTCATGGGCGGAGAAATGTTAAAATCAATCTGTAGTTCTAATCACAAAGAAATGACCCTGCAACAAAAATAACGTCTCCAGCACTGAACTGTGAAAACACTTTTCCTTCTGTTCATCAGACTTGGCCTGGTTTAACATTCACTTTCCAGAAGCAATCAACAATTGAAACATTGTGATATTCCTCAACTGTGTTTCTGTCACAGTGAATGCAAAATGTGCAACATTTGGTTAGGAAACAAAGTGTAAAGGAGGAAATGAAATATTTGACCATGTTCTGTTTTAGATGCAGCAAAAACGTGGCCCTGAAAAGTTAATAATAAATGAATGGCATTCTCAGAGTGGCAGCTATTTGAACTCCATTAAAAAAAACCCTATCCTTTGGTATAATCATGATCCAAGCTAGATACTTGGCAAAGAAATACAACACAACATGAAGAATGGGCAATAAATCTGGTGTGTTACTGCAGTATGAGTGAGAACTAAAATATTCAAAGGTCTTTTCATCTTCTTTTACCTTAATCTAACAACCGTATCAGCTTGCTGATGTGGCCACGTCATTATTGACTGACTGAAATCCTCTGATGCTCAGGAAACCCATTGGAAATGTTGACAATTCCCACGCTCCACGACAAGTTAATTCAGCCAATCAAGGAGAAAAATGTTCACCCTGCTGTTCGGATTGCATGATGTTTGCCCACATCAGTTGATAATCGGGGGTCAGGAATTCCTGAACTCAACAGTAGCCCCTGTTTCTCAAGCGCAGACAGGCAGTTTACCATAGGGAAAGGGTAGGAGGCTGATGAGGAAGTGATGCTATGGGTGCCTGCAGTAGTTTCCTAACTGTGGGTCATGCAGTCCCAACTGAGAGGCATGTGGAAATGAGTAGAAATAAATGGGGTTAAAGACCATCAAGGAGGCCCTGGGAAAACAATTGGGCTGGTTTTAAAAGTTCCAAGACCAGTAATTAATAAAATCGTCAACTCTGAAATAGCTCCAGGGGTTGGTCTCGCGTCACCAAGTCACGATTTATAGACACGCGGAGAGTCCTTGAGATTGACCCAGCTCCCTCAGAACCATCTCTCACAGTGAACAGAATCTCTGATACTTTTATTTATAGCTATCAGCTAGGGCTCCCTGATTACATCAGATTAACAGCCCCCATCAGGGCACTCATATTCCACCTGGCTGACATTGTCACAATCAGTATAAGCTCGGCCTCCCTTTAATTGGTGTAAGTCATTGTCATTTCCTGCCCTAATCTGTCCATGTTAGTCACAATACGAATATCCAAGGATAAGTACATAGGATTAGAAGGAGTAAGCCATTTGGCTTCTTGACCCCACTCCACTATTCAATAAGCTAATCTATCTGTGTTTCAACATTCCCACTAAACCCAATACATTTTAACTCTCTTGCTGGTCAAGAATTCATTTATGCGTGCTTTAAAGGCATTCATTGTCCCTGCCCCTAGTGCTTTCGGGAGAAGAGAGATCCAAAGAATCATGAGCCTCTAAGAGAAAAACAAAACTTCTTGATCTCCATCTTAAATCAGTAGGCAGATGGATTTCTACTGAGCAGGAACCTTATTGATGTCAATTGATATGGCAGCAAGACTCTATAATGCAAACTCAAATGAGGAATAAAGGAGACAGCTTAAATGAAGACCTAATTAAAGAGTACACCTGGATGTCGCTGGGTAGAAAGTTGGACAAGCTTTATATAAAGTTTAGACCATCACTTTGATCAAACTCCAGAAAAAGATTAGAAGGATCTGGGCTAGAAGTGATTTGGAGATGCTGGTGTTGGACTGGGGTGTACAAAGTTAAAGATCACACAACACCAGGTTATAGTCCAACAGATTTATTTGAAAGCACCTGCTTTCGGAGTGCTGCTCCTTCATCAGGTGGTTGTGGATTATGAGATTAGAAGAAAGTTACATTCTCAATTGTTAAAATTCACTTGAAAATGTAACTTATAAAAAAGATTTTGTGATTTACATATGAAAGAACTGAAACCAACATGGTCATTCTAAAAGATGAGAGACTTAACAAACAATCCAGGTCTTTTTCAATGTATAATTTCAGTTACATCACACTGTAAACTTTTGCTATAAATTCTGTGTCTTACAATCTTATACTCCACAGCTATATGATGAAGGTGCAGCGCTCTGAAAGCTGGTGCTTTGGAATAAACCTGTTGGACTATAACCTGGTGTTGTGTGAATTTTAACTATGGGCAGGAAGATGTGACTAATTTAGTTTGGGATTATGGACTGGTTGGATCGAAGCTGTCTGACTCTATGAGGAGGAATTCCTTCTGCCAGTGGGTGGTGAATCTGTGGAACTCATTGCTGCAGAGGGCTATGGGGGCCAAGTCATTGAGTGTTTTTAAGACAAAGATAGAGAGGTTCTTGATTAGTAAGGAATTCAAG
Source organism: Hemiscyllium ocellatum (assembly GCF_020745735.1). NCBI lineage: Eukaryota > Metazoa > Chordata > Chondrichthyes > Orectolobiformes > Hemiscylliidae > Hemiscyllium > Hemiscyllium ocellatum. The sequence goes on from NC_083418.1 coordinate 72,085,560, forward strand.
GGAGAAGGCAGGAGAATGGAGTTAAGAAACATATCAGCCATGTTTGAATGGTGGAATGGACTCAACGGGCCTCTTATATCCTGTAGTCTTATGTCTTATGGAGCTACTATAAAGGGTTATGAGAAAATCATACTTCAATAATTGATTAGAAATGTTGAAAATAGGAGTAAGATTAAACCATTCAGCCCATCAGGTCTGTGCCACCATTCAATATGATCATAGCTGACCATCCAACTCAGTCCCCTATCCCTGCTTTCTCCACACATTCTTTGATCTCTTTTGCCCTATGAATAATAACCAACTTTTTCTTGAATATTCTTGACCTCAACTGTTTTCTGTGATGGAGAATTCCACTGGCTCACCACTCTCTGGGAGAATAAATTTCTCTTCATCTCAGACTCAAATGGTCTACCCTGTGTCCTTCAACTGGGACCCCTGGTCTCGACTCTCCGGTCATCAGGAACATCCTTACTGAGTTTAACTTGTCTAGCTAGTCCAGTTCGAGTTTTCCAGGTTTCTGTGAGTTGATACCTGAATGTCTTGCCATTTGTTTTCTCATGTTGAAGATTTTAATGGTGCTGGCAGTGGGGACTCTCTCAGCTCTGACACAGCTCCATTAATTTCAATTGCACGAACATGTGTGAGGCATCACGTGAAACACTCATGGTTCATTTCCAATGTGCATGGCAGGTGAGACATTAACAAACAACATCAACACATTTCAATGGTGTTGCATAACAACCCTCTATGTGCCAGCTCTAACAGCGTATTTCAGCAATGATGAGCATGTTGAATCTTCAAAGAGTGTTAATGTAAGTAATAATGACCCTGGTACACTTGACGCATAGCATTCAGTAAAATTAACCACTGTGACAGCACAAGTAAGGATCTCATTCCTGCAAGTGTTTAGGAATGGCTGCAGATTTAATAATTAAGATGAGAAACAGAATTTGATTTTAAATAAAATGAATCATCTATGGCCTGGACACTATTAATAGGTAAATTGAGCCTCATGTCCAGTTGGCTGAGGTCAAATCACTAAGTGACTTTGACATTGAAACTGGTGAATGGGCCAGTTCCCAATTCAGCCACTAGATGGGCGCTGTGCATCAGCAGAGAGCTGGCTGTCCCTTTGTTCATTGTTGGCCTGCAGGCCACCCTGCCCTTCTAAAGATCATCCAAGTGGAAAAGAGGCAGGCCCTGAAACCTCCCCTCACTGGATTGACCCTCATTCTGTTTGTCAGCAATCAGATCCATGACAGTCACCTCAGCAACACGAGGTCAGGATCATAATAAAGGATAAAGCATGAATGGGCTACAATGGGATTTGTTTCCATTATCTCTCTTTGGTTTCTTAGTTCCTAGAATCCCACATAATTATTACTCGTCGCTATCAGCCACATACTGACATCATCACTTTTCACAGCCTCACTACAAGTGGTGGCCAGTGACCTGTACTTTCTGAGACTATTCTAAGAGGGTAAGACCACAAGAGATAGGAGTGGGAGGAGGCTATTTGGCCCTTCGAGCCTGCTACCACTATTCAATCGGACAATGGCTGACCCGACACCAGGCATGTCCAGTTTCCTGTGTTTTCCCGTAACCCTTCATTCCCTGACTGATTAAGAATCTGTATTTGAGGTAATTGACTTCAGTCCCTACGTGATAATTGCAAACATATATTTAGTTTCATGTATTTTGTTCTTTGTGCAGAGGTCTGCTCTGTGACTGACAGCTTGCTTGACTGTTCTCACAGCACCGACCCACGAATACCAACCACACTCCCACAAGATGCTCCTTTTGTCACTAGCACCTATACCTACCCCCACTCTCACAATCTGACACCCATGCCCCTCTCTCACAGCTCTAACACCTCCCCTGTCTCCCACAGTCTGTCAATCACTCCCCTCTCCCTTCATCTGTCTCCCACTCCCTCTTTCAGTCTGACACTCATTCCCCTCTCAGCGCCAATCTCAAGTCTCCATTTAATTGAACAGGCAGGACCATGATTTAACACTTTATTCAGAAAATGACATGTCGACGTTCTCTCCCTCAGTGCTACATGTTTAACAGGCCGATATCCATATGTTGACTTAGGGAGCAAAAGGCTTGTAGAGATTTATGAGGGCTTTATTGCAAATCTATAGTTTAGTATCAGCATCAGTTTCTTTCTTTTCCTTGAACATCCTTTCCCTATCCAAAAGCAATCTCTCCAGTGAGGAACAACCCAGCTTTTAAATAGAAAATCCATTGATCATCACCAGCTCTGAATCATTCTGGAGCTGCTCTAAAAGGTCAATTATTAAAATCCAGAGTTACAAGTTAAACAGGCTGTTACTGAAGATTAAATAGCCCACCATGCAGCCCATGACCAAAGGACTGCAATTTGGAACTTTTAATTTTATTTCGTATTTGCTACTTTATACCAACAAGAGCTATAATGTTGAACTTACAATTTATTCCTTTATTTTTCTACATTTTGCATAAGATTTTGTACCTGGGTGCCTTTTACCTAAGATGGCACTGAGAATGGCAAAATTGTAAATGTTTCACAGTGGTCCTGTATCTCTGTACAGAGGTACCTCGATTATCCAAAGGACACAGGTAGGGAGTATTTCATTTGGTGAATCGAATTCCAGATAATCGGGAACCAGGTATCATAGTTTAGCTAAGCATCGGGACCTTGCAATGTTACCAGATAATCTGATATTTAGATAAGTGAATGCCGGATGATCGAGGTTCCTCTGTAGCTGAGTCCACACCACAATAAAACCTAATTCTAATTCTAATTCTACTCCGGTCTCTTCAAATCAATGTCATTCATCACATTCAGCAATATTTAATGGAAAAAAATTTATACACAATTGATCCAAACTTCAATCAGCTGCACTCAGAGAAGTAAGAGTGAAGGAACCTTCAATCTTACTTGGATACAGGGACTGTGACTGCTTATGGGACAATTACAAATGAACAATGATGTGGAAGAGCTGGCCGGTGTTGGACTGGGGAGGAAAAAATTTTAAAATCACACAACATCAGGTTATAGTCCAACAGATTTATTTGGAAGCACTAGATTTCAGAGCACTGCTCCTTCAGCTACCTTTAACTATGGTTTAACAAATGAGGAAGGCAATGTGTAAGGTTAAACGAAGCAAGTAGTTTAACTTCGATGGTGAGAGAATGTTTGGAAAGAATAATCCTGGCCAAAATTAATGATTACTTGGACAAGTTTGGTTATTGAAGGTTAAACAGGACAGATATATTAACATAAAATAAAGACTGATGATTATTGAAGATCTGAAACAAGCAAAAACAGAAATTGCTGGAAAAGCTCAGCAAATCTGGCAGCATCTGTGGAGAGAGAAATAGAGTTAATGTTTCAAATCCAATGACCCTTCTCCAGAACTTCAGAACAGGCACCTTAAACGCATGTTATAATAACTTGAATAGATTTTGTCTGTGTTGATGAGGGAAACACAGTTGATGTCAAAGGAACAGAGAGACTGTGAGGTATAGGTGCCTAAGCCATTGACAATGACAGGACAGTTGAAAGAGTGCATAATGAAAGCCTACAGGGTACTGGATATTATGAATTCGGGCAAAGAGTACAAAAAAAAGAGTTGAAAATGAGTGTTTATAACACATCATTTCATGAAAACAATTGGAGTATTGGGACAGGAATTTTTGTCTGTTCCTACCTGGTATTTGTTGTGGACATACTTGAGATCATAAATTCCTATAGTGTGGAAAGATACCCTTTGGCCCATCAAGTCTTCACCCACTCTCTGAAAAGCATCCCACCCAAACCCTATATTTACCATGGCTAATCCAGCCTGTATAGCCCGTCTCACCACAAGGCAATTTAGCATGGCCAATCCACCTAACCTGCACAGCTTTGGACTACGGGAGGAAACCAGAACACCCAAAGGAAACCAATGCAGATACAAGGAGAATGTGTAAACTGCACACAGCCAGTTACTGAAGATTGGAATCAATCCCAGATCCCTGGTACTGTGAGGCAGCAGTACTAAGCATTGAACCACCATGTCAATGTCTTGGGGAGTTTCACTGTCACCAATCCTCCTTACCATTCATCTTTATTACTAATTCCAAGTGGGGAAGAATGCCTGCACAAAGTCTTTTGCAGAAGAAAGGATGTTCAAGTCTCCATCATACATTGAATGGCCAACTATGGATAATAAAATTGTTTCCTGCATCCAATTCTCGGCATTTTGTTTTGGAAGGAATGTGAAGGCTTGGAAAATGTGTAGAAAAGATTTACAATAATAGTTCCAAGGCTGAGAGACACAGATGACTTGGATTAACTTCAGAAGCTATGGGAGGCTTTAGAAGAGAGAGTTAAAAGAGGATTTGATAGAGGTGTTCACATTCATAACTGGTCTGAACACCTTCCATTGGCAAAGGAAGCTGTAAGCAGAGGACACTGTCATAGACTGAAGACAAAAAGTCCTCCTGAATAATGAGGAAACGTGACTAGAATCTGGAATGCAGTGTGTGGTAGCAATAAAATTGCTTTCAAAAGGGAGGTGGATAAATATCTGAAAAGTAAACAAACTCTTCCAGACTGTAGTGATTGGAACCAAGGGAATCTCGGGAACTATGAGGTCCTTGATTCAGGTTGTTAACTTGAGCCAATCAGGAAGGCAGCATCATTCCTGATGAAGAACTTATGCCCAAAACATAGAATCCCCTGGTCCGCGGATGCTGCTTGACCTGCTGTGCTTTTCCAGCACCACACTTTTCGACTCTGATCTCCAGTATCTGCAGTCCTCACGTTCTCCCAATCAGGAAAGTCCTGATGGACCAATATACACAGGAGATAGGGGCACTGCTTGTCACTGGCCACTCAGGTGTTTCCTTCCTTCCTAGTGGTGGAATATGTATAACATTTTATACACTCGTTTTTCTTCACTGTGTCCTACACTTGCACACACACACGACATGGGTGAAAGGAATAGATAACCAGGAGATTTAGAATCTCCTCCGTTCAGGTGACTGACTCTGGGCTGGCTGGCCCCACAGCCAGTGTACTGTGCACAAGTAAATAAGGAGTGACTTGATGATGGGATGCTGGCCTCTGTGCAGTTATTCCACAGACCCACAAAGAAATGGGCAATGGAATGTGACTAGTAGATTTCTCTTGTGGTTAGCCAGCATCAACTTAATGAGTCAAACGGCTTTCTTCTCAGCTGGAACCATTCTTAGTTCATTTGATGCTCAGAATTGCTTCAGACCATCCCTACAGAAGATAATCACTTTTCAAATCCAACTCTAGACTTCAAAAATTCTCATTATTAAAACTTGGCTTCAGCTTTAGATTAGGTTAACCAAACTGGCAGGCTAAACCTGCAGGAGAATTTCAATGGATTTCAATTCACAATTGCCATTTCCGTCACATGGAGGTTTCTACTGTTCAAGCTTGAGTGAGTACACAGAACATTTTCCTTCAAGCTATGTCTCTGCCAGTCATTGAAGTTATTAAAATAATACCGAGAGTTTCCATCTGAACTTCAGTAATCGAGACAGTTTGTGACAAAGTGCAGAGACGTAGGTAACAGGAGTTTCATGTTGTTTTCAATTTTAATGAAACATTAATATCTCTAATAAAAATTGAAAGGTGGCTGGTGATTTCTGAAAATGTGCAGAGGATAATTCATATTGTTTAGTTATAATAGAATCTTGACGATTTAACAAATGACGTTATAAGATTATAATGAGTAGGATCAAGTTATTTGGCCTGTTCAGCTTTCTTCACCATACTAACATCAACATCAGCCATTTGGCTGCCCTAGCCTACTCTGCAATTCATAAGGTCATTGTTCATCTGTTTAAGTTTCAAGTTCCACATTCTTATCCGCTCCAAGAAACATTTCTTTCCCTTGTCTAACAAAAATGTTTTGACTTCAGCCATGAAAATATTCAATGATCCCGCCTCCATTGTCTTCTGAGGCTTAGAGTTCCAAAGTCATTGGGAAAAAATAAATTCTCTCCACCTCAGTCCTAATGTTAATCAATTAGTGTCTTCTAGTTCTGGAGAAACACAGCAGATCTGGCAGCATCTGTGTAGAGAGAAACAGAGTTAATGTTTCATGTCAGAGACCTCTCTTCAGATGGAGAGTCACTGGACCTGAAATGTTAACTCTGCTTTCTCTCTCCAATGATGCTTCCAGTTTCTACAGCTCTTTACACTTATCTTTCAGATTTCCACACTTCTCCTGGTCCTGGGCAGGGCTACAAAAGGAAATAAGGCCCAACCATAACATTAAACATTTTTTTCCACTTCCACCATTCAAAACTGTTTGGGATTGTATAAACTTCAATCAAGTCCCTCCTCCCTCTTCTAAACTCCAATGGAAACAGGCCTCACCCATCCAGCCTTTCATAGAGACATAGAATCAAGAGTGTCATGCATCACAGAAACTGACCCTTTGGTCCAACCAGTCTATGTTGACCATGATCTCAAACTAAGCGAGTTCTACCTGCCTGCTCTTGGCCCATATCGTTCCAAACATTTCTTATTCATGTACTTATCTCAATGTCTTTAAACATTGTGACTGTACCTGCATCCATGATTTACTCTGGAAGTTCATTCCACACACGAACTACTCTCTGTGTAAAAAAATTGCCCCTCATGTCTTTTTGAATTCTTTCTCCTCTCACCTTACAAAATACACTCCCAGTCGTGAAACTCCCCCATCAGAGAGAAAAGACACCTGCCATTTACCTTGTCTATGCTCTTCATGATTTTATTAACCTCCAGAAAATCATCTCTCAATTTTCTATGCTTCAGTGAAAGAAGTCAGAAAACACTCGCTCATTCCAAACATCAAATGAGATCAAGGCTGATCTGATTGTGTATTAACTGCACTTCGTCCCCTTCCTTCAGAAACCCTTGACTCCCTCCTCAATCTGAAACCGGTCAAATTCTGCTTTGGATACATTCAACAATTGAGCCTTTTTCTTTGCTCATTCACAGGATGAGGGCATTCCTGGTCATTTGTTGCCCATCCTTAACTAGTAGTCTATAGTTAACTACATTGGTACGGTGCTGGAGTGACACATAGGCCAGACCATGTCAAGGTGGTAGATTGACTTTCCTAAAGGATATTAGTGAATCAGATGTTTATTTACACCAATTGACCATGATTTCATAGTTGCCATTAGACTTGTAATTTCAGATTTTTATTGAATTCAGATTCCACAAAGTTCCATGGTGGGATTACAAGCCTGGATTCCAAGGTAGTACCTGGGTCTTTGGATTAATAGTGGCCATCTGCTGTTTGCTAAGCATGAGGACTCCAAAGATAACGTTGATTGTCCTCCTATGTAAATGACTGAATTTCTAATCCCAGAACACTGATCACAGGCCTCATTTTCACGTGAACTTTGCAATTTCTTCCTTTGATATTGAGTTTCCTGGAAATAAAGATCTTTCTTTATTCTTCACAGGACGTGGGTTTTACTGGCTAGGTCAGCAATTATTGCCCAGAGGGCAGTCAAGAGTCAACTGCACTGTTGTGGGTCTGGAGTCACATGTTAGCCAGACTAGGTAGATGGCAGCTTCCTTCCCTAAAGAACATTAGTGAACCAAATAGGTTTTGCTAACAATTGGCAATAGTTGAGCAGTTTATATGTCAATATTCTCCTCAGCCACATTGTCATTTTCGAGTCTAAATATGGACTGAAATTATGCATTTAGTGCTTCCCCTATCTCTTCTGACTCCACGTACAACTTCCCACTACCATGTTTGATTGGGCCTAATCTTACTCTAGTCATTCTTTTATTGCTGATATACCTATAGAAAACCTAAGGATTTTCCTTGATCCCATCTACCAATGATTTCTCACGTCCCCTCTTGGCTCTTCTTAGCTCTCTGTTTAGGTCTTTCTTGGCTAACTGGTAACTCTCAAGTGCCCTAACTGAGCAATCACATCTCATCCTAACATAAACCTTCTTCCTCCACTTGACAAGAGATTCAATTTCCTTGGGAAACCATGGTTCCTTGAACAGCTGCTCCTTGAATAAGCCCCACATTTCTATTGTGCCCATCCCCCGCATCTGCTTCCCCATTATATGCATCCTAAATCTTGCCTAATCACATCATAATTGCCTTTTCCGCACCTATAACTCTTGCCCGAAGGCATATAACTATCCCTTTCCATAACCAAATTGTGGTCACTATCACCAAAGTGCTCACCTACCTCCAAATCTAACACCTGGCCAGCTTCATTGTCTGTTCCCAAATCCAATGTGGTGTCCCCCTTTGTTGGTTTGTCTACATATTATGTCAGGAAATCTTCCTGCACATATTGGACAAAAACTGACTCATCTAAAGTAGTTGACTACAGTATTCCGAGTCAATATTTGGAAAGTTAAAGGTCCCCATAACAACTACCCTGTCACTCTCACTTCTTTCGAGAATCATCTTTGCTCTCCTTTCCTCTACATCCCTGGAACAATTTGGAAGCCTTTAGAAAACTCCCAACAGGGTAACCTCTCCTTTCTTGTTTCTAATTTCAGCCTATACTACCTCAGCAGAGGAGTCCTCAAGTGTCCTTTCTGCAACTGTTATACTATCCTTGAGTAACAATGCCACATCACTTTTTACCATCTTCTCTGTTCTTACTGAAACATCTAAACCCCAGAACCTGCAATAACCATTCCTGTCCCTGGTCTATCCATGTCTCTGAAATCTCCACAACATTGAAATCCCAGGTACCAACCCATGCTGCAAGTCCACCACCTTATTCTGGATGCTCCTGGTGTTGAAGTAGACACACTTCAAACCAACTTCTTGCTTGCCGGTGCCTTCTTGCAACCTTGAAATTTTAGTTCTGACTTCATTACTTTCAATCCCCCATACACTTGAACTACAAGTTCGGTTCTCATCCCCCTGCTGAATTAGTTTAAACCCCTCCAAAGAGCATTAGCAAATGCCCCCCCATGATATTGGTACTCCTCTGGTTCAGGTGAAGACCATCTTGTTTGTAGAACCCAAAAAAATTCCCTAATTATCCAGGAATCCAAAATCCTCCCTCCTGCACCATCCCTGTAGCCATGTGTTCAATTCCTCTCTCTTCTTATTCCTCACTTCGCTAGCATGTGGCATGGGCAACAAACCAGAGATAACAACTCTGTTCTAGCTCCAATCTTCCACCCTAGCTCCCTGAATTTCTGCTTTAAATCCCCATCTCTCCAATCAAATATGGATTTCCCTTCATACAGCTGCTCCTAATCCAGATTCCCTAGCTCCTGTTGAATTTTACCTTCCCCTTATTTAGCTCTTTTCTTTTAGGACCACTCTAGTCCTTCTCCATAAGTATTCGAAAACGTATGGAATTGTGATTACTATTTCTAAAGTAATCCCCTACTGAAACTTCAACCATCTGGCTGGTCTCATTCTCCAACACCAGATTCAATGCGGCTCCTTCCTCTTATTTACATACTGCTCAACAATACCCTCCTGGATGCTCCTTATAAATTGCTCCTAAATCTCTCCATAATCTGTTTACATATTTGTACCTCTACCTCACGCTCACTGTTGTGAGGCCCCAGCTCCTCAGATGCTGCCTGACCTGATGTGCCTTTCCAGCACCACTCTAATCTAAACCATAGTGCAGCCCCAACATTGTTACCGCACCTTTCCTAGTTCTAAGCTCTGCCCATATTGCCTCACTGCTTGAATCCTCCATCATATCCTCCTTCAACACAGCTGTGATATCCTCTCTGACCAGTAATGCAACCCCTCCACCCCTTTTACCTCCCTCTCTATCCCTCCTGAAGCATCTATATCCTGGGATATTTAGTTGCCAATCATGCCCTTCCCTCAACCAAGTCTCAGTGAGAGCAATAACATTAAACTCCCAGGTACTAATCCAAGCCCTAAGTTCAACTGCCTTACCTACTGCAATTCTTGCATTAAAACAAATGCATCTCAGACCACCAGTTCGTTTCCATTCACCACCTGTTCCCTGCCTAGTCTTACCCTTAGTCACGCTGACTTCATTATTAGTTCATTACAGGCTTTAGTTACTACCTCCTTACTGCCCACTAACCTCTTCATTTGGTTCCAATCCCACTGCCACATTAGTTTAAACCCTCCCCAACAGCATTAACAAAAGCACCCCAATGGACGTTGGTTCCATTCTGGCCCAGGAGGAGACCGTCCAATTTGTAATAGTCCTACCTCCCCCAGAACTGCTACCAATGTCCCAAATATCTGAACACTCCCTCCTGCGCCATGTCTCAAGCCACACATTCATCCTGGTGGTAAAAACAATGACTGCAGATGCTGGAAACCAGATTCTGGATCAGTGGTGCTGGAAGAGCACAGCAGTTCAGGCAGCGTCCAGCATCAGACTAGCGCTTGACACTGGTGGCAATCCTGAGATTACTACCTCTGAGGTCTTACATTTTAACTTGGCTCTTAACTCCCTAAATTCAGTTTGTACGACCTCATCCCAATTTTTACATATATCATTGCTGATATGCTGGCTGTTCACCCTCCCCCTTCAGGATTTCCTGCAGCTGATCTGAGATATCCCTGACCCATGAACCTGGGAGACAACATATCATGCGGGAGTCTTGTTTTCAAACACATAACCACCTACCTAATCTTTTTCCAGCCCTTCTGTATAGCAGAGCCCCATGATTGAATGGCACAGCAGACTCAATGGACTGAATGGCCTAACTTCTGCTCTGTGTCTTCTGGTCTTATGGACATTTTATGTGCCCATACCAGTATGTTTTAAAGATTGCGAAGTTTCCCTCACCTCAGCTATCCTCTCATGCAGTGCATTTCAGATCCCCTTCACACCATTGATGAAAAATAATTTCCTCAAATCCCCCCTGAGCCTTCAGGTTTTCACCTAAAATTATACCCTCATATTATTGATCTTCCTGCTAAGGGGAATAGCTGCTTTCTAACTCCCTCATTCTTGCCCCTCATAATTTTATGTACATCTATCAGGTCCCCTATCAACCTTTTCTGTTCCAAGGAAACACTGCTCCCATAAATTGCACTTGGAAAAGGAAAATTGTGCACATGCCTTTTGCAGATTAAAGAGACTAAGATGGTTTAGAAGTTAAGTGAGAATCATTAAAGATTACAAAGACAGGTCAAGAACTATCCTGTAAATGTGTAGCAGAATTGGTTAACATATGCAGGATTGAGAAGTTCTCTTACAAAGCCCTTAATACACAATCTTTTTTCTCACTGTATCACTGGTCTTCTGATCTCAAAACTCCAATGACCACCTTGAACTTTTGAGTTCTTCCCTGCTGTACAAAACCGAGCATGCTTCTGACAAGTTCAGGTTGGGAATGATTTCTCCTCACACAAAGCTCATTCTCCCTTTCTCCCAGAAGCACGGACGAAAGAACAAAACTATGCTTTCTCGCAGCACAATGCCAAAACCAACTATTCAAAGAGCAGACAGATATTTGGCATAACATGGACTCTGACTGCAAATACACAGCTAAAGATTATCCCGAGAAGAAACCATTGCAAGTATATTTGCTTGTTTATCCTGAGAAAAAATAAGGATCATGATGTATTGATAGTTACTTCAAAGTGACAAAGATGTTCAAGTCCAAGCTAATGAAACTGTTGTTCCAGAAGAAACTGTTTAAATATAGACATTGGCATCTGATGATAAATGTTTCTCTTTAGTTAGGCTTGCAATGAAAGTACACCGCCACCTTCTCAAGGATAATTATCACTGGGCAGGAAGTTTTGGCCTAGCCAGAGAGTTCCATATTCAATGACAAATACATAACATAAGCAACTTTTCCTTGTTTTCATCGACTGATCCTCTCTGATCCTTACTCATACATCTGGTCAGACCACATTTTGAGTGTTGTGTTCAGTTCAGGCCATCTTATTTATGGCAGGATGGTGAAATCCTTGAGAGAGTTTAAAGGAGATGAAACCAGGAATGAAGGACTTTAGATGCAAGAAATTGTTAGAAAAATTGGACTTATTCTTCTTAGAGCAGAGTCATAGAGTCATAGAGCATTACTGATGTGTTCAAAAGTATGAACAATTTCGACAGGGTAAAGAAGGATATTCTGTTTCTACTTGTTGGTATGTCAGTAACTAAGGGTCACAATTTCAAGATTGTCAGCAAAACAAAGTTTTTTAATCAGAAGTGTTAGGATTTGGAATGCACTGTCTAGGAGTTTGGCGGAGGTGGATTCCATGGGGGTTTCAATATAGAGTTGGATATATATTTGAAAGTGATGAATTTAGAGGGCGACAAAGGTAGGGATGAAAAATGGGAGTAGCTGGGTATCTGTTTCAGGAGCCAGTACAGACACAATGGATTGAATGCCTTCCTTCTGTACAGTACAATTCTATAATTATTTTTAAAGAATATATCTTCATATGTCAGTGACACCAAACACAGGCAAACCTCCCTTTCAGATATTTCTAATCAACCTGTTCAGACACGTTACGATAGTTATAGATGATTTGGAGTCGAGGATCATGTGTAGTGTGTCAAAGTTTGCAGATGACTAAGATGAGTGGCAGAGCAAAGTGTGCAGAAGACTGTGAAGCTTTGCAGAGGAACATAGATACTTTAAGTGAGTGGGCAAAGGCTTGGTAGACGGAATACAATGTCAATGAATGGAAAATAGAGCTTTTCCCACCTCTACAACGTAGATGAAGATTTCTTGCTTCTTCGTGTAAAATTTATGCTTTCTTGCATTTCATAACGCACGTCTCCTTTAGTGGCTGCAACTAGAATAAACCTTTTTGCTAAATTTGCAGTTTTTTTTTAGATTAGATTCCCTACAGAATGGAAACAGGCCCTTTGACCCAACAAGGTCCACACTTACCCTCCGAAGAGTAACCCTCCCAGAGCCATTCCCCGACATTTGCTAATGCACCTAACACAATGGGGAATTTAGCATGGCCAATTCACCTGACCTGCACACCTTTGGATTGTGGGAGGAAACTGGAGCACCCAGAGGAAATCCATGCAGACACAGGGAGAACGTGCAGACTCCACACAGACGGTCGCCCGAGATGGGAATCAAACCTGGGTCCCTGACGCTGTGAAGCTGTAGTACTAACCACTGAGCCACTGTGTTCTGATGATTTATTTCTGAATCTTGTCAAAGTTTCAAAATTCTCACAAGTTTCTCTTTTTGAAAGAATTCACCTTCTAAATCATTTAAATTGTCATCTTCACAAGTTAAGTCTGCTCCACAATGTCTTCAATATGATGACCTTGAAATGAATTAATTTACTGACCCTTGACTTCATTATTGCAGCTGCACCTCATGGTGAGTATTTGCAACAGTGCTCTCTGTGAGTGGGAGACCATCCTTTTTATCTCTATCCCTTTGGGTCTTGGTCCTTTGTGCCATCAATTTGAAGATTATCTTCCTTGCCGACAGGGATCTGTTAATTTTATTCCCAGAGCTCTAAATTGTTACACAAATCCTTAAAGTTGAAAAAATTTCATGGGAGCCCATAGAAAAAGAATTTGAAGGTCAAGTAAGTTAACCCCTTCAACAATATGTCTGCTGATGTTCCCAGAGCTCTAAAACAGCTCTAAATCTGGTATTTTGTTTTCCCAGATCTCTCCCCATACCATGACCTGAGACTGCCCACATGGATCCTTTACAGGGTCTGTCTCTGCCTGCTGTGACTATCTTTTGAGTCAGTTCCAAGCCTACAGTGTTATGTAATAAGCTGTCAGAGGAAGTGGTGGAGGCTGGTACAATTACAACCTCAAAGGCATCTGGATGGGTACATGAATAGGAAGGATTTAGAGGGATATGGGCCAAGTGCCGGCAAATGGGACTCCATTAATTTAGCATATCTTGTCAGCATGGACGGGTTGGACCGAAGGGTCTGTGCTCCATATTGTACAGCTCCATGACCCTAAATTCATCCCTTTCAAATATACGTCCATATCTCTTTTGAAACCGCCGATGGAATCTGCCTCCACCATTTTCCCAGGCAGTGTATTCCAAATCTCTGTGTAAATAATTTTTTTCTCATCTCACTCCTGACTGTCTTGCTGGTAATCTTGTAATTGTGAACCCTAGTTACTGACATACCAGCTAATGAAAACAGACTGCCCTTCTTTACCCTGTCAAAATTGTTCATTTAATATTTAACATCTCAATAAGGTAACCTCTTAATCTTTTCTGCTTCAAGGAAAAGAAGCCTAATTTCACTAATCTTTCCTTGTATCTAAGATTCCTCATTCCTAGTACCATTCTAGTAAATCTCCTTTTCATTCTTTCCAGGACTTTAATATTCTTCCTTTAGTAACGTGCCCACACCTGAACACAATACTCCACATATGGTCTGTTCAATAGTTTGTAGAGGTGTAGCGTCATTTCCTAGATTTTATACTCTATATCTCTATTTATCAACCCAAGGATCCTACAAGCCTTCTGAACAACTGTTTCAATTTGTTTGACCATCTTCAGAGAATTATGCACATCACCCTCGAGATCCCTCTGTCCCTGTACTCCCCTCAAAGTTGTACCATTGAGTCTGTATTGTCTGACCAAGTTTCTTCAACCAAAATGCATTGAGTTACATTTCTCTGCATTGAATTTCACCTGAAATGTGTCTGCCCAGTTGACTACTTGTCAATGTTGCTCTGACGTCAATCAGCATCATCCTTACAATTCACTGTTCTCCCTAGTACAGTATCATCTGCAAATGTAGGTGTTTTGTCATCAACAGCTATTTACAAATACTTGTATCAATCAGAAAAAGCAATGGTCCCAACACCAATCCCTGCGGAACATTTTTGTCTCATCTCCAAAATGAGAAATGCTTGTACCTACCCTCTGTTTCCTATTTTTCAGCCAACTTCTAATCCAAAGTGCCAAGGACTCACCAATCCGAAACATTTCTAGTTTTCTAACTAACAAGTCATATGGCACCATATCAAATGCTTCCTGAAAATCCAAATATACAACATCCACAGCATTACACTCATTCACTGCCTATGTCACTCTGTCAAAGAACACAATTAAATTGATCAGCCAAAACCGTGCTGCCATGACTCTGAGTTCAAAAGAATTTTTCTCTCTTCAATTACTCACAGCAGGTTATGACTCATTGAAAATTCTCAAAGCAGGCATGATTAACTTACTTGACTTCTGAACTTTTTCTATGGGCTCCCATGGATTTTTCTCAACTTTAAGGATTTCTGTAACAATCCCATCACTGGATACTGTGTCTGTTGTATGTGGAGTGAACTACAGGGAACATGTGGTTTTGGTCAAGATGTGGAAGTGCTTGATTTGGACTGGGGTGGACAAAGTTAAAAATCAAACAACAACAGGTTATAGTCCAACAGGTTTATTTGAACACATTAGTTTTCGGAGTGCTGCTCCTTCATCAGGTGGTTGTGAAGTATAACACAGGACACAGACTTTATAGCAAAAGTTTACAATGTGATGTAATCCTCCACCGGCAGAACATAACAACATGACGGCTGGAGGAGGAGCGCCTCATCTTCCGCCTGGGAACCCTCCAACCACAAGGTATTAATTCAGATTTCTCCAGTTTCCTCATTTCCCCTCCCCCCACCTTGTCTCAGTCGGTTCCCTCAACTCAGCACCGCCCTCCTAACCTGCAATCTCCTTACTGACCTCTCCGCCCCCACCCCACTCCGGCCTATCACCCTCACCTTGACCTCCTTCCACCTATCCCACCTCCATCGCCCCTCCCCCAAGTCCCTCCTCCCTACCTTTTATCTTAGCCTGCTTGGCTACTCTCTCTCATTCCTGATGAAGGGCTTATGCTCGAAACATCAAATTCCCTATTCCTGAGATGCTGCCTGACCTGCTGTGCTTTAACCAGCCACACATTTTCAGCAGAAATTATACATTGAAAAAGACCTGGATTCTTCGATAAGTCTCTCTTCTTTTAGAATGGGTATGTTGGTTTCAATTCTTCCATATGTAAATTCCAGAACTTTA
Source organism: Hemiscyllium ocellatum (assembly GCF_020745735.1). NCBI lineage: Eukaryota > Metazoa > Chordata > Chondrichthyes > Orectolobiformes > Hemiscylliidae > Hemiscyllium > Hemiscyllium ocellatum. The sequence goes on from NC_083418.1 coordinate 72,101,542, forward strand.
TAGTTACATTTTCAAGTGAACTTTAACAATAGGTGCCATGTTGATCTAGATAATGCATTGAAGGTGTGAGGTGCCCTGTGTGAGGCTGTCTGTGCCCCAATCTAAAAAAGGGATTTACAGAATATTACATGGCTATATGCAGTTTTTGAGCAAAATTAAAATGTAATTCTGCAAGTATAAATTCCATGTGAGTGTGAGTGTAAAGGGGTATAAGTCTGTGAGAGGGTGTATGTGTGAGCGTATGAGAGAGAGCTTGCATATGAGAGAGGGTCTGTTGGAGTGTGTGTGTGTGTCTGTAGGAATGTGTGTGTGTGTGTCTGTGTGCCTGTCTGTCTGTGTCTGTCCATGTGTGTGTCTGTCTGGGTATGTGCCTGTCTGTGTGTGTGTGTCTGTCTGTGTGCCTGTCTGTCTGTGTGTGTGTGTCTGTCTGTATGTGTGTAGTGCAGTGGGGTCACCTGTAGTGTGACATGAACCCAAGGTTCCGGGTGAGGCCTCAGACATGCTTCCACCAATGCTTCATTCTACACTTTTAAAAGAAACATTAATCAGTATAAAAACACCTCTGTTTAAGTAACAAAAAAAATGTAAAAGTTAAAAGGAACTTACAAAATAAGAAGAGAAACAGATTAAAAAATCAGAATAAAATATAACTTTCCCGAATGATGATGCACGCTACCCCCTTACAGTGTTGACTGGATTCTAAATGTCAGTTCTTCAATCTCTTCCTCAACCTGAGCCGCTAATACGCATTTCTGAAGCAGGTGGGACTTGAATTCAGGCCTCCTGGCTCAGAAGTAGGGACACTACTCCATCACAATAACTTTAATCCCCTTTAAATACTGGGTCCACATGCATGGTTAGCTAACAGTGTGATTCTTTCCTTTTCAGTGCATGGGCTCTGAACAACCAGCTACAAGTTGGTCCCTAGAATGTTGAGATGCTCTGAATCAACTTTTTTATCTTGCCTTCCCCACACTGCCCAAAGGGGCCTCAGCAGTAGTACCTACGTTTTCCCTGTATCACCCAAGGCTGTGTGCGAATATGTAAAAAGACACCATTGTGCAAGAACCTTATTCTATACTTTCCACCAGCAGGAAAACACTCATGTGGCTCGTGAAACATTAACAAGCCAAGCCTGATATTGACATTGATGATGTGAAAGGAAAAGTGATGGGGAAGGATTAGGACTAAACCAAAATACAATTATGATTTTTAGCAAGTAGAGGCACTTATCCTAACAATAGGATGTAATTTATTGCATGTTAACAATAGGTACAAATTACATTGGTTAATTAAGCATAACTACAGATCTTATCAAGAGCCAGAACAAAATATTCCAAATATGATAAGATCAACACCCATCAGGATCGAGAGATGCACTCCTTGATTTTCCATCCAGGACTTTGAGCATCATTAGATTTGGGTGCAATCTCCAACATTAACTCTTTCAGAGCCATTACCTTATATAACAGAAACATCGTTATCCAATTAATTCATCATACAAAGACTGAGCCAACATTGTTGCACGTAAAACAGATCATTCTAGTGCTACAAGTGGCGGGTATAATCAGATACTTTCATTTAAATGAATACATAAGGAAAATCCATACCATTCTGTCATCCAGTTTAATTGTGAACAATATTTAATCCTAACGGAAGATCCCAATATGCTGTTCCCTGGATGTCGATGATAAAGACCATGGATTTAAAACCTCCAGTCATTTCAGGCAGTCATCTTTTGCAGCAGATGTTTAATCAGCTCTTCACACCTCATTAAGGTTCAATTACTTGGTTTCTTTACATTTAAGTCTGTTAATCATTCCCCAGGGCAACTGAGCCTTTGTAACAACAGTGGGTAGAGTTTCTGCTCATTTCAATTAGCAGTAATACAAAACCATAGGATATTGAAGCAGAATTAGGCCATTCAGCCCATCGAGACTGCCCCACCGTTCAATCATGGCTGACATATTTCTCAAACCCATTCTCTGTATCGTCTCTCCACAAGCCTTGACCAGCCGAAGCAAACATTTCAAATTTTAAAAAAGTTCTTTTAAAACCTCCCCTTCTATTTTTGCCTTGAGGTGGAGGTGCTGGTGTTGGACTGGGGTGGACCAAGATAAAAATCGCACAACACCAGGTTATAGTCCCACAAACTAGCTGCCTGGAGAAGGAGCAGCGCTCCGAAAGCTAGTGCTTCCAAATAAACCTGTTGGACTATAGCAATCCACCTAACTTGCAAATCTTTGGATTGTGGGAGCATCTCGAGAACACCCATGCAGACAATGGGAGAATGTGCAAACTCCACACGGTCACCTGAGGATGGAATCGAACCTGGGTCCTGGTGCTGTGAGCCAGCAGTGCTAACTATTGTGCCTTGGATATAGCGAGGAAAAGTTTGGTATGTATGCTCGAGAAAGGGTGGTGGTGAGCGATGTGGAAGGAGTAAACAATAGTTGAGGTGTAACCCACAGGGAAAGAAAAACTAGTTGAGCAGATAAAGGAGTGAATCTGAATAGCTGCTGGTGGGGATCATTTGTGGTTAACAATGGGTTCCTCTGTGTGATGACCAGGCCTGGTGTGTGGGGGTAAGGTCATGGGAGAAGTTGCTCAGGCTGTAAAATGATTGAAGTGGATCTGAAGGCTGCAGGGTTCCCAAGCCGGAAACGAGATGCCGTTTCTCCAGCTTGCGCTGAGCTTTGCTGTAGCAAGCCCGAGACGGAGAGGTTGGCCGGGGAACACGGTGGTTTATGTGGAGGTGGCAGACAGCCAGATGCTCAGGGTCATTTTTGCCGACAGAACCATCTGTAGAGCCTGCCATGTGTAGGTGGGTGGGGTTTGAAGGTATGTGCGGTGTGTTGAGGCACATCTGCTGGCTCCAACATCTGGACTTTGTCTCTCATTGTTTTCAACAGAGTCTCTCGACATGTGTGAAGCTGTTCTGAATAGACCTTCTTCATTTTGAGGGAGGTAATGGCTTAGCAGTATTATTGATGGACTGTTAACCCAAAGACCCAGGTAATGTTCTGGGAAGCTGGGTTTGAATCCCACAATGGCAGAATTTGAATTCAATAGACAGCTGGAATTAAAAATGAATCCATTGTTGATTGTTGGAAAAAAAATTTGGTTCACTAATGCCCTTCAGAGAAGGAATCTCAGTTGGTATGGCCTTCATGTGCCTCCAAACCCACAGCAATGTGGTTGACTCTTAACTGCCTGATGGGCAATTAGGGATGGATGGTAAATGCTGGCCTAGCCAGTGACATAATCATCCCATGAATGAAGAACAAAAATGTGGTCTGTCACAATCCAGGAATGCTTGTCATTTTCAGGGATACTTTGCGGATGCTTCATCATATTCTGTTGTCCTTTGGGAGTCTCAACACTTTGGAACCTGGCACATGTGTGACATGACATGTCTGGCACACCTCATTCTGAGTGACTAATACCTCAACATTGTGTTCGTGAAAAGCTCCTATATTTCTGTTTGCCCCAATGACTTCACCTTTCCATGCTGGTGTACTTGAATTGCACTTAGATCAATCTGACAACAAAACTGGTCACACTCCATTTCCAATATTTTAAAATCAGTCATGTGTTGGCTCATGAAAGCTTTTCATTTGCATTCATATCGGCAGACAGGCATGACTCAGCATGCTTTATAGCTTTCTCATCTCAAAACATACTGAACTTCTGAATAAAACTGGGCAATTGAGGAGGTCAGAATCTATGTATTAATCATGTTAGTCTTTGGTGATAAACCCATTCTCAGCTGCACTAATAATGGCACACGTAGTTAAATATATCAAGGAATAATAGTTATTGGGCAAAAGCTCAAAATATATTCTGTTATGCTGCCCAGAACAAAGGAAATGCTAGTTTTGTTCTGATTCACCTCTGAGTCCTATAATTCTGGGTTCACGTTCAACTCTGGGGATTGAGAGTAAAAATCAAGGCTGACAGTGCAATGCAGGACTGAAGGAGTGCTACACAATTGGAAGTGCTGTCTCTTAAGTGACTAATACCTCAACAACCTCTGGGCCCCTTTTGCCTCTTCTGATGGATGTAGGCAGTCCTATGTCAGTAGTTCGAAGAACATAGATAAGGTAGATAGTGAACAGCTTTTCCCTTTGGCAGGAGATTCTAAAACAAGAGGACATGGGTTTAAGGTGAACAGGGAGAGGTACAAAAGGGTCCAGAGAGGTAATTTTTTCACACAGAGGGTGGTGAGAGTCTGGAATGGGCTGACAGAGGTTGTGGTGAAAGTGAGTATAATTTTGTCAGTCAAGAGCCATTTAGACAGGTGCCTGGACACAAGCAAATGGGACCAGTTTAAATTACGTGGCACGGGCAAGTTGGGCTGAAGGGCTTGGTTTCATGCTGTAGACCTCTATGACTATCTGACTAATGGCAGTGAAGTTATCCTTAGTGTCCTGATCAGTGAACAGGTCATGAACACATTGACGTTTGTGGGAATTTACAGTGCGCAACAAAGCTGCCACGTTTCTTATATTGTGAGAGGGAATATACCCTTCAGAAATATTTGATTGCCTATATATGCAGAGGCGGATATGGCTGTTGTTGGTACCACATCGTTCAGGCTGGACAAGTAACCACAAAACAAGAGACTGGTGTTTACTGGGGTCTTGTAGAGTCAGGGGGAAGGAGGGGGGTGCTCACAGGGAACGAGGGTGAGAGAGAGGGGGTTCAGGAACAAGGGTAGGGCGAAATGCTTAGAGTGGCCAGAGATTAGAACACATTAAAGGACACCACCACCTCAAACTCAATAACTGACATCTTGCCCATTTCTTAACCAGTCAAGGAGGTTGACTTTTTCTGATGAAGAGTCAAGAGACTTGAAATACTAACTCTACTTTCTCTCTCCACAGATGCCACTTGCCCTGCTGAGATCCTCCAGAAATTTCTGTTTTTGTTTTAGATCTCCAGACATTGCTGTTCTTTGTTTTATTTCATGTCTTTCTTGTCCTTCCTGCAGCTGAAATAATTCCAGTTTGGGCAGGATTCAGCCCTTAAATAACCACAAATAGGCCACTTAAGGACCTTCAATTGACAATAGGATGGGAAGGTGGACCTCAGACATTGTCACCTAGAACTTAAGTCTGGTGAAGACAGGAAGGTGGGGGTGAGGGGGGGAGGTGCGGGTAGTGGGCAGTGGCAAGACTCACTAACAACTCACCTCCTTATTTTTCCCTTCCTGCCTCCAAGACCATGCATCTGATACTGGAATGTTTTGCGCTTTATTATAATCATAGAGAGTCATAGAGTCATAGAGATGTACAGCAAGGAAACAGACCCTTCGGTCCAAGCCGTCCATGCTGACCATTTATCCCAATCCAATCTAGTCCCATCTGCCAGCACCCGGCCCCAATCTCTCCAAACCCTTCCTATTCATATACCCATCCAAATGCCTCTTAAATGTTGCAATTACACCAGCCTCCACCACTTCCTCTGGCAGCTCATTCCATACACGTACCACCCTCATGAAAAAGCTGCCCTTTAGGTCCCTTTTATGTATTTCCCCTCTCACCCTAAACCTATGGCCTCTAGTTCTGGACTCCCCGACGCCAGGGAAGAGACTTTGTCTATTTATCCTATCCATGCCCCTCATAATTTTGTAAACCTTTATAAGGTCACCCCCTCAGCCTCCGATGCTCCATGGAAAACAGCTCCAGCCTGTTCAACCTCACCCTATAGCTCAAATTCTCCAACCCTGGCAACATCCTTGTAAGTCTTTTCTGAACCCTTTCAAGTTTCACAACATCCTTCTGATAGGAAGGAGACCAGAATTGCACATAATATTCCAACAGTGGCCTAACCAATGTCCTGTACAGCCACAACATGACCTCCCAACCCTGTACTCAATACTCTGACCAAAAAACGAAAGCATACCAAATGTCTTCTTCACTATCCTATCTACCTGCGACTCCACTTTCAAGGAGCTATGAACCTGCACTCCAAGGTCTCTTTGTTCAGCAACACTCCCTAGGACCTTACCATTTAGTGTATAAGTCCTGCTAAGATTTGCTTTCCCAGAATGCAGGACCTCGCATTGATCTGAATTAAACTCCATTTGCCACTTTTCAGCCCATTGGCCCATCTGGTCCAGATCCTGTTGTAATCTGAGGTAACCTTCTTCACTGTCCACTACACCTCCAATTTTAGTGTCATCTGCAAACTAGCTAACTGTACCTCTTATGCTTGCATCCAAACTATTTATGGAAATGACAAAAAGTAGAGGATCTAGCACCGATCCTTGTGGCACTCCACTGGTCACAGGCCTCTAGTCTGAAAAACAACCCTCCACTACCACCTTCTCTCTTCTACCTTTGAGCCAGTTCTATATCCAAATGATTAGTTCTCCCTGTATTCCATGATATCTAACCTTAGTCACCAGTCTCCAATAGGGAACCTTGTCGAACGCCTTACTGAAGTCCATGTAGATCACATCTACCGCTCTGCCCTCATCAATCCTCTTTGGTACTTCTTCAAAAACTCAACCAAATTTGTGAGACATGATTTCCCACATACAAAGACATGTTAACTATCCTTCTTCATTCCTTGCCTTTCCAAATACATGTAAATCCTGTTCCTCAAGATTCCCTCCAACAACTTGCCCACCAATGTCAGGCTCACTGGCCTATAGTTCCCTGGTTTGACCTTACCATCCTTCTTAAACAGTGGCACCTCGTTAGCCAACCTCCAGTCTTCCGGCACCTCACCTGTGACTATCGATGATACAAATATCTCAGCAAGAGCCCCAACAATCATTTCTCTAGCTTCTCACAGAGTTCTCGGGTACACCTGATCAGATCCTAGGGATTTATCCACCTTTATGCCTTTCAAGGCATCCAGCACTTCCTCCTCTGTAATATGGACAGTTTGCAAGGTGTCACCATTCATTTCCCGACATTCTATATCTTCCATGTCCTTTTCCACAGTAAATACTGATGCAAAATACTCGTTTAGTATTTTCCCCTTTTTCTGCGGCTGCACACAAAGGCCGCCTTGCTGATCTTTGAGGGGCGCTATTCTCTCCCTTGTTACCCTTTTGTCCTTAATGTATCTGTAAAAACCCTTAGGATTCTCCTTAATTCTATTTGCCAATGCTATTTCATGTCCCCTTTTTGCCCTCCTGATCTCCCTCTTAAGTATACTCCTACTGCCTTTATACTTTTCTAAGGATTCACTTGATCTATCTTGACTATACCTGACATATGCTTCCTTCTTTTTCTTAACCAAACCCTCAATTCCTTTAGTCATCCAGCATTCCCTATAACTATCAGCCTTTGCTTTCACCCTAACAGGAATGTACTTTCTCTGGATTCTCGTTATCTCATTTCTGAAGGCTTCCCATTTTCCAGCCGTCCCTTTACCTGCGAACATCTGTCCCCAATCAACTTTTGAAAGTTCTTGCCTAATACCATCCAAATTGGTCTTTTTCCAATTTAGAACTGCAACTTTTAGAGCTGGTCTATCCTTTTCCATAATTATTTTAAATGTAATGGAATTATGATCGCTGGCCCCAAAGTGCTTCCCGCACTGACACCCTAGTCACCTGCTGCCCTGCCTTATTTCCCAAGAGTAGGTCAAGTTTTGCACCTTCTCTAGTAGGTACAACCACATACTGAATCAGAAAATTTTCTTGTATACACTTAACAAATTCCTCTCCATCTAAACTCTTCACACTATGGCAGTCTTAATCGATGTTTGGAAAGTTAAAGTCCCCTACCATAACTACCCTATAATTCTTACAGATAGCTGAGATCTCCTTCCAAATTTGTTTTTCAATTTCCCTCTGACTATTAGGAGGTCTATAATACAATCCCAATAAGGTGATCATCCCTTTCTTATTCCTCAGATCCACCCAAATAACTTGCCTGGATATACTTCGGGGAATATTCTCCCTCAGTACATCTCTAATGCCTTATCTTATCAAAAACGCCACTCCTCCTCCTCTATTGCCTCCCTTCCTGGAACATTAAATTGTCCATCCCTGAGCCAGGTTTCTGTAATTGCTATGATATCCCTGGTTAACTGTTTTTTGTTTACTCGACTCGTTTCGGAGTAAGAAAATGCCCAAAACATTTCATAAAAAGAGAAAGGGCCATTGTACAAACATGAACTATCCAACTGGGTGCAAGTTTTTTTCCAAGCTTGTCATTGCAAAGTATCCCCAAAAGAATGGCCAGCCTTTTTCTGAGGTGAACACAGCCAAAGTATTTATTTCTTTCCTCATGGTCAATATATGATTGTGATTCTGTGGCAATGTCCTTGGCCACAAAACTAATAACACAAATCACACCTGATAGACGTTGTTACAAATTCCACATGGTGAAGTTAAATTGAGATAAAGCTCTGCTCTGCACTGTTGCTCTGTAATACAAGCAGCTGAAAGAAATAGGGAACTTTGATTGATTAGGAGAAAGTGAGGACTGCAAATGCTGGAGATCAGAGCTGAAAATGTGTTGCTGGAAAAGCGCAGCAGGTCAGGCAGCATCCAAGGAGCAGGAGAGTCGATGTTTCGGGCATGAGCCCTTCTTCAGGAACCTGAAGAAGGGCTCATACCTGAAACGTTGACTCTCCTGCTCCTTGGATGTTGCCTGACCTGCTGCACTTTTCCAGCAACACATTTTCAACTTTGACTGATTAGGCAATCTCAACCTCAGGACAATTTTCAAACTTCTTCCCAACTCTTTACAATAGTGACTGCAATTCAAAGTTTTTATTTATTTATTTCAAAAATATACTTTATTCATAAAATTATTTTGATATCCATACATTTGGTCATGCCATTCTTATGCACACATTACATTTCTTTACATACAGAGATAGGATTTAATCATTCATTTATACAAGTCTGTACATTGACCATCCAGATAGTTTGCTGAGGCCTCAGCGAGGTCTGATTACTGCGTGAGCCTCCTGTTCTTCTTAGGTAGGCAGACCTGACACGGTGGTCTTTCCCCACTGTGCCTTGGCAGCAGTGCCCCAAGCTTCAGTGCATCCCTCAGCACATAGTCCTGGACTTCAGAATGTGCCAGTCTACAACACTCAGTCGGGGTTAACTCCTTCAGCTGGAAGATCAACAGGTTTCGGACAGACCAAAGAGCGTCCTTCACTGAGTTGATGATCCTCCAGGCACAGTTGATGTTCGTCTCAGTGTGAGTCCCGGGGAACAGACCATAGAGCATGGAGCCCCGCGTCATGGCGCTGCTCGGGATGAACCTCAACTCAAAGGATTTTTTAATTTCAAAAATATACTTTATTCATAAAATATTTTGATGATCTGTACAATTGGTCATGCCATACATCCATAAACATTCCATTTCTTGGTATACAGAGACAGAGTAATCATTCATATACACAGGTCTGTACGATTACATATTTAGCCGAGGCGTCAGCAGAGCCCAAATGACTGCGTGGGCCCCCTGTTCTTCTTAGGCAGGCAGATGTTACACGGTGGCCTTTCCCCACCGCGCCTTGGCGGCAGCTGCCCCAAGCTTCAGCGCGTCCCTCAACATGTAGTCCTGGACCTTGGAATGTGCCAGTCTGCAACACTCAGTCGGGGTCAACTCCTTCAGCTGGAAGATCAACAGGTTTCGGACCGCCCAGAGAGCGTCCTTCACTGAGATGATGATCCTCCAGGCACAGCTGAAGTTCGTCTTGGTGTGCATCCCGGGAAACAGACCGTAGAGCACGGAGTCCCACGTCACGGTGCTGTTCGGGACGAACCTCGACAAACACCACTGCATTCCTCTCCAGACTTCCTCTGCGTAGACACATTCCAGAAGGAGGTGTGTGACAGTCTCGTCGTCCCCCCCCACAGCCACTTCGAGGGCAGCGTGCGGTGTGGCTGAGAGTCCGGGCGTGCATAAAGGATCTCACAGGCAGAGCCCTTCTCACCACCAGCCAAGCCATGTCTTGGTGCTTGCTGGAAAGTTCTGGCGATGAGGCATTCTGCCAAATGGCTTTTGACAGTCTGTGCAGGGAACCGCTCGATAGGATCCGCCCTCTCCTTTTCCCGAAGGGTCTCAAGGACGCTACGTGCTGACCACTTCCTGATGGACTTGTGGTCAAAGGTGTTTTTCTTCATAAACTTTTCCACGAAGGACAGGTGATACAGAACGGTCCAACTACTCGGAGCGTTCCGCGGCAGCGAGACCAGGCCCTTCTGGGGACAGGTAGAACTTCAGTACGTAGTGACACTTGGTGTTTGCGTACCGGGGATCCATGCACAGCTTGATGCAGCCACTCAAAAAGGTAGCCAACAGGGTAGGGTGGCATTGGGTGTATTTTTTCCCCGTTACCCAGATCTTTATACATCGAATCCCTTCGGACCCGGTCCATCTTTGATCTCCATATAAATTGGAAGAAGGCCCCGGATGACTGCAGCGGCACAGCTTCTGGGAATAGGCCAGACCTGAGCCACGTATAACAGCAATGACAGTGCTTCACGCCTGATGACCAGGTTTTTTCCCACGATGGAGAGTGACCGTAGCTTCCATCTGCCCAGTTTCTGCCTCACTTTGCTGATATGCTCCTCCCAAGACTTGGCGCATGCCCCAGCCCCTCCGAACCAAATACCCAGCACCTTCAGGTGGTCGGTCCTGACGGTGAAGGGGATTGAGGATTGGTCAGCCCAGTTCCCGAAGAGCATGGCCTCGCTCTTGCCTCGGTTTACCTTGGCCCCCGAGGCCCGTTCAAACTGGTCACATATGCACATGAGTCTGCGCACGGACAGCAGATCTGAGCAGAAAACGATGATGTCATCCATGTACAGGGAGGCCTTAACCTGAAGGCCCCCGCTGCCAGGAATAGTCACCCCTCTCAGGCTCGCATCCTTCCTGATGGACTCGGCAAATGGCTCTATGCAGCACACAAACAAGGCAGGAGAGAGAGGGCAGCCCTATCTGACTCCAGATCTGACTGGGAAGCTATCTGATTCCCACCCATTGATTGAGACTGCACTGACGATGTTGGTGTAGAGCAGTCTGATCCAATTGCAGATTCCCTCCCCAAAGCCCATTTTGGAGAGAACGTCTCTCATATACTTGTGTGATATCCTGTAAAAGGCTTTCTCCTGGTCCAGGCTGATCAGGCAGGTGTCTAACCCTCTGTCCTGCACGTAGGTGATCGTATCCCTGAGGAATGCGTGCCTCCCAGCGATCTTCCTGCCCGGCACAGCACAGGTTTGGTCAGGGTGAATCACCGATCCCAGAGCAGACCTGACCCGGTTGGCGGTTACTTTTGACAGAATTTTATAATCCGCATTCAACAGTGAGATTGGTCTCCAATCTTTCAGTTCCTCCCTCTCCCCCTTCCGCTTGTAGATGAGGGTGATGATGCCTTTCCTCATGGATTCACTCATGGTACCTGCCCGAAGCATACTGACATACACCTCCAGCAGGTCCTGGCCAATCAAGTCCCACAGAGCAGAATAGAGCTCAACCGGTAATCTGTCGCTTCCGGGAGCTTTATTCTTTTCGAAGGACTCGAGGACTTTGGTCAGCTCGTCCAGAGATAGCAGGTGGTCCAGCCTCTCCCGTGTTCTGTCGTCTAAGACCTCCATGATAGAGGACAGGAACAACTGGGAGGCCGTGCTGTCGATTGGCTTCGCGTCATACAGACTGTCATAGAAGGATTTACTGATCCTCATGACGTCAGCCTGAGATGACGATATCAAGCCATCTTCTTCCTTCAGACTGCTGTGCATGGAGCTCTCTTTGTGCGCCTTCTGGAAGAAGAAACGTGAGCACATCTTGTCCTGCTCCACCGAGCGGACCCTGGACCGGAAGATTATCTTGGAGGCCTCCGAGGCAAAGAGCAAGGCTTGCTGGCCCTTCACCTCCTTGAGGTCCTCCATGACATTGACCCCCATTGTCTGCAGCAGGAGCAGGTTCTGCATACTTTCCTGGAGCTGGGACAGTTTTCTCCGCCTCTCTCTCACCTCCTGAAGAACCTCCTGATGTTCCCTTTTACTGTTTCCCACCAATCCACTGGAGACTCAAAGAGGGGCTTCACGGTTCTCTAACCTGCGTAGTCCCTCTTGAGCTCCTCAATGTTTCCTGGGATCAACAGCTTTGTGTTCAGCTTCCACGTTCTCTTACCAGCCCGCTGCTCGTCCTGTAGGTGACAGTCGGCCAGCAGGAGGCAGTGGTCAGAGAAGAACGCCAGCTTGACGTCAGTGGATCTGTGCCCAATCTCAGAGACACTACAGCTAAAATCACTTCAGGAAATTTATACAGAATGATCTGTGCTGGAGAGCAGACACCCTCTTTTTAATAAGGTTTGGCAAAGGATAAATATTTGCCAGGAAACCAGGGAGAAAACTACTTTTCTAATCGTGTATTATCAGGCTTCCTACATTCAGTATTCAGCTTGGAATGTAGGAGACTACAAATGCAGTAGCCATAAGAGGATAGGATTTGTTTGTAATGTTATATGTAAATGATTTGAGGATAATATAGGTCGCCCGATCAGTACGTTTGCAGATGACACAAAGATTAGGGGAGCTACAGATAATGAGTAGGATTCAGAGGATACAGCAGAATATTTTGGGCGGCACGGTGGCACAGTGGTTAGCACTGCTGCCTCACAGCGCCTGAGACCCGTGTTCAATTCCCGACTCAGGCGACTGACTGTGTGGAGTTTGCACGTTCTCCCCGTGTCTGCGTGGGTTTCCTCTGGGTGCTCCGGTTTCCTCCCACAGTCACAAAGATGTGCAGGTCAGGTGAATTGGCCATGCTAAATTGCCTGTAGTGTTAGGTAAGGGGTAAATGTAGGGGTATGGGTGGGTTGAGCTTCGGCGGGTCGGTGTGGACTTGTTGGGCCGAAGGGCCTGTTTCCACACTGTAAGTCTAATCTAATAGACAGACCAGAGCCTGGGCAGAGAAATGACAGATGGAGTTTAATGCGGACATGATTCACTTTTCAAATGCCAACAATGTAAGTCCTATTCTCATCTTGGTCAGGGTAGACTGTCTCGTCTCACTGCCCCGACAGCGGTGCCACTTGCCTTGAAAATCAGCTCAGGATCAAACAATAACAGGCAACAATTAGCTAAGAGAGACTGGATAAGCTCAGGTTGTTTTCTCTGGTGTCAGATAAGGCTGAAGCAAGCGAGTACAGGTGTATAAGATTACGAGGGTATGCACAGGGTGAATAGAAAGCATCTGTTCCCCATTGCCAAAGGGTCAATAACAAGGGGAGCATAATCTCCAGGTAAAGGCAAAAGATTTAGAGGGGGATTTGCAGAAAACACTCTCACCCTGTGGGTAATGGGTCTCTGGAATGCACTGCCTGGGGAGAGTAAACTCACAACCTTTAAAAAGTACTTGAAATGCAACAGCGTTCAAGGCTATGGATTTAGTGCTGAAGTGAGTAACATGAATGTAGATTATGTGTAACTTCAGCGTTACAGATTTGATGGGCTAAAGGGCTTTTCTGTATAGTATGATTCTATGATTCTCATGAGCCAATTCCTTCCCTAATGGCATTGTGGTCAACCCAAAGCAGGTGGACTGCAGTGATTCAAGAAGATAGCTCACCACCACCTTCTCAAAAGGCAACTAGGGACGGGCAATAAATGCTGACTAGTCAGTTACACCCTCAATGCACAAAATGAATAAATAAAAGACAGACTTGCCTTTGGGCCAGGCAGGGGTGAATGAATGAACTTGTAATACCTCTAGGAAAGTGCAAGATTCAAACATAGATAATCACAGAGATATAACGTTCTGTATTTGCATTTATATAATGGTAAGTTCTGGCCATATCGACTGATTTAAAAATGAATATTTATTACTTTTGCAGTGTCACATGAGCATCCTTATTAGCATGCAGCTCCCTAACAATGACACTGGGTGGCAGAGTCCAATCGATAGAGATACAATTCTGAGCAGCTTCAGAAATCCTGCTAGTCTAGAATTTTGTACAATAAAGCATCTTCCAGGTGCTTATGATTTAATTGCAATTGATGTCCTCAACATTAATCCATCCTTGATGAACAGGGCAGGGTCTGGCTTGATGGTGTTCATCAAGTGTATTAAATCTTTAAAAAAACATGTGCTGGGAACACAACACTATCCTCCCTTGGATGTAATAATAACAAAATGTCGCAGATGCTGGAAACCTAAAATGAGCTGCTGGAGAAACTCAGCAGGTCTGTGAAGAGAGACAAACAGAGTTAATGTTTCATGGCTAGTATGACTACTCTTCAAAACATGTATCCTTCTATGTATGTGCCTGTTGTAATTTTCACAGCAATTGATTTCATTGTGGTTCTGTTGTCCTGGTGGGGGGAAGTGGAAAACCACTTAAATCAGACTTTGATAGTCTAGTCAGAACAGAAATTGCTTGAGAAACTCAGCAGGCGTGGACAGAAAACAGAGTTAACTTTTCAGATCCAGTGATCCTTCTTCAGAATGTATCTCGCAGTCTAATTCTCAGTGACCACACCCCCATCTGTCAAACAGCGCACAGAACACAATGGACGCAACAGAGACACATAATCAAACAACAAGCAATTTGAATGCAATCACGCCATTGGCTTTCCTATTCAGCAACCAACCGTGTTTTCAATTTGGCCAGCTGCCAGACGGAAATTGGAAGAAATGTCAATAATGTACAGCCGTTATGTTCAGCAGGACGTCTGTACCCCAAGCCATGTCAGTGGTCATTAATGCTGCCTTACAATGTCAGGGACTCAGGTTTGATTCCAGCGTTGGGTGTCTGTGTGGAGTTCGTATTTCACCCCGTGACTGAGTGGGTTTCTTCAAAGTGTTTGAATTTCCCCCTACAGTCCAAAGATGTGCAGGTGTGGAATTTATTGCCACTGAAGTCTGTGGAGGTTAGGTCATTGAGTATACTTAATGAGCTCTTGATTTCCAAGGGGTTCAAAGGTTATGGGGAGAAAGTGGGAAAATGGGGTTGAAAAATCTATCAGCCATGATTGAATGGTGGAGTAGACTCATAGATTCAGAGAGTCATAGACCTGTGACTCTACTTTCAAGGAGCTATGAATCTGGACTCCAAGGTCTCTTTGTTCAGTAATACTCCCTAGGACCTTACCATTAAGTGTATAAGTCCTGCTAAGATGTTTTGCTTTCCCAAAATGTAGCGCTTCGCATTTATCTAAATTAGAGTCCATCTGCCACATCCCAGCCCATTGGCCCATCTGATCAAGATCCTGTTGTAACCTGAGGTAACCTTCTTCACTGTCCACTACACCTCCAATTTTAGTGTCATCTGCAAACTTACTAACTATACCTCCCATGTTCATATCCAAATCATTTATGTAAATGACGAAACGTGGTGAACCCAGCAATGATCCTTGTGGCACTCCACTGGTCACAGGCCTCCAGTCTGAAAAACAACCCTCCACCACACCCTCTGTCTTCTACCTTCAAGCCAATATTGCATCCAAATGGCTAGTTGTCTCCGTGTTGCATGAGATCTAATCTTGCTAACCAGTCTCCCATGGGGAACCTTGTTGAACGCCTTACTGAATTCCATATAGATTACGTCAACCACTCTGCCCTCATCAATTCTCTTTGCTACTTTTTCAAAAAACTCAAGTTCATGAGACATAATTTCCCACACACGAAGCCATGTTGTTGGTCCCTAATCAGTGCTTGCCTTTCCAATTACGTATAAATCCTGTCCCTCAGGATTCCCTCTAACACTTGCCCACCACTGATGTCAGGCTCACTGGTCTATAGTGCCCTGGCTTGTTCTCACCACCTTTCTTAAATAATGGTACCACGTTAGCCAACCTCCAGTCTTCTGGAACCTCACCTGTGACTATCAATGATACAAATATCTCAGCAAGGGGCCCAGCAATCGCTTGCCTAGCCTCCCACAGAGTTCTAGGTCCACCTGATCTGGTCCTTGGAATTTATCCACCTTTATGCATTTTAAGATGTCCTGCACTTCCTCCTCTGTAATATGGACATGTTTCAAGATGTCACCATGTATTTCCCCACATTATATATTTTCCATGTCCTTTCCCACAGTAAACACTGATGCAAAATACTCATTTAGTATCGCCCTCATCTCCTGATCTTTGAGGGACGATATTCTTACCCCTAGTTACCCTTTTGTCCTTAATATATTTGTAAAAACCCTTTGGATTCTCCCATACCTTGTTTGACAACACTATCTCATGTCCTCTTTTTGCCCACTTGATTTCCCTCTACAGTATACTCCTACTGCCTTTATACTCTTCTAAGGATTCAGTCGATCTATCCTGTCTATACCTGACATATGATTCCTGCTTTTTCTTAACCAAACCCTCAATTTCTCCAGTCATCCAGCATTCCATACACCTACCAGCCTTTCCATTCACCCTAACAGGAATATATTGTCTCTGAACTCTCGCTAACTCATTTCTGAAGGCTTCCCATTTTTTGTTCATCCCTTTACCTGCGGACATCTGCCTCCAATCAAGTTTTGAAAGTTTTTGCTTAATGCAGTCAAAATTGGCCTTTCTCCAATTTAGAACTTCAACTGTTAGATCTGGTCTATCCTTTTCCATCACAATTTTGAAAACAATAGAATTATGATCGCAGGCCCCAAACTGCTCCCCCACTGACACCTCAGTCACCTGCCCTGCCTTATTTCCCAAACGTAGGTCAAGTTTTGCATCTTCTCCAGTAGATACATCCACATAGTGACTGAAAAAAAATCTCTGTACACTCTTAACAAATTTCTCTCCATCTAAACCCTTAACACTATGGCAGTCCTAGTCTATGTTTGGAAAGTTAAAATCCCCTACCATAACCACCCTATTATTCTTACAGATAACTGAAATGTCCTTACAAATTTGTTTCTCAATTTCCCTCTGGATATTAGGGGGCTTATAGTTCAATCCCAATAAGATGATCATTCCTTTTTTGTTTCTCAGTTCCACCCAAAGAACTTTCCTGGATGTATTTCCAGGAATATCTTCCCTCAGCGCAGCTGTAATGCTATCCTTTATCAAAAAATGCCACTCCCCCTCCTGTTGCCTCCCTTTCTATCTTTCCTGTAGCATTTGTATCCTGGAACTTTAAGCTGCCAGTCCTGCCCATCCCTGCTATGATATCCCAGTCCTGCGTTCCTAACCATGCCCTGAGTTCATCTGCCTTCCCTGTTAGGCCTCTTGCATTGAAATAAATGCAGTTTAATTTATCAGTCCTACTTTCTCTGCTTGTCCCTGCCTGCCCTGACTATTTGACTCACTTCTTTTCTCAACTGTACCAGTCTCGGATTGATCTCTTTCCTCTGTATACCCTTGGGTTTCCCCCCAGCGCCCCACCCTTACAATTTTAGTCCTCCTCAGCAGCTCTAACAAATCTCCTGCCAGTATATGCATCTCCTTCCAATTCAGGTGTAATCCGTCTTTTTTGTACAGGTCACTTCTACACCAGAAGAGATTCCAATGATCCAAAAATATGAATCCTTCTCCCATACACCAACTCTTTAGCAATGCATTAATCTGTTCTATCTTCCTATTCCTACCCACACTAGCTCATAGCATACCGATGGGTCGAATGGCCTAGTTTCTGCTCATATTGTCTTACAGGTCAGGTGGTTTGGTCATACTTTAGGACTCTGTGTGGGGTTATAGGGATGTGGAGGGATGTTCTTCTAAAGCTTGGTGTAGAGTCAATGGGCTGGATGGCCTCTTTCTGCACTGTAGAAAGTGAGGACTGCAGATGCTGGAGATCAGAGTCAAAGAATGTGATACTGGAAAAGCACAGCAGGTCAGGCAGCATCCAAGGAGCAGGAGAATCAACATTTTGAGCATAGGCTCTTCATCAGGAATGAGGTTTGTGGGCAGCGGTGGGGGGGAGTGAGGTTTGCTGAGAAACAAATGGGGGGAGGTGGGGCTGGGAGGAACGTAGCTGGGAATGTGACAGATGGAGGTGGGGGTGCAAGCGATAGGTCAGAAAGGAGGATGGAGTGGATAGGTGGGAAGGAAGATGGATAGGTTGGACAGGTCATGATGGAAGACTTGGGACTGATTGAAAGTTGGAGTTGGGGAAACTGATGAAATCATCATTGATTCCTTGAAGTTGCTGGGTGCCAAGATGGAAGCTGGTGAGTTCTTCCAATGAGGGATCCTTTTCATTTTCACCCTGGTCATTTTCATATTTGCCCATACCTTGCTGCACTTGTTTCTTATGATCAGCTTCAATAGGTTTTGTATTGTGGCCATGAGCATTGTGTGGCCATGCTCAGTTCAGCAACTGTTCAAGCCTCAAGTTCTGTCCTTTATAGTTCCAATCAGAAAATATTTACAAGGATGTTGCCAGGGTTGGAGGATTTGAGCTATAGGGAGAGGCTGAACAGGCTGGAGCTGTTTTCCCTGGAGCATTGAAGGTTACGTGATGACCTTATAGAGGTTTACAAAATTATGAGGGGCATGGATAGGATAAATAGTCAAAGTATTTTCCTTGGGGTTGGGGAGTCCAGAACTAGAGGGCATAGGTTTAGGGTGAGAAGGGAAAGATATAAAAGAGACCTATGGGGCAACCTTTTCACACAGAGGGTGGTACGTGTATGGAATAAGCTGCCAGAGGAAGTGGTGGAGGCTGGTACAATTGCAACATTTAAAAGGCATTTGGATGGGTATATGAATAGGAAGGGTTTGAAGGGATATGGGCCAGGTGCTGGCAGGTGGGACTAAATTGGGTTGGGATATCTGGTCGGCATGGACAGATTGGACTGAAGCGTCTGTTTCCATGCTGTACATCTCTATGACTCTATGACTTGTCAGAACCACATCAAAGACATGACAGCCAAATGCAAATCATCGTGTTTGTCAGCAAGATGGGCTGATGTATCAATGTTAACTTTGCATTCTTACCAGTCGATCACATCCCAAAGTTGTGGCTTAACAGGCTCGCTCAATTTTTTACATTTAATCATCACCTACATTAAAAAAAAACTTCATTGACCTTTCTCACAAAGAATTATGCTGACCTTAGCTTGCAAAATTTTAAAATCTCTGACAACACTTCCATTCAAGGTCTTTCTGCCAAAGCATAATGAGGCTCTGTCCAGTTGTCAGACTCTCTCTGTGCCTCAGAATGAATGTAAATGCTTTACTGTATGAGGAGAAAATGCCTTTGTTTAAAACTGCAGGGAAGCCCTGAGGAACGTTAAATTCCCATGTGTTTGTTTTTCCCTCTGCAAAGACAGTACAGAACTGTTTTAATACATTTTGTATGTACTTCAAGATTCTTCTTATGAATAAAGGATGTTTTTGCAATAAAAATGTTGGTTCTTATGTGTAAGACCTCAAAGTACGGCTTTGTGAATGTGAAGCTGATCATGGTGTTTTATGATGTGATAAATGCAGTTATCTTACTTCTTTCAAATCTTGTGCTTTGATTATGCTTTCAGTGTCTTATATAAAGTGCTGTGGATACATTTTTTAAAAAATTAACACAGACACAAATTACCTTTGGCATATTCAGCTTTACTGCTTTTGTCAGGTCAAACCAAATAAAACGTGCTGCAACCACTCCAACTCTTCACTGCTTGGGACCACTGTCAGCTTGTTCCTGAATGAGTATTGCGTGACACAAATAACTGTAATTTAGTATATCCGTTCGATCACCAAATCCATTTATTTATGCAAGGTCAATGGATAGTAACAAATTGGCTTTGGCATTTTAAGTTCACTTTCATCTAAATTTTTCTCTGATGGATCTTTTCTCCTTGTTGTGCATTCTGTCACATCAACATAGCTGTCGTGGAGTTATACAACACAGAACAGACCCTTTGGCCTAACTAGTCCATGCCGAACATAATCCCAAACTCAGCTATCCTGAGTAGCCACACACGCAGATGACAAGCAACATGAATTCGACTGCGACAACACTACTATTATAGGACAAGCCAAACAGAGAACAGCCAGGGAATTCCTAGAGGCATGGCACTCATCCACAGATTCAATCAATAAGCACACCGACTTGGACCCAATATACCGACCACTGCAGCGGACAGCTGGAACTGACAACTGAAAGCGGCAGATTCAAACCACTACAAATGCCGGAGGAAAGATCACAGAAGTGCTCCACAGGAGGCTCTCAAGCACTGAGGATGTCACCTAGACAGGGGACAAAACATCTGCAACACAAATTCCAAGCTCCGCGAACAGAACCACAACAAACTCAGCTATTTCCACCTGCAGACTTCTATCCCTCAAAACTTTTCTTATTCATGTACTATGTCTGCATCCACCACTTTCTCAGGAAATTCATTCCACACATTAACCAACCTCTGTGTAAAAAAGTTGCAGCTCATGTCTTTTTTAAATCTTTCTCCTTTCATCTTAAAAATGTGTCCGTAGTCTTGAAATCTTCCATTCCAGGGAAAGGACACTTACCAGTAACCTTATCTATACCCCTCATGATTTTATAAACCTATATGAGGTCACCTCCCAACTTCCTATGATCTAATGAAAGAAGTCCCAGCTTTTCTTTATAGATCAAATCTTCCATACTCGGCAACATTCTGGTAGATCTCATCTGTGTTTCTCCTTATTCTTAGTTATGGCAGGTTGTACTTTCTGAAGATAAACTTGATGCAGCTAAAGGGCTGTTAGTAACAGTAGCACATTGGTTGTGACAATGACAGGGGTCTGTCATGTGGTGCTTGTAACATGGGTTCAAATCCCACCATATCATTGGTGGAGTTTAAATTCATTTAATTGGTAGTGGCTTGTGGATCATTGTTAACAATTCCATCTTTATCATGGAAAACCACTATCATTCCCTGGTCTAGCCTCCATATGACTCCAGCAGGTGAATTTTAACAGCTAAGAGCATTAAGAATGGGGAACAAATTGCTGACCTTGTCTATATCTTACTATTAATAAATAAAGGACTTTAAAGCTAAGACATCTCATTGACAGGAATTAATTTTTTCAGTTTGAGGGTTTATTTTCTGTACTTCTGGACTATGTAACCAAATCCCAAATGGGAGGGTCCGCAATCTTGTGATGATGTCTTCACCAGTTGAAAGTACATCATCCTGTCAATTAGATAGTTTAAGCTACAATCATAGAAACCTATTCAAAAATTAAATTGAAAAATGCAAAATATACAATCAGACAACACTGAGACTAGTCCCAAATCTGTCATAGGTTGTTTTCATTTAGAAACATAGAAATTAATAGTAAGAGTAGGCCATTCGGCCCTTCAAGACTGCTTCACCTTTCTTTATAATCATGGCTGATCATCCAACTCAATACCCTGTTCCCAATTTCTCTCCCACCTTTTCAGCCCTTTAGCCCCAAGAACTATATCCATCTCCTTCTTGGAAGATTGTATTAGAATTCCAGCCAGCTATTACAGTATTGAAATTCCTTTATTCTTTCATGGGATGTGGGTATCGTTGGTAAGGACAGCATTTGCTGCCCATCCCAAAATGCCAATGAAATGAACAGCTTTCTAGGTTATTTCTTAGTCAACAACATTATTGTGAGTTTGCAGTTTCTGGTAGGTTATTAGACTGTGTAAGCACAATAGTCCTCCTTCCCTAAAGAACTTCAGTGAGCCATATGGGTTTTTACCACAATTGATTGTTTCACAGTCACCATATCTGAGAATAGCTTTCTATTCAAGACTTATTAACTGGATTTAATTTTTACATAGTTGGTCGGATTTGAATCCATGTTCACCAGAGCATTGGCTTCTCAAGCAATGCTTCAGTGATATACCACAGCACCATTGTAGCACAATCAATGAGAGGGAAAGCTGATACACATGCAGGTACCCATTATGGTTTGTCTATAATCTAATTCAATGGCTTACCTCTGTTTTTATATATGTATAGGAGTCAGGTGTAATTTTTAGCTTAAAAGTATCAAAGGATATGGGGAGAAAGCCGGAGGTAGGGGATTAAGTTGTATGATCATCTATGATCATGTAGAATGGTGGAGCTGGCTCAAAGGACTGAATGGTTTACTCTTGTTTTTGTAATCCATATTTCTATGCTTCTAAATTGCTTCCTGCAAAGAATGACTCAGGTTATTGAATACCAAGCTAACAATCAACCAATCAACAAATAAATGCATAATAGTGGGAAATGCATCTTTTAACAGTTCAACCATCCACATCATACAGTTGCTATGGACAAAGTTAAAAATCACACAACACCAGGTTATAGTCCAACAGGTTTAATTGGAAGCACACTAGCTTTCGGAGCGACGCTCCTTCATCAGGCATTGCTCCGAAAGCTAGTGTGCTTCCAATTAAACCTGGTGTTGAGTGATTTTTAACTTTGCAAACTCCAGTCCAACACCGGCATCTCCAAATCATGACTGCTATGGACAAATGTACATCTGGCTTCCCTTTTTAATAGAATGAAAACTTTTGCCAGCTTGCTTGTTTTCAAACTTTCAAGGTCGTTAGAGAATTTCTGTTGTGATCAATTTTGACGGTAATTCATGGATTTGGCTCTACCCGTACCACACAAAGACCACAAGCGTTTCTTCAGAGAAAACAGCTAAAAGCATCTCATTCGTGTTCACAAGAGTTGGCCTGGTCATCCACAACCCACTTATTGCCTTCTTCCACAGCTAAAGTTCACATACAATCACCAGAAGTGTATGCCTCTGTGTGAGTCGTGAGTCAATTGCGCTGAGAGAGGCTTTTGCCTTGTTCACCCCTCCAGGAAGTGGTTTTTATATTTCTGCCAATTCCCTTGAAAGCACTTCTCAATGAATACAACATTTTTTATAACTGTTTCTTGACATCAAGTGAATCCAGAATGAAAAGAACATGTTAAATATTAATGCACTAGATCTAAAAGTCCGCACAGACCTGTTTCAATCTATAGAGAGATTTTTCTTGCTCCATATTAGTATGAACTGTTATACAACCATCTCTTCCTATTTTATTGTAGGCAATGCATGCCTTTGAAACTTAAGGGATAATAACTAACTTGGTCCAAAACAAACACAAAAAATGCTGTAGAAACCCAACAGTTGCAGTAGAATCTTTGGGGTTTCTTTTGTGAACATCCTTGGGGTTACCATCGACCAGATCTAGACTCATCACATTAGCACAATGGCTGCAAGGGCAGGTCAGAGGCTAGGAATACTGTGGTGACTGACTCACCTCCTGACTCTCCAAAGCCTGTCCATGGACAAGGCACAAGGCAGGAATGTGATGGAATACTCCCCACTTGCCCTGGATGAGTGCAGCTCCGACAACACTCAAGAAGCTTGGCATCACCCAGGACAAAGCAGCCCGCTTGATTGGCACTACATCCGCAAACATCCACTTCCTCCACCCTGGACACTCAGTAGCAGTAGTATGTACTATCTATGAGATGCACTGCAGAAATTCACCAAAGATTCTCAACCAGCACCTTCCAAACCCACAACCACTTCCACATAGAAGAACATAGGAACCCCATCACCTGCAACTTCCCGAGAATACTGCATTTAATCCTGGTCTCCCAGCTTTAGGAAAGATGTTGTGAAACTTGACAGGGTGCAGAAAAGATTTGGAATGATGTTGCCAGGGTTGGAGGGTTTGAGCTAAAGGGAGAGGCTGAATACTTTGGAGCTATTTTCCCTGGAGCATTGGAGGCTGAGGGGTGACATTACAGAGGTTTATAAATCAGGAGGGGCAAGGATAGGGTGAATAGCTAAGGTTTTTTTCACCAGCTTAGCAGAGGCCAAAACTAGAGGGCATAGGGTCAAGGTAGTAGGAGAAAGATTTAAAAGGTTCCAAAGGGGCAATTTATTCATGAAAGTGATGCCTATAGGGAATGACCTGCCAAGGAAAGTAGTGGCACATTAGCAACATTTAAATGGCATCTGGATGGGTATCTGGATAGGAAGGGTTTAGAGGGATATGGACCATATGTTGGCAAATGGGACTAGATTAATTTAGGATACGTGGTCAGTGTAGGCGAGTTGGACCGAAGGGTCTTTTACTGTGCTATATATATCTTGATGATTCTAAGCCTCTTACCATCCTGACTTGGAAATGTAGCTCTGTTCCTTCAGAATCGCTGCTTCAAAATCGTGGAATTCCCTCCCTAATGACATTGCGGGTCAATCCACAGCAGGTGGACTGCAGCAGTTCAAGAAGACAGCTCACCACCAGCTTCTCAATTGGCAACTAGGAGCAGGCAATCAGTGCTGGACCAACCACTGATACCCAGGTCCAATGACTGAATTTTTAAAAAAAATCTATGGAGAGAAAACTATGAAGAGTCACGGCAGACTGAAAACATTAACTCTGTTTCTTTCTCCACATGAAACTTGAAAGGGTTCAGAAAAGATTTACAAGGATGTTATCAGCGTTGCAGAATTTGAGCTATGGGGAGAGGCTGAATAGGCTGGGGTTGTTTTCCCTGGAGAGTCGGAAGCTGAGGGGTGACCTTATAGACGTTTATAAAATCATGAGGAGCATGGATTAGATAAATAGACATAGTCTCTTCCCTGGGCTGGGGGAGCCCAGAACTAGAGGACATATGCTTAGGATGAGAAGGAAAGATAGAAGAGACCTAAAGGGCAACTTTTTCAAGGGTGGTGTGTGTGTGGAATGAGCTGCCAGAGGAAGTGGTGGAGGCTGGTACAATTGCAAAGGCATCTGGATGGGTATATGAATAGGAGGGTTTGACTGGATATGGGCCAAATGCTGGCTGGTGGGACTCGGTTGGATTGGGATATCTGATCAGCATGGATGAGTTGGAGCAAAGGGTCTGTTTCTGTGCTGTACATCTCTATGACATGCTGCCAGAACTGCTGAGTTTCTCCAGCAAATTCTGTATTTGTTTGTTTCAGATCTACCTCAAATCTCATTGCCCTATTGGCCCTGTATTTTGTGAGCCGTGCTAATGTGCTACCCAACCAAAGTTTTCACAGTGTTCATGCTTTAAAGAAAAAGCTCTTTCCTTTTCAGTTTGTAAGTGTACCACACTATCATGATGAACAGCAGGGGTGAGGGGAGAAACGACACATTTAGTAGGAAACACCCACTCTTCCCACAGACCATGACAAATCCATTGCAGACGACTCCACCCAAAAAATATTTCTGAGTGAATAATCTGCACAGAGGCATCCAAATATACACCATCCCTCCCACTAAAGCTCTGCGATTGAACTCGAGTTTGTTACTGTCTACAAACAACAGAAACAGCTGTGTGCAGCAGAAAAAGAGCAGGTCAAAATAAATCTCACTTAAATCATTCCATTCTCGTGAAGTTTACTTCGCGCAGTCCCAGTCTGCCAACCGTTCTGGACATAACTTGACACACATTGCTTTTTGGCTTCTGCCGAATGCAATGGTTTATATTGCTTTGCAATGCCTGGCTTCTTGTTCAAAGCCGGATAATGCCAGAAAGTTGTGTTTATCCATTTTGCGATGCAATCATGGACAGATTCAATAATTACACCTTGAACAGCTTCCAGTAAGGTCATATGAAATATCTACAACATCACCTTGTTATTTCCACAGCAAAATAAAAACACTTACTCAGTATAATGTATGGGGATTAAAACTGTTGTTTGTAGGTGAAAACTGAAAATAAAGCAGACAACAAATGCTAGAAACAATGATTAAGCACAACACCTAAAATCAATGGAACTGTGCTCAGCATCACAGGGTTAATAATATCCTTTCCTCAAAACATTGATCTCACTATCTTTGATCAACAGCAGATGCTTATGTCACTGTCAGACTTGACTCTTACAGATAGCTTGCAGATACAATGTTCCGTGTGAATGATTCTGCATTAAAATGCAGAGAAACACACACCTGAGGATGCATTCCAAAATAAACACCACGCAAGTCCTGTTGCTCCGAATTTATGGCAAAAAATAAAACAAATCTGGCCAAATTCACACGGTGTAATGGTGACAAACAATCCCTTCGTTCCAACCAAAGGTGAGCTCTACCCTGTGTTAGAGTAAGTGATGCATTTATCTGTCTGCCGTGAGTTCCAGAAAGAATTAAATTAATGAAAACCGCAAGAACTGCGGATGCTGTAAATTCAAAACAAAAACAAAAGTTGTTGAAAAAGCTCAGCAGGTCTAGCAGCATCTTTGGAGAGAAATCAGAGTTAACATTTTGGGTCCAGCAACTCTTCCTCAGAACTGGAGGTAAGAGTCAACATAATGACCATGAATCCATTGCCAATTGTTGAGAAAGCCCATCTTGTTCAATCATGTCCATCAGGGAAGGTAGCTGCCATCCTTACCCAATCTGGCCTACACGTGACTCCAGACCCACAGCAATGTGATTAACTCTTAACTGCCCACTGGGCAATTAGGGATGGGCAATAAATACTGGCCTAACCAGTGATGTCCTCATCAATGAATAAATAAGGAATATTGTGTGTGGTTTTGGTCTCCTTATCTGAAGAAGGGTATTTTTGCTATAGATGGAGAAAGTTTATTCATTCCTAGGATGAGAAGCCTGACAGACATATGAGAAGAGTTTGAAGTTAATTAAAATTGCATTCACTGGAGTTTACAAGAATGAGGGGGACCCTGCGGAACCGATAAGATTCTGAAAGGACTAAACATGTTTGATGCAGGAAGGACGATCTCGATGTTGGGGATGTCCAGAACCGGGGTCACAGTTTAAGGATAAGGGGTAAACATTTTAGGACTGAGATGAGGAAAGATTTCTTCACCCAGAGAGCGTGTGCCTGTGATATTCACTACCACAGAAAGTAGTTCAGGTCAAAACGCTACCTGTTTTCAAGAAGGAGGTAGATATAGCCCTTGTGGCTAAAGGGATGAAGGGATATAGAGGGAGGAGGGGATTAAGGTATCAGACTTGATGACCAGCTGTGATCATATTGAATGGCTGAGGAATCTCAAGGGACTGAATGGCCTACTCCTGTTCTTTACTTCTATGTTTCTATTGAACTAAAATAGAGGTTGCTGGAAAAACTCGGCAGATCAGTCACCATCTTTGGGGAGAGAAACAGAGTTAACATTTAAAGTCCAGTGACTCTTCAAGAGAATATCCTGAAGTGGGTTTTAACTGGGCTTCAGAGCCAGGGGTGTTAACTATTGCGCTACAAAACCCTCAGTATCTTCTGGCTGAGGGTAACTGATGACAATTCACAAATCCACATTATTTGATTGACAGCTCTTGCTTTCTGACCTCAGCTGTCAATTGTACATCCCAATTTAAATGAATTTAATACATTGTTGTATTACAGGTATATCATATGGTTTGCATACTGAACAATGTAACTGTAAAGTTTTGCTGTGCTGGGTTCTGGATGGTTGAGATATTGCTTTGCCACCAATCCTCCTTTCTATGTTGAATCTAAGGACCTGCTTAATTATCGGGGGTAAAGGATAGACTATTAGTGAGTCTTAACAAGATGAGACACTTGTGTTACACAATAAGGTATAGCTTATTGCATGGTAGCGAAAGGTATGAGCTAAATAACTTTTGCCAGAATTACTTAGGATGATCAGAAGCCAGGGCTGTGACCTCTGTGTCCTTCAGATTAGTTCTCATCAAAACTGTATGACCTCATCAGCTCAAGTAGAGTCTCAAGCAATCTTCAACATTAATCCTTTCAGAGCCATTTTCTTATTGAATAAAGTTTTCAGTGAGAAAGAGCAATTTTCACCACCTATAATCAACCCTGCCAGAAAATAGTGTGGCTGTAACCCTGATATTTCATCATAAAGGTATTCATTGGGAGTTGGAAAGTATTCAACCTTATTCCTCTATTTCAGGAAAATGTGGTTCCAAATGCAGCACCATCATTGTTGAGGAAAGGGTGTGTTTGTAGGTGGCGAAAGTGAGGACTGCAGCTGATGGAGATTAGAGTCGAGAGTGCGGTGCTGGAGAAGCACAGCAGGTCAGGCAGCATCTGAGGAGCAGGAAAATTGTTCAGGTAAAAGCCCTTCATCAGGAATGAGGCTTGTGAGCAAGGGAGTGGAGAGATAAATGGGAGGGGGGTGGGGCTGGGGGAAGGTAGCTGAGAAAGCGATAGGTAGATGGAGGTGGGCGTACTGGTGATAGGTTGGAGAGGAGGGTGGAGTGGATAAGTGGGAAGCAAGATGGACAGATAAGACAGATCATGACAACAGTGCTGAGCTAGAAGATTGGAACTGGGATAAGATGGGGGGGTGGGGAAATGAGGAAAATAGTGAAATCCACATTGATGCCATGGGATTGCAGGGTCCCGAGGTGGAAGATTAGGTGTTCTTCCTCCAGGCATAGGGTGGTTATGGAGTGGCGATGTGCTTGTAGGTGGATCGACCAAGACTGAAGTTGAATTTGGGTGTAAGGAAGGCTGCTTAAAAGGTCTGCTTCAGTGCTGTGGGACTTCATCCAACTTGTGGTGAAAGGTAAAGTTCCCACCGCTCACCCTTTATATATTTTCATGCCCCATACACTCCCTATGCCTCATTCATGTGACTCATGCCCCAGTACCAAAGATTTAGGTTCAATTCCAGCCTCAGGCAGCTGTATCTGTGGGCTTTGCACATTCTCCCAGTGTCTGCACTGGTTTCCTCTGAGCGCTCCAACTTCTTCCCACAGTCCAAGGCAGTTTTGGTTAGGTGGACTGGCCATGCTAAATTGCCCATAGTGTGCAGGGATATGCAGACTCAGTGGATGAACCGAGTTATAGAGATACAGCATGGGTATGGGCCTGGGTGGGATGCTTTTCCAAGGGTTGTTGTGGACTTGATGGGTCAAATGATCTGCTTCCATACTATTGGGATTCTAAGATTCTATTCTATGATTAGGAGCTGTCCAGTGCTTACAGTTTCTATTAATGGTTCCTGAAAGGGTCTGGTTGATTAACACATTTAGCCTGTAGTCTGAGAGTCATAGAGATGTACAGCATGGAAGTAGACCCTTCAGTCTAACTCGTCCATGCCAATCAGATAAAATGACATTTTTGATAACATTTTGAATGAATGACTTTTTTTCACGTTTTCTTCCCAAGCTAAGGATCTCATCAATTCCACACAGTATTTCATTAAAAATCATACACCACCAGATTATAGTCTAACAGGTTTACTTCTTCAACCACCTGATGAAGGAGCACCGCTCCAAAAACTAGTGCTTCCAAATAAACCTGTTGGACCATATTCTGGTGTTGTGTGATTTTTAACTTTGTCCACCTCAGTCAAACATTGGCACCTCCACATCATACAGTATTTAGTACTTCAGTAGATATGGAAATTCCATTTATGGTAACAGGGTGGGCAGGGACAGAGCTAAGCAATTGGGTGCTGGGCTATAAGCTGGTACATACAGGAGACATGGATTTCCCTTTCAAAAGGTTTCCTTATGTAGATTATTATTAATGGTGTCTGTGAGGTGCTGGGAAGCATATCTCTCAAAAGCTTGGCCTGTCTCCTTGAATAAAGCAGAAAGTTTGAACCTGTTGATCTCCACAATGGAACCAGCCAAGTTGAGAATGACCTGAACCAGCTCACAGTCCTAAAAGGCCCTCGTGCAAATCAGAAACCCAGGAATGAAGATGGCTAGCATGAGGGAACATAGCTTTACATTAAGTGGTAATAGATATAAGGCAGATGTCAGAGGTAGATTCTTTACTCAGACAGCAGTAAGGGCCTGCAACATTAGTGTGGTGCTGGAAAAGCACAGCAGGCCAGGCAGCATCCGAGGAGCAGGAAAATCCATGTTTTGGGCAAAAGTCCTTCATCAGAAACATTCCTGATGAAGGGATTTTGCCTGAAACATCGACATTCCTGCTCCTCGGATGCTGCCTGATCCACTGTGCTTTTCCAGCACCACACTAATCTACACTCTGATCTCCAGGATCTGCAGTCCTCACTTTCACCTACATTAATGAACTCGCCAACTTTAAGAGCATTTAAATGGTCATTGGATAAACATATGGATGATAATGGAATAGTGTAAGTTAGATGGGCTTCAGATTGGTTTCACAGGTCAGCACAACATTAAGGTCCAAAGGTTCTATACTGCGCTGTAATGTTCTATGGTTCTGTATTCATTTATTAGCATTGAGAAATCCTGCACTCACAATACCCCCATCATACCAACCTGGATTGGCAACAATTCAGGCCACATTAATTCAATATTCAGTAATTCTGGAACATTTAACAGTAGAAGCAGGAGTATTTCTTTTCTTAAGCATCTCAGTAGCTTGGAGTTTGCTGTCAAAATCAGAAAGTGGCTACTGTTCATAGTCACTTATCATGTGGCGGTTCTGGTATTAGACTGTGATAGACAAAGTCAGAAGTCACGTGAC
This sequence comes from Hemiscyllium ocellatum, assembly GCF_020745735.1. Taxonomy (NCBI): domain Eukaryota; kingdom Metazoa; phylum Chordata; class Chondrichthyes; order Orectolobiformes; family Hemiscylliidae; genus Hemiscyllium; species Hemiscyllium ocellatum. Next base: position 72,131,797 of record NC_083418.1, read on the forward strand.
ACCAGGTTATAGACCAACAGGATTATATGAAATCGCAAGCTTTCAGTGTGCTGCCCCTTCATCAGGTGAAAAGCTTGTAATTTCAAATAAACCTATTGGACTATAACCTGGTGTCTTGTGTCTATCCTGGACACTTAGGAAACAATATCTTTTGATGAGTTCAGGTACATGGTCAACCATAGGAATTCAAATGCTGATCTTAATATTTCACCATTGGATAGAATGCTACAACAGGTTATAGTCCATTATCTTTTCATCATTTGGAATTGGATCATAACAGGTGTAAGCCAGTCTGCTGCAGTCTCCAAACAATTGAATTAGGAATAGTGTGACTCTGAAACAAAGACAACTGATTTAATTTTGTATTGTAACATGTACTGAGATACAGTGAAAAGTATTAGGATAGTAGCTCACAAAGGCTAGACAGACACCTGCCAGGATCTTATGCATTCTAAGCCAGAGGAATGCAGCATCTTCTTTTCTCCATCAATCCATTTATTTGAGACGCCTATGAGTTAGAAAGAGCCATTCCAGACATTGAGTCTCTTTCTCCTGAGCATGCAGCTCTCTGGGGCCCAGGCGTCAAAGGCTCCTTTAAAACTGGCTTTGAGTTTGCTCCAAGAAATCCCTTCAGAGCATGCTGTCTGACGAGCTCAGCAGTCAGAAAAGTCTGAAAACATCCCAACATAAGGTTTGCTGCAGCAAAGCCATGGAAATAGCGAATTGCAGAATATCTTAGGATGTCTGGCAACCCTTGTCGTCATCCTTTGTAAGATTATCCAGTTAGTCTCACTCTCCTATCCCCATGAGGCTTCAGGCACTATCATTATTGGGATCTGCAACACAGAAGAAAGCCCTTTGGCCTATTATATCCATGCCAGTCAAAAATACATCTAAATATTCTAATCCTAATTATAATTTCACGTTTTCTCCACATTCCTTTTGGAAGTTACTGTTGAACATGTTTCCATCATCTCTTCAGGAATTCCATTCTAGATCATCATAATTCGCTGCATGAAATAAATTTGCTTCATGTCTTCTTTGCATTTTCTACCAACTATCTTAAATATGTGTCCCGTGTGGCTGGAGGCTGATGCCTCCTGAAGTAATTGCAGATAGGGAACTGTATACGCTGTCCCTGTACAGCACAGAGACAGGATGAGACAGAGAGACGAACATTTTGTACAGATCCACAGTATTGCACACCAGAAGCATTCTGCTGAATATTTGTGGGTGGGAGACTAAAATACAGTGGCATGATATCTGTTATGCTGCCTAATTTTGGTGTCTACAAGTATATAATTACAGATAATTTGACTTTAGGTGTTCGAGCTCCATTTGAGTAAATGAAAATATTCTTCAGCAAGTAGCAAAGCAAAACGTGTAAAATAAAATGATTCTACACAGAAAAAGAACAGTTCAAAATTAATCTCAATGGTTAGCATGTAATGTGATGGGTCCCAACACCAAGAGACATTAGTTTATGCACAAGATAGTTTGGTCATGAATTATTACTGTTGGGCACAGCACTCTCATTAATAATGAGTCAACCTCTATCAGTTACAACAAACAGTTACCTTCATTATCGCTACCATCAAAGACTGCAAGTCCTCTATTTGTTCAATGAAAACCCAGTGGGATAACAGACTGCTTGTCTACAACGTTGTCTGATTAAGATCTACCTCATCTCAACTAACAGACTCAGATTAAGCTTTTTCTGTTGAAAACTGCAACTCTCATTGCTAACACTATGCATTTTCTGGATGTGGTTACGTGGTATTTTAACACAAAATTATGTCAAGGAATTTTAAATAAAACATACTTGTTCCTTTATTCTTTCATGTTGTGCACAGTGATGCCCAAATCCCATGCAAGAATAGACAAAAAGGGAATGAGAAAATCTAGAAATTTACGATTCTTCTAACCTGACAAGCATTTTGTGCTAAAACAAGTCTCCAACCGTGTACTTTGCCACGATTCTTAATACACTGTGAGGCAGATTAGATTACAGTGTGGAAACAGGCCCTTCAGCCCAACAAGTCCACACCAACCCGCAACCCGCAACACCCTACATTTACCCCTTCACCTAACGCTATGGGCAATTTAGCAAGGCCAATTCACCTGACTTGCACATTTTTGGATTGCGGGAGGAAACCCACACAGACACGGGGAGAATGTGCAAACTCCACACAGAAAGTCGCCTGAGGTGGGAATTGGAATCCAGGCCTCTAGTGGTGGAATCCAGGCTAACCACTGTGCCACCGTGCTGCAATGGCATCAGTGACAGCTTGAAATAAACACAAAATCTAGCTTTTCAACTCAAATACCTGAAAGTTTTGGGTCTCAACTGCATGTCACAGATCAAAAGTGCTAATGTGGCCAACAAGAGTTCTCATTCTGAAAGGTTGGAGTGGATATTGGTGCGTATAATGCCCATTTTTGATATCTATGGCTGGCACGGCGCTGGCAAGTTTAGCCATGGGATGGCACATAACCTGTTAAATATATCATGACCACTGCTTGTAGATTGTCCATGCAGCCATTGAAAATGATGAGCATATGTTCAGCAGGGCTGTAATGTCTATCTCGGGACCATTTTGGAATTTCAGTTGGAGGTTAGTTTCTGAACATTCAGCACATGTTGGGCCTTTTCCCACTTGGGATTCATCAGCCACCAAGGAAAGGTTACTGTTAAAAACAAACCCCCCCTTGATGCTCTCCCGAAGGGGCTTCCTTTGGGCTGCTCCTGGAAAGGCAAGCCAGCATCGTTCCTGATTTTCAATTTGTGAATTACCTGTGGAGACGGGACAGGGGCCTGGAACTTGAGGCCCAATCTCTAGACAACCTCCTAGTCAGGATGCATACTTGCTGCCTGGGACTGTGTATCATTCCCAAACATTTGCTCAGATGGATTTTGAGTTGTGTTTGAAGTCTGAAATCAGTTTCACAAGTTAAAAGACATTTTGGAACCACCTTAAGTGGTGAACATTATGAAATCGGGATGTTAGCAATTCATCCCCACCACTCTGTCAGGCAGCGCGTTCTGAATCTTAACAAAGCACTGAGCAAAGAAATTTCTCCTCATCTCACTCCTCGCTCTCCTGCTAACAATCCTGAAATTGTGACCCTGAGTTACTAATATATCAGCTGGTGAAAACAGAATATCCTCTTTACTCTGTCAAAATTGTTCATAATTTTGAACACTGAATAAGGTCACCTCTTAATTTTCTCTGCTACAAGGAGAACAGGTTAAATCTCTCTAATCTTTCCTGATATCTAAAATCCTTCCGTCCTGGAATCATTTGGTGTCCTGGTAACCATGATATGTTAGTCAATCTCCTTTGCACTCACTTCAGGGTTTTAATATCTTTCCTTAAATAAGATGCCCAGAACTGAACACAAAACTGCGTGTCTGGTCTGACCAATAATTTGTTGAGATGTGTCGTGGAAATTAAACTGACTCAACTCAGATGCTAGCAAGAGCTAAGAAAAAGCTGTATTAAAAACTGCATGGATGGCCAATGCACTTGGCAGGAATGCCTCATGTAAAAGCTTCAAACCAGATTCACACATTCTTCTTATACCATTCTTATCACCCACTCAAGGACAAGGGCTGGGAACATTCGTGTCTTTGTTTTTTCCATTCCCTTGCTGTGGGCATAACTGTCTTTATGTTTTCCTTAGCTCAAATCTGAAATTGACTGCTCACAAGGCCAGTTTGAATGTTTACAAAGTTCCGCAGAGACAAGATGTCCCTCAACTGTCGACTTCAGCAAAGTTGCAAAGTGTCAGAAAAGTTGTAAATTTCATAAAGCATTCTCTCTTAGATTTCAGAGTAAATGAATTTCAGAGCAAGTACTAATTTTGTTAATTTTTCATTACAAGGTGTAGCACCACTTCCTTGTTTTTATACTCTGTGACTATATCTACAAACCCAGTGATCATATTAGCCATCTTGACAGCAGTTTCAACTTGCCTGGCCACTTTCAGGTAATTATGCTCTTAAACCCTAAGGTCACTCTGTTCCTGTACTCTCCTTTAAAATTGTCCCATTGAGTCTGTATTGTTTCTCCATGTATCTTCTACCAAACTGCATCATCGCACATTTCTCTGCAATTGAAGTCTTTCAGGTATCTATGCATTCAGCCAATTTATTAACATCCCTCTGAAGTCGCTCAACATCGTCCTCACAATTAGATGAAAGTGAGGACTGCAGATGCTGGAGATTAGAGTCGAGAGTGTGGTGCTGGAAATGCACAACAGGTCAAGCTGCATCTGAGGAGCAGGAGAATCGACGTTTCGGGCAAAAGCCCTTCATCTCATTCCTGATGAAGGGCTTTTGACCGAAACATTGATTTTCCTGCTCTTCGGATGCTGCCTGACCTGCTGTGCTTTTCCACCACCACACTCTCAACATCATCCTCACAATTCACTATTCACCCTAGCTTAGTATTATCTGCAAATTTAGAGATTTTGCCCTCAACACCCATCTCCAAATCATTTATGTAAATTATAAAAAGCAAGGGTTTCAACACCGATCCTAATGCAAAACTACTTTCAACTTGTCTTCAGTCTGAGATATGCCTATCTATGCCTACCCCCCTGTCTTTTAGCTTAGAACTACTTCAGGATGCCAAGAGAGGAAACAGCCTCTCACCAACTTCTAACCCATACTGCCAAGGACCCATCAATCCCAAACATTTCTAATTTGCTAACCAACCTGCCAAGTGGAACCATATCAAAAGTCCGATGTCTTACGATCTGACAGAAAGAGACTGCACAACTGTGACCTCGAAATCCAAAATTAAAGTACAGGTCTCACTCTATGATGCCACTGCAAATATTCAATAGCAAGTTTCTGATTTTATTGTAGAGATGTGAAGAGCTGCTTTGAGTGACAATTTAATGTCTGATGGAAATTATGCTTTCTTGCCAAAATAGCAAGCCAATCCATACGTGGGGGTCAAGAGATTACATGCTGCACTATTTAATTGCAACAGCACCCCTTTAAAGGAATTAATACATATTGTCTGGAAAGAGCAGCACTAAGTAACTCTCGCCAAAAATGTCATTCTGTTACCAATCACCAACCTAGTCTTATGGTCATGGGGTAAAATAAAGTCAATTGTAAGCTTAATCAGTATATACTTCAAACAATTTGAACTGGCTTCAGTTTGATGAAAAAGTGAATTAACTTGAAGTTATCAGATGAAGTTTACCTCAGCTGTTCATTTATGTCAGTTCTTCTGAGTTAATATTGACTTTTTTCAAACTGTACCAACATTTGAAATACTTGAGTTGCTTTAAATGCAAAATTCTTAGGCATGATACGCTGTAGACAAGTGCTTGTGTCAAAATATTGGATATAATGGTTTTAAGTAACACATTCAATCAAGGCAACTTGCCAGAAAGCTTATCACCAGGGACTGTTGAACATTTACAGAGCTTGTGGAAGAAACTTGCATTTCAATAATTGCATGGTATCATTAAAAAAATTAAACCTGAAAACGATTGGATCAATGACAATTGCATCAAACTCTCATAAGAGTTGAGATGTGATCCACTTTGGAAAAAATGTTTTGTCTCTCCACCCCATGACTTTAAACTAACCCTTTAGCAATGAACCAGGATGTTGGACATGGACTTCAGCAGAAACACAACACACTCGATGGAGAATGTAATGAGATCAGCGAGGTGGACCTCTGAGAATATGAGTTCCTTGAGTGAGGCTGTTAATCAGGCCCAAACAAGGAGCCCTGGCTGACAGATAAGATCAAGAGGGTCAGACATTCTGTTTACACTGAATGCTGGCTCTGAGGGAACTGGATCCATTTCAAGGACTCTCTACATGTAAATAAAGGGTGACTTTATGATCAGCATCTATGGAGTTATTTCACGACCAGTTTTACTTCTGCTGAATTTGTTCAGCAGGGTCTGGCAGAAGTATATTGCCTTTCTTGCCAGATTTTCTCTTGCTCTCCAACCAGATATTACATTATGCCCAAGAGGTGAATTTGACTTCATATAACTCAAGTGATGTCTCTTGAGGTAATCCTGCTTATTTGTGTAACCTTTCTTGGCTTTGTTAAACTTTAAGACCTTTGAAGTCCTCCAACTCCATTCAACGTCACTGGATAACTATGCTGGAACAGCACTATAGTCCACCTACAGCACATGGACTGCAGTCTAAGAGTCTAAGAATCATATAGTTATACAGCACAGAAACAGAACATTTGATCCAACTCATTCATGCCGATCAGATATCATAGAGTCATAGAGATGTACAGCATGGAAACAAACCCTTCACTCCAACTTGCCCATACTAACCAGATATCCCAACCTAATCTAGTTCCATTTGCCAGCACTTGGCCCATACCCCTCTAAACCCTTCCTTTTCATATACCTATCCAAATGCCTTTTAAATGCTGTAATTGTATCAGCCTCCACCACTTCCTCTAGCAGCTCATTCCATACATGCACCCACCTTTTGTGAGAAAAGTTGCCCCTTCAGTCCCTTCTAAATCTTTCCCCTCTTACCCTAAACCTACGCCCTCTAGTTCTGGACTCCCCTAACCCAGGGAAAAGACCTTACTATTTACCCTATCCATGCCCCTCATGATTTTCTAAACCTCTATAAGGTCACCCCTCCCCCTCAGACACTCCAAGGAAATGAGCCCCAGCCTATTCAACCTCTCCTATATCCCAAATTAATCTCGTCCCATTTGCTAGCATTTTGCCCATGTCCTTGTAAACCCTTCCTATTCATATACCCATCCAAATGCCTTTTAAATGTTGTAATTGTACCAGCCTCTATTACCTCCTCTGGCAGCTCATTCCATACACGCACCACTCTCACTGTGAAATAGCTCCTCCTCAAGGCCCTCACAAATCTTTTCCCTCTCACATTAAACCTATGCTTTCTAGCTTTGAGCTCCCTTATCCTGGGAAAAACACCGGGCTATTCACCTACCCATTCCCCTTAGACCCGGCAACATTTTTGTAAATCTTTTCTGTACTCTGTCAACCTTAACAACATCTTTCCTGTAGCAGGAAGATCAGAAATGAACATAGAATTTTAAAAGTAGCCTCACTAATGTCATGTACAGTCACAACATGATCTTCCATTCCTATATGCACAGATCAATGAAGACAAGTGTCCCAAACACCTTCTTCACTACCCTGTCTATCTACGACTCCTGCCCTGGTTTGCCTTACTAAAGAATAACACCTCACATTTTTCTAAATTAAAGTCCTTCTGCCATTCCTCAGTCAAGAAGGCAGCTCACCCCCCACCTCCTCCAGGGCAAATAGGGATGGACAAAAATGCTGGCATTGCCAATGCTGAAAAATGTGTTGCTGGAAAAGCGCAGCAGGTCAGGCAGCATCCAAGGAGCAGGAGAATCGACGTTTCGGGCATAAGCCCTTCTTCAGGAAGGGCATCCTTGCAAGAGGATTCGCAATAGGTTAAAATCAATTAGGAGAAAGTGAGGACTGCAGATGCTGGAGATCAGAGCTGAAACATGTGTTGCTGGAACAACACTGTCCAATGCTGTCCACATTTTATTAAATAATATTCAAAAATTCCATTTTCAGTCATTATTGATTTTAATCCCTCCATTATTGATAGCTTTTATACCTGGTGAACAATGGTCCTGGATTCGCATAATATGCGCTCTGATCATGTTCAATGGAATTATTGGAGATTAGTGAGTGGCACAGTGGTGCAGTGATGAGCACTGCTACCTCACAGTTCCAGGGACCTGGCATCAATTCCAGCCTTGGATCACTGTACGTGTGGAATTTGCATATTCTCCCCGTGTCTGTGTGGGTTTCCTCTGGGTGCTTTGGTTTCTTCCCACAATCCAAGGATGTGTAGGTGAGGTGGATTGGCCATGCTAAATTGACCCATAGTGTTCAGGGATGTGAGCATTAGTCAGGGGTAAATGGAGAGTAATGGGGTAGTGAAATGGATCTGGGTGGGTTACTCTTCAGAGGGACAGTGTGGACTTGTTGCTTCTAATGGCCTGTGCTTTGGGGAGATTCGCTGCTGCCAATCCTCCATATTAGTGTTAGTCAAAGTTACTGATACCAACTGGGAAAGGATGTCCAGAGAACATCTTCAGCAGAAGGTTGGCTCAATCTTGATCAACAGAATAAGTTTATTATATAGGAGTTCATTACATCTGAGTTAGACCAGTATCACTTTTGAAACAATCAGGTTGGATGTGAGGATAAGTCCATATCACTATAGCCAAGTTGTCTTAGTGCCTGCATCTGATAATTCAACACAACACAGGGACTGAGGCTGAATTGTTCAGTTTGTCCTAGGAGCAGTCATTACAACCTAATGGAAGGAGCTTATCTCATGATGTCAATTAATCCTCTGAGGTACGAATTGCCTTGTACAATTTTACAGTGAAATGCTGGAGGTTTAGAGCAGATTCTTGGACAAGTTCCTTTACCCAAGGGGTGGTGAGGTCTGGGATGCACTGTCTGGGAGGATAGTTAAGGTGGGAAACCTCATAATCTTTAAAAAGTACTTGGATGTGCACTTAAAGTGTCATAACATTCAAGCTGTGAGCCTGCTGCATGAAAGTAGTGTCGTGATTGTAACGAGGTCAACCAGGTGGACTCATAGCATATGAGTGCCGTGACTGGGGCTGTTAACCTGGTCCAATCAGGGAGCCCTGGTTAACATATGTAAACAGGAGTGTCAAAGGTGCTGTTCGCTCTGAGAGTTGGCTTGGAGTGAGTGGGGTCATTGTCAAGGACTCTCCACATGTAATTAAAGGGTGAACAGGTGACAGGATACTGGCCTCTGTGGAGTTATTTCAGTGGTGGAAGGACTAAAGTATGCTCCTGAAGAAATACACTTGCAACAGTCACTTTTGAATTGGATACGCATTTCTGGCATAATGCCTTTATTTGGGAAACTTAAATCATTTGATCCCGCTGTCAAAGATTGGGCCCAATATGTTATTTGTCTTTCAAGCTAATGACATTGAGGTAGATGGAAAACGAGTAATTCTCCTGACAGCTTGTGGACCCTTAGGTTCTTAGGAGACTAACTTTCCATGAGACACCCAGATACTAAAGCCTTTCAAGAATTGACAGATTTAGTTAAGGAATATTCTGAGCCCAAGCCTCCTCTTATTCTGAGACACGACTTGGCAATTCAAGAACCTGGGGAAATTGTATTGATTTTGGTTTAATGCTTAATCATAGAATCATAGAATCCCTACAGTGATGAAACAGGCTATTAGGCCCAAGAAGTCCACATTGACCCTTCGATGAGTAAGCTGAAAATGTGTTGCTGGTTAAAGCACAGCAGGTTAGGCAGCATCCAAGGAATAGGAAATTCGACGTTTCGGGCATAAGCCCTTCATCAGGACTAACCTGCTGTGCTTTAACCAGCAACACATTTTCAGCTGTGATCTCCAGCATCTGCAGACCTCATTTTTTACCCTTCGATGAGTAACCCACCCAGACCCATTCCTCTACCCTGTTACTCTACATTTACTCCTAACTAATGCACCAAACTGCCACATCTGCGAACACTACAGGCAATTTATCTTGGCCAATTCACCTAACCTGCACATGTTTGGATTGAAATTAAATGCTGAGAGACCATTTGCTATATGGGATTATAACTATGCAAAAGTGCCAAGTGCACTTCAAACAGGCTCCACCACTGGCTTTATCATTGGAAAATGCAGCAAATGGAGCAGATGAGTTGCAGGGCATTCCAATGGAAGTGGGCACCCTCACCAGTCCTTGGTGAACATGAGTGATGGCAATTGCATAACCTCATTCAGGACACATCCTGAAGAGAGGGACTGTAGATTAGCCCACATTAAAAAACCCAAATCAGAGCCAAGCCTCAGCTGAATGGATAAAATTTTCTTTAGGATCCAGACTGGCCAGCTATTGTAGTTGCTGCTGGTAAGCAGACTCGAGACAGCAAAACCAGTCCAACTAGGCCTAAATACCTCATAGGCTGGTACCCAGGAAACTGCACACCCTCTTATGTCCACCCACATTTGGTTTGGAACAGTTAAGTTGCTAGCAACATCCAAATCAGAACCAATCAAAATAAACATCTGATTAAATGGTGACCTTGTTCTAATGGACATAGATTCCAGCACAGCTGTATACAAGTCTTCAACAAAATTCGCTTTGGACTCCAACCCTTAAGTTTGCACAAGACCTCAGCTATACTGAGAATCTACACCAGGTATCCTTTACAGATTAAGCATACAACTTCGATTCTGGTCTCCTATGAGAAGCAGCTGGTTCAGTTACCACTGATTGCAGCAAAGGGTTCAGTCCCAAGCAAGATGGTTTGAGAGAGATTTGCTTGATTGCCTCAATGTTTTTCAATTAGAAAATGGCTGCCTGAGTGAAGGCCTAATTAAATACCTGGAAGTTTTCTAGTAAGGTCAAAGGACAATCAAAGAAGCCAAGGTCACCTTGCATGTTGACCAGGAAATAATTCCATGATCCTGCAAGGCTCTCTCAGTGCTATTTACCTTATGGGCAAAACTGGAGTGTGAAATCAGAAGGCTGGAAAGTGATGGATTCATCAAACCAGACCCATCTGTAGAACGGGCAGCACCAGTCGTACTGATTGTGTAGCCAAATAGGTCAGTTTGCCTTCATGGAATCTCAGACTGTGGTGAACTGCTTTTCACACCTTGATAAACATCAAAACCTTCATATATGCAAAGTTGGAATGATGATAAGCAAATAGGAATGGGAACAGTTTTGTCTTGAGTGAAGCTGTAGGCTGTTTTTTAAGCCTACCTCCAAAGTTTGGACTGCCCTTTCTGCCAGAGCGTTGGATGATGGATGGTATGGAGCTATCTTCATATGGAAAATGCCATTCGACTTTCAGAAATGCCCAAATTTCTTGCTCATAAATCAATGACTAACATTCCATGTATTGCAAAAACGCACACAGTTCTTCTCTCATAGTCCCCATGTTTGATGAATAAAGTCTACCTGCATCTAGCCACTCTGACAGGGTGTCCACAAAAACATCAAGCCCTTAAAACACCTGCACAAGCGACGTGTTAATGAGCCCAGGGTTTACCCAGCCATTCTCACAAATGGGGGGGAGCTGCTGGAGGTAATTTTTATTCTTGTCGGCATTCTGGGCACCAATTTGGTTATGTCAACATCCAATCCTGGCCACCAGACTTAAGTTCATCTTCATTTTGGAAACCCCGGATGACTTTGGTGGAGTTCAGCCAGTATCTGATTGCTTTGCAATTGCGTTGAAATGGGGAATTCCCAGAAGTATGCTCCAATTAATACCCCATCAGGACTTGAACCAATTTACGAGACTACCAGTTGGGATACTATCAGCCTGTGCAATTTTTCAGTGTTAATGGAGCACATTTTACAAGGTCTACCTCAGGGTCACCGTCTATGTACATGATGTGCTAATAACAGTGATGACCAATAAGGAGCACCTGAAGACCTTGGAAATAGTCCTTGGATGCTTCTCCCAGGTGGATGTGCACTTTAGAAGAGTCCGTAAATTTAAAATTTCTGACACACTTCCAATCACAGCTGACAATATCAGACTTTTGACATAGAAAGATCCCATCCTGGCAAAACTAAAGCAGTTGGTGGTGACGGGGGACACCAAAGGCTGGCGACAATCAGAATTAAAGTATCTTTGGACCCAAAGGACTAGATCACAGTAGGGAATGGCATATTATTATGGGGAGCAAGAGTGATTGTCTTGAACAAAGGTCGCTGCTGGATGCTGGCTGAACTCCACCATGGGGTTCCAAAATGAAGATGTTGGAGAGAGGTTAAGTCTGGTGGTCAGTATTCAATGCTGACATGACCAAATTGGGGCCCAGAATGCCGACAAGGGGACAAAAATTACCGCCAGCAGCTCCCCCACCATGTGTGGGAATAGCCAGGTAAACCCAGGTCCTTTCATGGGCTCAATGTTCTTGTGATTGCTGTGTCAGAGTGGCTGGATATGTATAGAATTCATTCATCAAACATGGGAACAAACATCAAGCAATGAGAGAAGAGCTGTGTGCATCTTTTGCAATACATGGAATGTTGGTCATTGATAATGGGCCATTGATTTCTAAGCAGGGAATTTGAGTATTTCTGAAAGTCAAATGGCATTCTATGTGTGACGATAGCTCCAAACCATCCATCATCCAATAGTCTGGCAGAAAGAACGGTCCAAACTTTGAAGGTGGGCTTAAAGAAACAGCCGACAGCTTCACGTGATACAAGTCTGTCCCCATTCCTATTTGAATACCGGACCACTCCTTGTGCAACTACAGGGATAACTCCAGCAGAGTTCCTGAAGGGGAGAGGACTCTGCACCAGGTTAAGTCGGATCTTCCTGGACCTGGGAGAGGTGGGGGTGGGGGAAGGGTGAAATGGCATCAGGAACCCCAATGCTGGACACATGACTCCACTAAGCGAGAGAGAGAGACTGTCTACTTCAGGGGACGAAGTTTGGTGTAGGAAGCACGGTAGTCGCCCTGCATTGGGGATGTGAGATCAGGTCTGGTGTAGGTGCGATGGTCCTGAACACGGACGGTATGAAAGCTGCCAACACACAACAGTGCAGGAGGAAAACATGTCTGGCTCTTCAGAAAGGCAGTGGCACCCCCGGATTCTCTCTTTGTCAGATGTTGAAGATATCTTGGAATCTGAGATGGACATGGATGTCACCGCGTTGACTCCTTTCCTGACCAAACAAATTTCTTCCGAGAAGCTCTGGATGCAAGAGGTGAGCTACTGTCCAGATACTGCCCATATCTGAGGCAAAGGTGTGAAAACACTCCAGGAAGAGCTACAAGAAAAGGAACCAGCCTATGTCTTCGAGCTCGGGGGGGATGTAGGGACTGTAATGAGATCAGCCAGGTGGGTGTCATGGAATATGACTTCCCCAATTGAGGCTGTTAACCTGGTTCAATCAGGGAGCCCTGGCTGACAGACAGGAACAGTAGTGTCAAAGGCTCTGCTCACTCTGAGAGCTGGCTGTGAGGGAGCTGGTCCAGTGTCAAGGACTCTCTCTGTGTAAATAAAGGGAGACTTGGTGACAGAATAGCAGCCACTGTGGAGTTATTTCAAGTAGGACGAACATATTTTTGGCAATACAGATCTAATGGCCTGAAAGGCCATTCTGTTTTGTATGATGCTCTGATTAGCCATACCTTCAGCTGCCAATCCCCAGTCCTCTGGAATTTCCTCATTAAATATTTCTCTCCTTCTTTCAGGTTCTCTTTAAAACCAATCTCTCTGATTGACCTTTTAGAGACCCATTCTAAGCTTTTTTAATGTGGCTTGGGGTTAGATATTATTTGACAATTACACCAGTCCTAACATACTTAACTCTGTTAATAGAGCACTACAAATGCAAGTTGTCATGTCTTCCTTATTTGAGATGCAGTTGCTTTTGCTTTAGTTGAGGTGGTAGTTACACTTATTTATTATTGGGGTATTTTCTTGTAAACCAGCCTGCAGTCAATGGCAAGCTTTTGAGGTAATTGTATTTATGTCCTGGATTGTGTTAGGGACAGCCAGTGAGGACTTTATTGATGATAACAAGTTCACAGTTTCATAATATACTTTTAATTTGTTGGTGACTCACAGGAAAATATTTCTGGCTGGGATAGCTCATATCAAAGGATGAATTCCATATTTCTCATACCATTTGTTATCCCATAGTGTCTGTGGTGTTGATACTTGATTGCTGCCTGTGCATAGTTGTATCCAAGGAATAAGATCTCCTTCTTATGTTGTGGTGTGACAGAGCCACACAAAATAATTCCAATAGAGATTCAAAATGGCAGCAGAGTAATGGGGTTGTTTTCAGGCTCTTGCCCCGGGGCTTATCCGCTGCCGGATGCAGACTTTCTTTCTTTCCTTGTATTTCTGATTCTTTTTCCTTTCACTTTTTTTTCTTTTGCAGCAGGTTGCTCAGCGAAATCAGCCATAGCAGGCCATGAGCTGAATGGCGGCTCCCCCTGGTGATCGGAAGCAGATGTGGTTCCTCAAGGTGACCAGAGACAAAGGCCAGCAGCAGCAGTGGCTGCAGGGATGTCCTCCCGGCGTTCAGGGAGGCCGCAGGTGGGCATTTCAAGATGGCGACGCTAGCACCGCAACATCTCGGAGGAGGATGGCCAGGGAAGGCGTCCCCAGTGAGATGACGGCTGCCTGGCCTGTCAGTGGAGCCAGGGGCTCTGGATTGCAGTGGGCTCAAGGCAGGGGGGTCCTGGATTTGGTGGTGGGTCACCACTGAGGCAGCAGCATGGTATGGCAGAGCCGTGACTAGGCATCATTGAGGTGGCAGTGGAACTGGAGACTCCTGGTTGCAGGGCGAGTGTGGGTTCAGCATAGGACCTGCCATCAAAAATGGCAGTGTTGGCAAGGTGGGCAAATGAAAGGCACCTAAAGTACGGTAACTCCTACGTTGGTGGGCCTGGCATTGGTGGGGGTGAGGGGTGATGGCACATGATGTCAATGATGTGCCAACTCATGACTCTCAGTCACATCTTTTATCCTTTTTACTCTTTAACTATTCAAAATGGCACCAGACTGTGGAGACTGTTGAAGTTTTTCACTGTATTTTACTGCGTTATTCACTGGAAAACACAAATAATGATAAATCATCATCTTGTAGCATGGAAATAAATACATTGATTGATCTCTCTTAAAACTGTGCAAGTGAACACAATAAGGTGGCTAATTTTCTTCAATGAAGGGTGCAGGGAAAAATACAATGCAGTTTTAATGTCATAGTAAGTCGTTGCCAATAGTTCCAATCATTCACAGGATTTGCACAAACGTTTGCTTCCAAAGTGGCCACTGGTGGCGGCAGAAGTTGATGTTTAGCATATCCTTGCAAGTAACTGTGCTGGTTGGTTGGGTTAGCTTGCTCTCTTGCTTTTCTCTCCCAGTGGTGCTCCCACAGAGACCGGCCCCAGTTTTCGTGGCAATCAGCCAATCGTGGGAAGGCGGCAATGGTTCATCCCAGTGGTTGGTCGGAGCTGGGTTGAAATGTGTGCCACAGCGATCCTCCCACGGCTGTCACTTCGAATATATGGCTGCAGTCCAATCCGACTGAGGCTGTGTCTGCAGCTGCCTGCGAGAAGTTTCCTTAATTAGCAAAATTATTCCTGGCGCTGACATGTACATAATAAGCTGCCTCGCCTTCCGCGTCAACTCTCCATTTTTAAAACAGAACCCTAGTCTACCTGGTCAGCAGTAATTCATGAGCATGCATTTTCGTGAATCTCCAGCAGTTTGTTTTGTTTTGTAGTATTTTATTTTTAAGAGATAAAAGCAGACAGTTGTCTGGATTATTTGATTCACTGATCAAAGTTAATAAGCTGTGAAGGTGTTTAGAAGCTGTCAGTCTTGATTTTTGAACAACACTTTGCTGCATTGGCGGCTATTTTCCCACTGCAGGATAACTTTATCACAAAAGGGTGAATGTTTTTGATCTCAATTCCCATGCGTTCCGTTACATACTCATTAATTCTTGATGGAATTCATTGCTGACTGTGAATCGAGACAATAATATGTCTAATCTGCTTAAAAACTACCCTTCGGGATAATAGTGATTCATTTGTTGTACTTTTCCTGATAATCGCTGTTGCACTTTGAGGTTCCAAAATATGTCATAGGTAACAATAAAGAGCCTGTGGAGATCATGTCACCTATAGTGAGGAGCTATGAAAGCAGTGACAGCTGGGAACCAATCCATTGCTTTTGGTTACTTGATCTGCACAGTTTCATCTGGTTAGTAAGCAAGGAGTTCAAAATACTTAAACACTGATATGCAGTGTACAAGTCCTTTTTACACCTGGGTAGTAAGCAAGGAGTTCAAAATACTTAAACACTGATGTGCAGTGTATGAGTCCTTTTTTTGCAAAAAACCTCTAGATATTTTAACTTCCAGAGAATTGAGGCTAACATCCTCATGCCTGCTGTGACATAAATTAACATTCTCCCAATAAGGCAGAAGACTCGTTCTCATGTGCGTGAGGTGCAATTACCAAAGGGAGGCAGGAATTGCAAACAATTTATTTCAGAAGGAAGACCATATGCACTGTATGATAATGATTATCTATAGCAACATAGGTCCTAATTTATCTTCAAATTTATGTACAAGCCATGCAGTCTGTTCAGATAAAATAGCCAAGGACTCAGGTCATCATCAGGAAAGTAGCGAGTCACATTAAGGCAAGGTTAAATACACACACAAACATTGCTGTAAAGGCTTAGCAGATCAAATATCGTCCAGAAGAAACTCTAACCAGAAATATGGGAGCAGAAGTAGGCCATTCAGCCCCTCAAGTCCGCCATTCTAGATCATCTATGTCAGTGTGATTTTTTCAGTGCTATCACCATGTTTCCTCATTGTCATTAGTAACTAGAAACTTATCAATCTTGATCCTGAATGTGTTCAATGACTGAGTTTCTATTGCCTTCTGGAACGGGGAATTCCAAGGATCCACCACCTTCTGAGAGGAGACCTTCCTCTTTATCTCAGTTGAAACAGCTCTATTTTTTATTCTGAGATTGTATTCCCTGATCCTGAGCTCCACAGCCAGGGATATCGCCCTCTCTGCAGTTATTCTGTCCATCCCTGTAAGAACTTTACAGGTACTCTCCACCAAGCCTACCTGGCTTGCTGTATTTTTATCAGATATTTTTAAAAATTTATTTCCAAATTCCAGAATGCCCAACATTTTGCTTCAGCAATAGGTTATTTGATTAATATTAATCTTGGAACAGAATCAGCTGATGATTTCCCTTTGCTAATAAGTAAATGTTAATTGTCTATTAATTGCCGACAAGGGCAGGTCAGAGGCGAGGAACACTGCGGGGAGTATCTCCCCACCTCACTCCCCAAACCTGTCCACCATCTACAAGGCACGTCTGGAGTGCAATGGAATATTCTCCACTTGCCTGGATGGGTGCAGCTCTAGAACACCCAAGAAACTTGACACCATCCAGGACAAAGCAGCCCACTTGATTGGCACCACATGCACAAACACCCACTCCCTCCAACACCAATGCTCGGTCGCACAGTGCATACTACCGACAAGGCGCACTTCAGAAATTCATCAAAGATCCTCAGACAGCACCTTGTGAACCCAGATACATGGGAACACCACCACCTGCAAGTTGCCCTCCAAACCACTCAACATTCTGACTTGGAAATATGTCACCATTCTTTCACTATTGATGGTTCAAAATGCTGGGATTCCCTCCTTCAGGGCACTGGGGGTCTACCTACACCACATGTAGTTCATGAAGGCATCTCAACATCAACTTCTCAAGGGAAAATAGAGATGGGCACTCGGAAGTGAGCATTAGAAAAATCTGGTTGCTACAGTGATCATGAAATGTACTTATGTGTCCATCCAAGTGCAATGTATGCATTGTATTTGACACTAGTGTAATATATAATGGCCAAAGGGCAATTTGAGATAATTAATTGGAATTGTCTGTAAATTTTATTTTAGCGTTTACAGTGATAACACAGTATTGCTTTCTGTTAGCTTCTGCTGCTGTCAATTCCCACTGGACTTTACTTGTTAAGGGAATTGAAAGAGAGATTTAACGCTGTTTGTTAGTTTTGTGTAATTCATCTTTCCCTATTGGTCTCACTGATCTTGGTGTTGGCATTTATGATGACACTGTGAAATTGCCATGAACAAAACGCTGTTTAAATTAGGCCATGAGTTTAATGGCGAGAGTATGAAATTGCTGTTTAACAGTAACTAATTTTGCTCATTAAGACCAGATCAAATCTGAAAGCTCACATTTTTATAATTGAAAGGAGCTGATACAATCTGCAGGGGCACCACAAATGAACCCGTGTATTCATTCATCATCTGTCATATTGCCAAAACGTGCCAAAGCATTTCAAAATTGCATCAGTGAACTGTATGAAATTTAAGAATCTCCCAACAGGTGGGAGGGCTGTTTAATAACAAATTACAGGAGTACAAAGCTATGAGGCACTTATTCAAATAATTCTTCGTTGAAATATGTTGAAGTGATTCCTGGAAATCTGAAAAATTTAAGGATCTTTGGGTTGAGGTTGACCTTCACAGGTGCACTTCTTGGTTTAAGAGGACAATAATAGGTGTCTTTCTCAGCAGTGTTTAAAGCCATTGGTTGTGATGCTGGCAGATTTGGAGAGAGGTCCTTTGAGATTCTCAAGTGCATGCACTGCCCTCACTTCTCATCTCTTTGTTTCCCATTGCCAAGACCAGGGTTCCCAAATGTGAACAACCTACACACGGAAAGAAAATTGAGAAATGATCTATCATAGAATCCCTACAGTGTGGAAGCAGGCCATCCGGGTCACACCAACCCTCCATTGAGCATCTCATTCAGACCCACTCTATCCCTGTAACCCTGCATTCCCCATGGCCAATCCATCTGACCCGCACACCGCAGGACACAATGGGCAATTTAGCATGGCCAATCCACCTAACCTTCATATTCCTGGACACTATGGCCAACTTAGCATGGCCAATCCACCTAGCCTTCTTATCCTTGGACACTATGGGCAATTTAGCAAAGCCAATTCACCTAACTTTCACATCTTTGGACTTTGGGAGGAAACCAGAGTACCCGGAGGAAACCCACACAGATGCGCAGAGGAGAATGTGTAAAGTCCATACAGACAGTCACCTGAGGGTGATAATAATCCATGTTCCTAACGCTGTGAAGCAGGAGTGCTAACCATTGAGCCACTGTGCCATTCAACACTATCATGCAAACTGAATTAGCTCACAAATTGTTTGTTAAGAAAGTGGCACAGTGGAAAAGTTACACATGCATGTTTTAGAATTAACCAATCTTTGGCAAGTGACTTACTGTAAAGTAACTTACATATCCTTAATATAGTGACATTTTACCTCAGTATGTTTTACATTTGAAAAAGGTTTGCATTTCCCGAATGTAAAATCCACCTTTTAAACACGCATTTGAATCAAAAAGCGGAAATTTGAAATCTATATTGCAAGAAAGAAGTCATCTATCCTGGAGAGCATGGACCATGCCTGTTATGGATTCAGTTTTCAGCCAGTCCCCAGGTGAGGGGCTGAGGTCACAGGATGAGTGTAAGAGCTCAGACAGCTCACAGACCTACAACTGCTCCCACTGAGGAGATGTGCATCGTCCAACTCACAGCATCTAGTTTTTGGCTACACCAGTACTAGATCAAAGTTCTGGAATTCCTCAATGATCAACATTGTGCAAGCCACACTATTACACAGACTTTATCAGATTCAGGAACAAAGCATACTGCAATTTCCTCAGTGTTGTATATAAATGTAGTGTTTGGCAGGTTGGGGTAGCAGTTTCAGTCTGATGTGAAAATTAACAATCAATCCGTTGGCTTCATATTGCAGTGTGGATGGTTGGGGTGGCACCAGGAACTGAATCATCAGGGCAGGAGGCTATTGTAGGGGCAATGGTCTGAGTGCAGCAGCCAAGCTCACAAGTTGGGCTGTCCTTTAATGCACAACGTTTTGTGGAAGTGGTCAAATCATCCTTGGCCATTCTTCAAGCAGGGGAGTGATGGCGACTTTTTCTGTGGAACCCAAAAGCTGAGGTGATCACCACCAAGATCTGCT
This sequence comes from Hemiscyllium ocellatum, assembly GCF_020745735.1. Classification (NCBI taxonomy): domain Eukaryota; kingdom Metazoa; phylum Chordata; class Chondrichthyes; order Orectolobiformes; family Hemiscylliidae; genus Hemiscyllium; species Hemiscyllium ocellatum. The sequence continues at coordinate 72,151,446 of NC_083418.1, forward strand.
CCCGGGTTGGTGTTGTCAGTGTCTGCCACTGACCAGGAGGTAGAGGTCATTCAGAGGCGAGTCTGTCTTCAGCTCATCCAGGAGTGGGCTGTGTTCCAGCTGAGGATTAAAGATTTCAGATAGCCAGCTGAACTTTCTCTTCATGAGAGGTCCTGCATCAAGGAGAAGAATTGGCAGCCGATGGTCATCTTTGAGGAGCATATTATCCCTTGAGGCAGTAGGAGATTCAGTCCATATATGGACAGGAAGCCACTCGAGCAGTTGCTGGTTTAAATTAAGCAGGAGGGTTTACCCCGTGTCATACCATATGAAACAACTGAAACCAACATGGTCATTCTAAAAGATTAGAGATTTAACAAACAATCAATGTCTTTTTCAATATCCAATTTCAGTTACATCACGCTGTTAACTTTTGCTATGAATTCTATGTCCTACAATCCTATTCTCCACAACCACCCAATGAAGGAGCAGTGCTCCGATAGCTAATGCTTCTGAATAAGCCTGCTGGACTATAACCTGGTGTTGTGTGATTTTTAACTTTGTACACCCCAGTCCAACACTGGCACCTCCAAATCAAAACGATGATGTTTCCAGATAGGATGCTGTCATGGTGCACCTATAAAAGTTGGTAAGTGTCATTGTGGGCATGCTGAATTTCCTTCACCTTCTGAGGAAGGAGAGGCTTAGTGTGCTTTCTTGACTGTAGCTTTGACATGAATGGACTAGGACAGGCTGTTGGTGATATTTGCTCCACCTTTACCTCAGCACTGTGGATACAGACCATTGACATCTCTCTAAAACTTTCCTATTCATATGCTTTTTAACTGTTTTAATTGTACCATCCTCTGTCATTTTCTCGCAGCTACCACCATCTGTGTGAAAATGTTACTCCTCAGTTCCTTTCTAAATCTTTCCTTTCTCACCTTAAACCTATATTCTTTCATTTTGGACTCCCCCACCCTAGGGAAAAGACCTTGTCTATTTATCCTATCCATGCCCCTCATGACTTTATATACCTCTGTATGGTCACCCCTCAGCCTCCCACACTCCAGACAGGCAAAGCGACAGGATCTATCTAGAACTGTTGGCCGAGATGGCCGGCAAAGGAAGTGACTAGCAAAAGCTGTTTACCAACATCAGCAGTACATCTATTCCAAACATCTGGGGCTAATCCAAGAAAGTGGATATTGTCAAGTCAGGGATAATACTCAACAACCAATACAGCTATCGCCCTGCTCTTAATAACTTCTATGATCATGAAACATGTCCTGCTGAGCTCCCACCCTGGAAGTAGCAACAATCCCCTTATCCCCACCATTAAGTAGGCTCCTTCACACCATAACTGCTCTGAGCACATCCTGACATGAACCTCACATGTTGAGGGTAGTTTACAAAAATGGCTAGAGGACAGTGTGCATTGTTGTTGAGTTTTCTCTGCACCTACAACACTGTAGAAGATTTTGTGACAAAGAGTATTTGATAAACATCAAATTCCTAAATGGGCTTGATGTAAACAGTCATGCTATTCATACAAACTCACTTTCCAAAGTATCTTGGATCCTTTAATAGTCACAAGTAGGTCATTGGCAGGCAACCCAGCATTAGGGGAAGGAGCTTGAGTGGGTCATACATTTTCATCGCCCTTCTGCATCATTCATTTGGACCAGCATTATTCTTTGAAATCTAGAAAATAGGAACAGGAGTAGGCCACTCTGCCCATAGAGACTGCTCCACAATTTGACATCGTCATGGCTTATTCTTTACTCAAAAACCATACTCTTGTGCTCTTCCCATATCCATTGGTGCCTTCAGCCTTTGGAAATCTAACTATTGCCTTTCTAAAACACATTTAGTGAATTATTCTCCATGGTCTTAAGAAGTAGAGAATTCCAAGGTTTTACCCACCCTCTGATAAAAGACATTCCTCCTTATCTCTGCCTGAAATGGCCTTCCCCAAATCCTGAAACATTGACTTGTTTTTCTGGACCCCCTCACCATCCTTCCTCATCTTTGTTCAGTGGTCAGGGCGGATGGTGAAAACCCTCTGCATCCTTCCACCCGCAGCATTCCTGATGAAGAGCTTATGCTCGAAACGTCGACTCTCCTGCTCCTCGGATGTTGCCTGACCGGCTATGCTTTTCCAGCACCACATTCTTCGACATCCTTCCTATTCTGTCCAGCCACATACATTTCAATGAGATCCCTTCTCATTATTCTAAACTCCAGTGAATACAGATTAGTTGACCCAATCTCTCCTCATATGACCAACCTGTTACTCCAGGAATGTGAACTTATACCTCAACTTGTCTAGCAGGACAAGGGCAGCAGAAATGTCTAATCACCACCAACTGCAAGTTCTCTTCCAAGTCACCCATCATCCTGAATTGGAAATATATCATCATTCCTTCAGTGTTAGTTCAAATTCCTGGAATTCTGTTCTGAATGGCATTGTGGGTTTGCCTATAACACATGGACCACAGCAGTTCAAGAAGGCAGCTCACCATCACCTTCTCAAGGGCAACTAGGGATGGGCCATAAATGGCAAAAGTGAGGACTGCAGATGGAGATCGGAGTTTAGATTAGAATGGTGCTGGAAAAGCACAGCAGGTCAGGCAGCATCCGAGGAGCAGGAAAATCGACCTTTCGGGCAAAGACCTTCATCAGGAATGAACCATAATTTCTGATGATGGGCTACAGCCCGAAATATCAATTTACCTGCTCCTCAGATGCTGCCTGACCTGCTGTGCTTTTCCAGCACAACTCTAATAATGATGGGCCATAACTGGCCCAGCCAGCAATGCCCATGTCACACAGATGAATACAAATATCTCCACTTTCCCACCTTACTACAAATCTCTTGATTCCCTTAGTGTCTGTTTCTCAAAAAATATCAATCATATAATTCAACAGAGAACCTCACACCAACACTTGAGTTCAGGTGTAAAAAAACTTGGCTGAGCGGTCTTGATGAATATTTCTAAGCCCCACTATTGAGATCAGCCTTCAAAGGTTGGGAAAAAAGCAAGGAAACCTTGTGCCAATGAGGTAGTCCTCTGGCTTCATTGTCATTATGTTTCTCAGGTGTTAGGACATAGGACATAGAGAAGTACAGCCCTTTGGCCCATGATGTTGTGCCGAGGTTTAATCCTAAAGTAAAATATAATAACTTAACCTACGCACCCCTCAACTCACTGCTATCCATGTGCATGCTCAGCAGTCACTTAATTGTCCCTAATGTCTCTGCTTCCACCACCACCTCGGGCAACGTATTCCATGCATTCACAACTCTTTGCATAAAGAACCTTCCTCTGACATCTCTTCCATACCTTCCCCTAATATCTTAAAGTATGACCCCTTGTACCCATGAATCCTGCCCTAGGGAAGAGTCTCTGGCTATTGACTCTCTCTATTCCTCTCATTATCTTGTATACCTTGATCAGGTCTCCTCTCTTCCTCCTTCTCTCCAGAGAGAAAAGTCTGAGCTTTTTCAACCTTTCTTCATAGGGTAAGCCCTCTAGTCCAGACAGCATCCTGGTAAACCTTCTTTGCACCCTCTCCAAAGCCTCTGTATCTTTCCTATATTAGGACAACCTGAACTGGACACAATATTCCAAGTGTGGTCTCACCAGAGACTTGTAGAGCTGCAGCAAAACCCCGTGGCTCTTAAACTCGATCCCCCTGTTAATGAAAGCCAAAACACCATATGCTTTCTTAACAACCCTATCCACTTGGGTGGCAACCTTGAGGGATCTATGTACTTGGATAGTAATACATTCAAATTCATTAACCTTTCTATCTGGTAGGGAATAGAGAATATAATTAAGGATATCTTGCTAAAAGGCACTGGCCAGACCACAGCTGAAATGCTGTGAACAGTTTTGGTCACCCAATCCAAGGAAAAGCCAATTGTCATTGGACGAGGTTCAGACAATGTTCGCCAGGTTGCTCCTGGATAGAGAAGGATTTTCTTATAAGGACAGGTTGAGTGGGCTTGACCTGCACTCACTGGAGTTTAGAAGAGGGAGAGGATTGAAGTAAGGGGATAAAGTATTAAGTAAAGGGGGTCACTCATTTTAGACTGTAAAGAGAATTTCTTTCAGTCCCAAGGGGTCATGAAGTTGTGGAATTGTCGATTGTCGATTCAGACAGTGTTATTAAACTATTAGGGCAGAGGTAGATTCTTGACAAATGAGGGAGCCAGATGGCAAAGGGATTTGCAAGAAAAAGGAGTTGAGGCCACATTGGATCAGTCATGGTTGGCACAGTGGCTCACTGGTTAGCACAGCTACCTCACAGCGCCAAGGACTTGGATTCAATTCCACCCTTGGACAGCTATCTGTATGGAGTTTTTGCATTCTCTTCATGTTGTAGGCTTCCTTTGGGTGCTCCAGTTTCCTCTCACAATCCGAAGTTGGATTGGCCATGCTAAATTCCCCATAATGTGCAGGCTAGGTGGGTTAGCCATGGGACTGTGGAGTGATAGGGTAAGGGTTGCTTTTTTAAGGGTTGCTGTGGATTTGAAAGGCTGAATGGCCTGTTCCCACACCGTAAAGCTTCTATGATCTTATTGAATGGTGGTGCAGGCTCAAGAGGCTGAATAGCCACTCCTGTTTCAAATTTGTTGTGTGTTTGTATAGCTCACTAATCAAATATTAACTATAACTTTAAGAATGGCAAGCTTTCCTTTAACTACAGTCACAGCTCCCATCACCCCCTCTGCACCCCAAAATACCCATTCCTCCCCATCAGTTAATACACCAAAGTCGTACTTCAAACTGTAAGGAAAATATACAGCAAGGGAGGTTGTCCAGAGAAGGTTCACTACGTGTGATTTTCTTATGAGGAGTGACTGAGTAGTTTGTGCTTGTACCCACTGGAGTTTAGAAGAATGAGAGGCAACCCTATTGAAACATTTAAAATTCATCAAGGGTTTGACAGGGAATGTGGAGAGATTGACTTCCTTAATGGCGAATAGGATCAGAGGACATATACCAGAGGAAGGGATCACCCATTCAAGGCAAGGACAAGGTGAAATTTCTTCTGTCAGAGGGTGGTGAGTGGGTGGAATTATTTGGCACAAAGGGATCTCGAGATTGGATCAATAAGTATATTCAACTCTGAGAGAGACAGATCTTTAATCAGGAAGGAAATGATAGGGAGGGGGGGTATAAGGCAGGAAAATGGAGCTGAGGATGATCGGATCAGCCATGATCTCATTGAATGAGGGCTCAGGCTCTACAGACTGAATGGTCTCCCCTCCTGCTCCTACAGCTTATGTTCTCATGATTCTACGGTCTGAGGTTCTGTCTTACAATGAGATATTCCATCATTTAATGAGATCAAAGACAATGTTCCATCTCAACACCATTCTCTGACCTCGATTCCCTTGCTGTCTTATTGTGGCATATCCTGTTAGCCTTTCCTTATCCTTTACAAATACAAAACTTACACAGACACTTAAAGTCAAAGTGTCAAATCGTTGCTGTTTCTTCCAGTCTCCATTGTTGAGTTTATCCTTTGATAGCTAAAATAAAGCAATTGGTCTACACATCTGGCATGAGAATGTCTAATTTCTGTAGAAGTGTAATGGAGTTTCTAGATGTTTGATTAAAAATATCTATTCTGGAAAAAAAAAGTATTTTTAAGTTTTTTTGGCTGGATTCACATCTGCATTGAAAGAATGTGTGAATGCTGTAATATTTTGTGCAATACAAATTCCTTCATATTTTAAACGTTTATGAATGGATAAAATGATGACAAATGGACTAAGCTATATTTGGCAATAAGGTAATATCAATGTTGCTGAATCAGGCTTTATAATTTAAGAGATCACTCTTAGTTTCGATAAAGATTCACAGATTCTTTCAATACAGAGTCTGGGATGCAGGAAGTCATGCGACTGGTAATCTTATTAGCAATTATCTTAAATGCACTCTACCATAGATGGCGCTTAAATATTAATCAGTTGAATGGTTAATTCATTTTAATGCATACAGTTACTGAAAGATACTGATTTTGCAAAGCAACCACTTTTAAATAACAAAAACAAAAAGTGCTGGCTAAACTCAACAGATATCGAAAGAGAGAGAGACAAACACAGTCACCGGTTCAAGCCAATTCCTGTAAAGTCATGAAGGACACAATATGTTAACTCTCTCTCTCCTCTCTCTCTCTCTCTCTCCATACATGCTGCCTGACCTGCTGAGTTTCTCCAGCACTTTGTTTTTATTTTGTTTTTATTTCTGTAATTTAAAACATTGAGCTCTGCTGATTACCCAAGATGAGATTGATGGGAGGTCGCTGGGGTCCCTGGAGAAACATCGAAAAGGGTCAAGTTTAGCCACATTGGAAGGTTCTGCATGTGTTCCTCTTGGTGATTCCTCACAGAATCACTTTAGAAATGCTATAACAATGTTTAGGTTTAGTCCTTGATCATATAACAAATCCATTCTGGAAGAAATGTCTGCTGTTACCAAGACAATCTTTCAGGTTCAGAAAGAATGGGATGCAGGTAAAAATTTGAAAAGAAATAATTAGAACCAAGGTGGAGTTAAAGTGTTATTTACAATAGAATGTCCAGCAACACTGCTTGAGGACAAGCTGCAATTATTGTTAAATTGACTGTTTTTCTTTCAGGCAATAAATGCTGGAAGTTGTCAAATCCAAGTTATTGTACGTATTTATGTGGGGAAATCAGAGTGCAGAAAACTACTTTTAAATGGTCAAGGTTGGAGGATTTATTTTCTCTTTATTTCTATGTACTATTTTGAATCTATAAAGACATATGACTTATGGAGCTTGCAGACTCTGCAAGTGCTAGCCACACCAAAGGTAAAAATAAAGTCACAATGGTCTCAGAAAGCTGCTCTCTCATTAGAGAGAGAGATAGAGAGAGAGCGCGAGAGAGAGAGAATTGATAGTGGTTTAACCTGGGGCAGACCATGCCTCAGGTAAGGGGAGTGATTGAAAAAAAGACTCCATCGTGGTAATCTCAGACAGTGTAGGAATTGAGGTTATACTTTTAGCATCACAAACCAACTGCCCAGCCAACTGACCAAGCCAACCCCCTACTATCTGCCCTAATGATAGCAGATTCCATGTGAATTTACATACAGTAAGTTAAACGATACACACTGAACAGCGCAAGGTAACGTAAAGCAGAATGCACCATATTGCTCTTGAGACAAAACTGTGTCACCTTGCCCTGTGATACCTTGCCCCATTGCTTTAAAGTTAATAACAAATTTCTGGATTGACTGGAATTTAGAAGAATGAAGTGGGTTCTCAGAAAAACATTTAAAATCCTGATGGGACTGGAGAGGTTAGATGCAGGAAAAAATGTTCCCAATGTTGGGGAAGTGCAGAACTAGGGCTCACAGTCTAAGAGGAAGAGGTAAGCCATTCAGGACTGAGATGAGGAAGAATTTCTCACACAGAGAGTTGTGAACCTGTGGAATTCTCTCCCACAGGAAGCTGTTGGGGCCAATTCATTAGATACTTTCAAGAGGGAGCTGGACATGACTCTTGTGGCTAAAGGGATCGAGGAGTTTGAGGAGAAAGTGAGAGTGGGATACTGAGATTGCATGATCAGCCTTGATCATATTGAATGGTGGGGGAGGCTTGAAGGGCCAAATGGCCTATTGCTGCACCTATTTTCTACGTTTCTATGAAGTTGACCATTCTGACTTTAATTAAATTTCAGTTTTTTTCAAGTACCATTGCTAAATTGAAACAATGATATTGACCATTGTTTTGTTTTAGGAATAAAATATGAACTCTGAAAGGACAGATGTGCTGCTGTGGAAATTGTATTAATGGATTTTTCATCACATTTCTCATGGAATGTCAGATAGAAGCATTATACTGAATAGCATGTAATGTTTATAGCATTTAATCAGCAAGACTAGAATTCACAAAATGAATAAAAAGATAAACCTAAAGATTGCACCTGAACACCATAACGTTTGCTATAAAACGAATGAACTGAGAGCAGAAAGAGAAATGAATGATAACAATCTGGTAGCTAATTCAGAGATGTAGCTGCAGGATGAGTTGGATTCAGACTTGAAACTTGAATGATATAGAATTTTTAGAAGGGACAGGAGTTTGTGAAAGGGTGGAGGGTGGCTCTGTTAGTCAATGATGATACTAACACAAAAGAGAGGGCTGACCTAAGTTCAGGAAATGAAGATGTGGAAACAGTTTGTGTCATGATGAGAGATAATAGAGGCAAGGTGTTAATTGTGGCAATGTTGTATGAGCCCTCAAAGAGTCACCACACAATAGGTGGAACATAAAGGAAGAAATATCTCGAGCTTGCCAGAACAGTACAATGATAGTCAAGGATATGGGGTTTTTTTTAAAGTTGGCATCAATAGCATACATTTGATAAGGAGGAACCAGTTTTATTTCAATGAATTTACAGAATGATAAAATTGTTACAGTGCAGAAGGAGGGCATTTGGCCCATCATGCCTCACGGTTTCTATTACCCAGTGCCAATCTCTTATCTCATCCCCATATTCCCAAACACCATTTCTATCCAAGTAATCATCTGATGCCCTTTTGAATGTCTCAACTGAATCCAGGCCATCATATTCCTGGACAATGCATGCCATACCCAATTACTTGTTCAATGAAACAGTTTTGTTTTATCTCACATCACCCTTGCATCCTTTGCATGTCATTTTTAAATCTCTGCACGCTTGTTCCCTTTAAATTTACAAGTGGGGACAGCCTTTCCATTTCTAACCTAACAAGCCAACTCTTGAGTTTAAAAACCTCCATCTACTCTCCTCTCAGCTGTTTTGTCTCTAAGGAGAACAGTACCACATTGTTCAATCTATCCCTCATCACTGAAGTTCTACTGAATTGCTTCTGCACCCTCTCAAATGCATTTGTATCTTTTATATAGGCAGCTTCCACAACACTGCAGGTCTAACAAGTGTCTCATGTAAGTTCAACATCACCTCCCTACACGGAGGGCGGCACGGTGGCACAGTGGTTAGCACTGCTGCCTCACAGTGCCTGTAGACCCGGGTTCAATTCCCGACTCAGGCGACTGACTGTGTGGAGTTTGCACGTTCTCCCCGTGTCTGCGTGGGTTTCCTCCGGGTGCTCCGGTTTCCTCCCACAGTCACAAAGATGTGCGGGTCAGGTGATTGGCCATGCTAAATTGCCCGTAGTGTTAGGTTAGGGGTATGGTTGGGTTGCGCTTCGGTGGGTCGGTGTGGACTTGTTGGGCCGAAGGGCCTGTTTCCACACTGTAAGTCTAATCTACACTTGTGCACATAGTTCCTATTAAGAAAGCTGAGAACACTGTATTCTTTATCAATTATTTTCGACGATCTGTATACATATACATCCTTGGCCCTCTGCTCCTCCACTCCTTTAGAATTGTACCCCTTATTTTAAATTATCCTTGAATGTTCTTCTGACCAAACAGCATCAACTCACACTTCTCTGCTTTAAACCTCATTTTCCATCCACTCAAATGATGTCTTTGGAGTTCCATACTGTCCTTCTGACAGCTTACCATCTTCCAAGATCAGTGTGATTTGCAAACTTTGAAGTTGTCTCCTGCGCACCGGGATAAAGATCATTAACACATTTATCAGGAAAGAAACAACAATCCCAACACCGATCCCTGGGAATCTCCACTAAAATTTTCCTACAGCTCAAAAAATATCCATTGACCATTACTCTTTGTTTCCTCTCACTCAGCCAATGAAACTAGTTGTGGTGATGTTCATTTTCAATGTGCTTTATCCCTTAAGGTTTTAAGTTGCTTGTCAGACTTGGTCCCTGTCTCCCCTTACCCTGACTCCAGTAACGCCACCCCGTCTCTTCCCAATGGGAACCACGATGGGTGGCTCGTGAGTCAGGTAAATGTGTGAACGTGTGATATTGAAGCCTTCTGGTTGTGTTGCAACATGGGGGTACTAACTGGCTTCTCTGAACAGGCATATCCCCATAGTGCCTGACACCAGGCTCCTAAAGCAATTACTTCATCAGGGAATCCGTCTGGCTGGCATACTCTTAGGAGGACTTTGGAAACTCTTTAGCCGTGTCCTCCAATTATCCCTGAAGAGGTCAAACAATGCCGTCAACTCATGGGGGTCAATTGCTGAAAGTGCAGAACATCACAGCAGGCCTGTCAGTTACTGTAGAGAAAATGATAGCTCAGAGGTGTCCTTACTTGGTGTGCTAAGATTGACGTCGAAAAGTGTGGTGCTGATAAAGCACAGAAGGTCAGGCAACATCCGAGGAGCAGGAGAGTTGACATTTCGGGCATAAGCCCTTCATCAGGAATTGAAAGAACTGCAGAGACAAAATAAGATCTGAATGAAAAGGTCAGCCTAACGATGTCAAGAAAAAAATTGTCCCGATTTCCCCCTCAAGCTTTGAATTTCACCACAGTGTTTGATAAAACCCCCATGGAAACTTGGATCCACTACAATCGAAGTTCTGTTGCTGATGGATCCTCTGTAGCAAAGCCTATGGCAGGGCAATGGATAAGGTCAAAACATTACACCATGAATAACAGGTGATACAATGTAAATGGAATTGCTCTGCACACTTGATTAAATAGTGGAATCTACACAAGCTGCCTAACCTCTTAATGAAAAAGTGATACTGAAGGCTGAAGCATCTGACAAATTGAATATTCAGTTCTCCTGTAGGGAATAAATAGTGGACTGTGATGTCCACTCACGTAACAACATTTGGAAACTGAGACAGCGTGCAGATCAGGAGAGATTGGCTGTGCATGCTAGCACCAAGTATTTGGATGTTACGTTACCCAGTATAACAAGTTAAGCATTAAAAGCAGAAAGAAATGTTGGGAATGTACTCTGTTTCTGTGGAAGCTGCTAAAAGTTGAAGTCATGCTGTTTACTCTTGCAGCTAGGATCCCAGAGCTGATGCATACTGTTTTTGTCATTCATTGTGTTCTCAGTGGTAGCCAGAACATGGCAAAATTGTAATCCAAGAAAGTTACTGGAGCAATGACTGAGACAAAGTCAAAGTATTACATGGAGAATGTGCTGGAGAAACACAGCAGGTCTGGCAGCATCTGCTCAGAGAGAGTCAGAGAGTCATAGAGATGTACAGCATGGAAACAAATCCTTCGGTCCAACCTGTCCAGGAGTCAATTGTCGGAAAAAGCCATCTGGCTCAGTAATGCTTGTTAGAGAAGGAAACTGCCCTTCCTACCTGGTCTGGCCTACATGGGACTCCAGACCCACAGCAACATCGTTGACTCTTAACTGCCTTCTGGGTAATAAATGCTGCCTAGCCAGCGAAGCCCTCATCTCATGAATGAATCAAACAGAAAAAAAATCACAATCATAATCGGCATTTGAGCAGGTCTACTTTTTAAATTTATCATAGCTGGACATGCTAAATGAAAAGTGTGACCATGACTTTAAACTTAGAATGGGTCTACATTGTGCAGCATGCAGCAGCTCCACAGCATTAAGCATATCTCGAATTGCCTAAGTTAAAAACAGGCACCCATTTTGAACCTACTGTGGATCTACACTGCTTGATGCTGAAAGTCCTGGTTTGTCCATAATGGGGACATCCCACTGCCTGGTCCCTTCAGGGACTGTGATGTGGAGGAGCCAGTGTTGGACTAGAGTGGACAAAGTTAAAATAAAATCACACACGCCAGGTTATAATTCAACAGGTTTATTTGGAAATACAAGCTTTCAGAACACTGCTTTTTCAATAGATAGCTAGTGGGTCAGGATACGTAGAACACAGAATTCATCAGTAAAAGATCAAAAGATGATACAACTGGTAAGATATATTGAACAAACCTAGATCACGGTTAAGCCTTTAATCACTTAGAATGAGTTGCAGGCTTTTATACATTAATATGTAAGTCCCAGAACTTCTTTGAAGTCACATTCCTGAGATAACTTAAGGTTTTATAAAAAATGGTAACATCTCAGCTCAGGCAGTGCATTAAAGATTTGAGGTTAGAGTCAGTCTGTATTCCAACCTTGAGTAACACCCATTCTATTTCCAAAGTAGGAATTTATGAAATGTCACATTGACTGAGACTGAGCAGCTGATAGACCTGCTCCATATTGACTCTCATCTCAATTCAGCTGCCGATTTCCCAATCAAGGACCCCCACATGTAGCCCCATTTCCATGTGCCCACTGCTCTGGGTGTCTGTTACTTAGGTTGGCACCCAGCTTCTGCCTGCCTACTCTCTCAGCTTTGTCCGTCTCTGCCGTAGACTTCCCCCTGCCTGCCCCTGGGATCCAAACGAAGGGTCCATTTCAAGAGCTTGTCTGGCATAAAGCCAAGTTACAACATCAAGGCCTGAAAATAATTGTCAAAGCAGCAGCCAGAAATGGTGCAGTTGGCAATCGTGGACAGCATTTGGCAGCAAGCTGCTAATTCCCTGTTGTTTTCACCAGCCTCCAACACCTGATGCAGTCACAAAGCATTTCCTCTTTCAGACAGTGAAGCATAGCTTTAAATAATGCATGATATCTTCAAGTGGAAGAGGCATTTGTGAATGTGTATCTCCCTGCTGAGGTAAACAGCCACTCACTGTCACCATTTGCACTGGGCTGTATATGCAGTTTTGTTAATTCGTTCCTGGGATGTGGACATCACCGGTTAGACCAATAGTTACTGCCCATCTCCTAACAGCCTAAGAGGGCAGCTGAGAGTCAACCACATTGCCTTTGGCCTGGAGTCACATATAGGCCAGGCTGGGCATAGCTGACAGATTTTCCTTCCCCGAAGGACATTATAGAACTCGGTGGGTTTTTTTTCCTGACCATCCGCAATGATCATCATTGGAATTTTAATCTCAGATTTGCAGTGCAGAGATGCAACAGAAAGAACAATGGTATTTAAATCTCCCAGTGACCTCCACATTCATTTTGCAGGCTATTGAACTCTTAACCCGCTGAATCTAGAAAAATATGAAATGGCAAGAGGAATAGGCCATGCAGTCCATCAAGCCTGTTCCACCACTCATTATGATCATCCAGCTCAGCTCCCTGTTCCTGCTTTCGTCCCACACTCTCTGATCCCTTCAGCCCCAATCTCTTTGTTATTTTTCTGCTTTTTCTTTGCCCTTATCCATTGTTATTGTACATTTCCAGTTTGAGTGTAACAGGACAGATTGTCTCAATGGAGAGGATGGTGCTGTCAGTAGACTAGTCTCCTAATGCCCAGGTTAATACTGTGCGGAATAAAAATAATATATTGCGGATGTTGCAAATCTGAAATATCTAGTTCTGAAGAAGAGTCACACCAGACTCAAAATGTTAACTCGAATTCTTTCTCCACAGATGCTCCATCACTTTACATTTGAACAATCTGGTGAAATGGGTTCAATTCCCAGCCAAGAAGCTGATGGGACTTAAATGCAATAAGTTAAATGCCTGGAATGTAAAGTTTGCTGCAGCAGTGGTGATGATCATTAACTTATTATTAATTCTTGATTTTAAAATCATTATCCACTGATGTGCTTCCGGGAAGGAAACTGCTGTCCTTACCTGGTCCAGCTGGCATGTAACTCTATCAATGTGGCTTACTCTTATCAGCACTCTGAAATACCTTAGCAAGACATTACTTTTAAAGGTGGTTAGGGATGGCCAATATATGTTAACCTTGCAAGAGATGATTTTGGTGTTCATTTATTTATTGTCACATGCATCTTGTTATAAAATACAGTGAAAAGTGTTGTCTAGCATTGCAACTCTCTGGCATCATCTGAAAACACAGAAAAATAAACCAACACATAGAATGGCAGAAAAATAAAGAAATAAAGAAAGTGTCCTACTTTACAAATCTTCTTGTTAAGTGGGCCATGGAGCCTGGTTGCCAAGTTTGAGTCCCCTTTGCTACACTGTCGCCATGGGAACAAAAGTCACCACTCTTCAGCGCCATCTTGGTTACACACTGGGTTATAAAAATGGAATTTAAAACATATATAGAAAGGAAACAAAACTAAAAGAAATGAGGATATTATTGAATCTTATTTAAGTCTTAGCTCAAAGATGCTCATATCCAAAGAAGGAATAATGGTGAGAAAAAGAATTCTCTGAATGTTATAATTTTGGAGAACAGTACTCCCAAATATCTATTCATCTCTGTCAGACAGAGATAAGCAAACACAATCTTACGATGAGAGAAAGCAGCGACTGTAGATGCTGGAGATCAGCGTCAAAGAGTGTAGTGCAGGAAAAGCACAGCCGATCAGGTAGCGTCTGAGGAGAAGGACAGTTGATGTTGTGAGCATAAGCTCTTCATCAGGAATGAGGTGGTGGCGCAAGGGAGTTGAGAGATAAATGGGAGGCCGTGGAACAGGGGGAAGACAGCTTGGAATACAATACATTGATGAAGGTGATAGGTCAGAGAGGAGGGTAGAGTGGATAGGTGGGAAGGAAGATTGGCAGGTAAGACAGGTCACAATGGTGGTGCCGAGTTTGAAGGTTGGATATGGAATAAGGTGGGGGGGAGAGGAAATGAAGAAACTGGTGAAATCCACATGATCCCATTTGGTTGGAGGGTGTCAAGACAGAAGGTGAGGCGTTCTTCCTCCAGGCACAGGTGGTTAGGGTTTGGCAGTGTATGTCCTTGGTGGTGTAGGAAGGAGAGTTAGCATTTGGCAACAAGGTGGTGGAGTGGTTGGTGCAGGTTTCCCAGAGATGTTCTCTGAAATGTTCCGCAAGTTGAGGTCCTGTCTCTCCAATGTAGAGGAGACCACATCAAGAGCAATAGACACAGTAGATGACGTATGAGGAAGCACAGGTAAATCTCTGTTGGAAATGGAAGGATTGTTTGGGACCTTGGATGGAGGTGAGGGGGAGGTGTGGGCACAGGGTTTGCACTTCTCGTGGTGACAGGTGAGAGTACCAGGAGTAGAGGATTGGTGGGGGGGGGGTGTTAGGGGGGCAGGGGGTGAGCATGAGCCTAACAAGGGAGTCGTAGAGGGAATGGTCTCTGTGGAACACAGATAGGGGTGGGGAGGGAAATATATCCCTGGTAGTGGAGCCTGTTTGTAGGTGGCAGAAATGGTGGAGAATGATGTGTTGTATCCAGAGGTTGGTGGGGTGGAAGCTAAGGACCAGTGAGTTCTGTCCTTGTTGCGATTGGAGGGGTGGGATTCCAGGGCGGAGGTGCGGGAAGTGGAGGAAATGCACTGGAGGGAATCATCAATCATGTGGGAGGGGAAATTGCAGTGTTTGAAGAAGGAGGCCTTCTGGAATTTTTTATGGTGGAATTGGTCCTACTGGAAGCAGATGTGGCGGAGGTGGAGGAATGGGGAATAAGAGATCGCGTTTTTACAGGAGGCGCGGTGGTGTAGTCTAGGTAGCTGTGGGAGTCAGTGGGTTTGAAGTAGGTGTCTACGTTGAATCAGTTGCTGGAAATGGGGATGGAGAGGTCCAGGAAAGGGAGGGAGGTGTCTGAGATGGTCCAGGTGAAATTGACATCTGGGTGGAAAGTGTTTGTGAAGTTGATGAACTGTTCAATCTCCTCGTGGAAGCACAAGGTGGCACCAATACTGTCAATGAAGTAGCAGTAGCAGTCTGAGAATTGCACCTTTTAAGAAACCTTAAATGTCTGTGAGGCATTTTCAATCAAGATTCAGCCTGCAATTAGCCTCCAGATATTTTCTCACAAACAAACAAAGATTGCTGGTCTGTCCTTTCCCTTTTTTTAACTCAAACTGTCCCAAGGTTCATCAGTAATTTCTGGCTCATAATTCAAACTCCATAAAAGAATATCCATATTTCAAACTGTGTCAGAACTCAATCTTCAGGCTATAGAAGATGGATAGACTTGTTCTGGGGAAACGTTTTGATGGCATTTTTACTGTGTGATAGTAATTCATTGCAAGGTTCAATTTAAAAAAGTTTTCCTCATTATGTATTGTTATAACACAGAGACAGACAGCTGAACTAAATTAGCCTTTATTCCTCTCACAACACAGTCAAATTAAACTGTGGAAGACTGCAGAATAATCATTCCAATGATTCATAAACAGACTTTGAATTTAAAATCCCCAGAGTTTGGAAATAATTAATTTCCATGCATTGGCTTTGTATCTTTGAGAAAAGTCTTTACAATTTAGTAAATAGAAACTAACATTAGCAGAGCAAAAGTTAAACAGTACGGTAGGCTGATTAACATCTATGCTTTAAACCCAAAACACTTGTTCGCAATCCCACTCATGCAACAGACAAACAGGTAAACACACATACTTAAGGAATAAGTATCAGAACATAACGAAATTGGCCAGATTATGTGAATAGTTTTTGTGATGCAGTTTCACAAACATAAATGTGGATTTCTGGCCTTTTTTTTTCCTGAAATGTTGATCAGGATCACCTTCTCCATTCACCCAGGCAATGGCAACAATGTTTCTCACCCAACTTTCCATTCTTTGGGCTTCTGGAAGCTGATGTATCAGACTAGGTAGGAAGTTTTCAAATCTTCATGCTGTCTCAGCAGCATTCCAGAGCTTTCTCTCAAAATGCATACTTGAGAAAGAATGTTAATTCTGGTTTCACCCTGATAGGCTGAATGACCCTCCCTGAAGTCTCCGTTACTATTCAACAACTGCCATCTGCTTTGATATATGGTATCTTCCAGACTTGCCAGGACCAATTCATAATTACTGACCTCATAAATAGCAAACTTCTGTCATTCATTGAAGCAAAATTCTTCTACCAGGGTCCTTGTGGCTGTGAGACATTTTCAATCAAGACTACGCCTGCAATTAGCCTCTAGGCATTGTCTCACAAACAAACAAAGATTGCTGGTCTGTCCTTTTCCTTTTTTAACCCAAACTGTCCCAAATTTCATCAGTCAGTTCTGGTTCATTATACAAAATCCATAAAAGAATAAAACAAAAATATGAAAATTCAGGGAGTGTTCCAACACTGTTCTAGATTTGTTTGCTCTTTTCAGTCCATGTGTTCAACGCAGATGAACAATGGGAAACGTTCAACATAGTATTGAAAAGACGGGGCTCTTGCTTTGCACTCAATAGGACAAATACAAGAATGACAAATTTCAAACAATCACACCAATTTGTTGGACAGTATGGGGACAGGCTGTGGAAGTATCACTGACCTAATAGTACAGAACCTTAGGTTAATTTCTGGGGGATGAGAGTTTGAACCTGGTCATCGCAGTTCATGGATTCTAAATTCAATAAAAATCTGGCACTAAACATTAACCTAATAGTGATCGTGAAATCACTAACAATTGTCATTAATAACTCACCTAGATCTTTGAGAGAAAGAAATCTGCCATCCTTCTTTGGTCTGACCTACATGTGACTCCAGACCCACAGGAACGTGATTGATAATTAACCCCTCTCCAGGCAATAAAGATAAGTAATAGATGTGGAATACTCACATCCCATGAATTAACAAAAAAGGGTAGCGATATTTTCTTCTTCGTCGCCTGGTATTTTTGATGGACAAAGCAGTTCAGGATAATGGGAGGCAAGACGGAGAGTAGAGCATAGGCCGTAATCATATCAGCTGTGATCTGTTGGATGGTGGAGCAAGCGTGATGAGTCACTGGCCTTTACCATTTTTTCTGATCTTCCCAGGATCTACCAATGGAGGAACAGGTCTAAAAATTGAAGAGGTTATGGTAATGTTATATTGAACATGGGATTAAACATTAGGCAGAATATACTTGGAGTACTGTAGACAGTTCTTGCCACTTTCTTATTAATAGGGCCTCAGCACCAGGTATTAGTCTGGCTAATTTATTTGAAATGGAAAAGGCACAGCAGGTCAGGCAGCATCTGAGGAGCAAGAATGTCGATGTTTTGGGCATAACCCTTCCGAAGTCCTGAAGGAGGTTTATGCCTGAAACATTGACTCTCTTGCTCCTCAGATGCTGCCTGACCTGTTGTGCCTTTTCCAGTGCCACACTTTATCAACTCTGACGCTCCAGCATCTGCAGTCCTCACTTTCTCCTAAATTTATTTGAACTCAATAGCTTTTGAGTGCTGCTCCTGTGTCAGGAGAAGTCTTCATGTGATGAAGGAGTAGCGCTCCGATAGCTTGTGATTTCAAATAAACCTGCTGGACTATAACCTGGTATCGTGTGACTTCTGACTTTGTCCACCCCAGTCCAACACCGGCACCTCCACCTCGTGGTTATTGGAGCACTGGAGCGAGTGTAAAATAGGCCCACTAGTATGATACTAGGTATGTGAGATTGGAGCCATAAGGAAAAGGTGAACAGACGAGGTTTCTTCTGTCTTAAAAAGAGAAGTTGTTGAGGGTGTGTTATGAACTAATCAGCATCTTTAAAATCATGAAAAGTTTTGATACAGTGATCATGGAGCAAGCGTCTTACCCTTTAAGGAAGAGCAGAATTAAAATGCATTAGTATAAGATGGTCACCGTAAGATTAAACAGAGCATCCAGTGGAACGCTTCAGAGTGGGATAAGTAAGTGGAAATCACTGCCACAAGGACCAGTTGAGAGAGATTTAGGATTTAGATTAGATTCCCGACATTGTGGAAACAGGCCCTTCGGCCCGACAAGGTAACATGCATGTATTCAAGGAGAGAGTCAATAGGCATATGAGGAAGAGGGGAATAAAGCATTATATTTAGAGCTTGATATGGAATGATGAGAACAGGCTACTGTAGAGGATAACTACCAGCATGGAGAGGTTGGACTGAATGGCCTGTTTCCATATTATAAATTATCAGTGTAATTTTGAGCGCTACCTATGACGTTGAATTAGGGGAGAAATGGCACTTCAATAAACTTCTAAAAATGAACTGCTATGAGACTTTTCACATTGTTGCTTCAGGTTTACAGGTGCACCTTAAAAGGGAGGGCACTTATCTCAGCAGAGCACTTTGTTGGTGTCCATTAAGTTTGAGGAATATTAAGACAGAATATAAGAAAACAATAATGACCTGTCAAGGAGTCTTTGGGTGAGGAGTAGCAGTAGAGGCCATCCATTTTGTATCCAAGAGCACCATTCACATAGTAGAATGTATAGGAGAAAGTGAAATGGAAAAATAGTTGACATGTCAGAGAACAATTTTGGCTACAAGCCCATTGATTCTATCTTAATGGTTCTTCCTCCTACTCTGCTGCCTGGAATATCTCCAGCACTTCGTCCAATGTACCTGTTCTGCTAATACTGATTCCAACAGCAAACCTACTGAAGGGTCTTTCTCTTTTCCTCAGCTGAACAAGTCTCCTTTTCTGGCTCATTGGCCATGTCCATCCCACTTCTACACGTATGCCTTCACTCTTTCATCTACTTCCGAGACACATGAAATGCTATTCCATCAGAAGTCACATTCAATGCATTATCTTCTGCAATCTCTTTTACCATCAACTGCCACGAGGCAACATTCCTCCTTCCTCCTCATTCGGCATTCTAAAGGGACCAGCTCCTCCATTACTCCCTTACCATTGTTCCATCAACAGGAAGATCATATGTTGATGTTGGTGGCAGCGGTACAGTGGCTCAGGTCAGCATGGTGGGTTCACAGGTTATCACTGCTGCCTCACAGTGCCAATGACCTGGATTTCATTCTACCCTCGGGTGAAAGTCTTTGTTGTTATGGACCTGGCCAGACACCTTCGAAACATTTTAAGAAAATAGCCCAGACTTTAATTTTGTTAGTTGTTTGAAGCAAATGTAAAGTAGATTAGATTAGATTAGATTAGATATCTCTCCTAGATATTCTAGGAGAGATGCAGCTGGCCCAACCACTTAGTTTTAAACAAAACCAGATTTATTTTCAAGATTACCAAATGAAACACAAACAAAAGAGAACAGAATTTAACCCGTCTGGAAACCCAACAGATCATTCCAACTTAATGATGCTGTTCCTAATACTTGCAACAATCCCCATAAACACGCCTTGGCAAAAATCAAACACAGGGTTTTACAGGGTAGATGTCAGAGAGAGACAGCAGAGAGATTCAGCATGGACCTTCTTCATCCATGTAGCTGTTTCTTTGACCAGTAGCCTCAAACAAACTGACTGCTTGCTCTGAACAACGAGACTGCTAAAACCAAGCTGCACCAAACCAAACCAGAGAAAAGCTGAGCCGGGAGAACTGGCCACTCCTCTTTCATTGTGCAAGTGTTTTTTTTTAAACTTAAAAGCTTCTTGAAGTAGATCAACCCAGACATTTCAGAACCTATGTCTTTACAACCTCCTGAGACAAATAAAAACCTCAAGGTTAAAGGAGCAACATCATCACCGTGTGGAGTTTGCACATTCTCCCTGTTTCTGCATGAGTTCACTGTGAATGTTCCAATTTCCTCCCACAGTCCAACAATGTGCAGGTTACCAAAAGAGAAAATGCTGGAAAATCTCAGCAGGTCTGGCAGCATCTGTAAGGAGAGAAAAGAGCTGACGTTTCGAGTCTAACTGACCCTTTGTCAAAGCTGAATCCAGCATCTGCAGTAATTTGCTTTTATTTAATGTGCAGGTCAGCTAGATTAGCCATTCTAAATTGCCCAGGGATGTACAGGCTAATTGGGTTCGCCATGGGAAATGCAGGGATAGGCTGAGGCTTGGGGCAGAATGGTGGCTCAGTGATTAGCACTGCTGCCTCACAGCACCAGGGACCCTGGTTCAATTCCTGCATTGGGTGACTGTCTGTGTGGCGTTTGCACATTCCCACCCATGTCAGCATAGGTTTCCTCTGAGTGCTCTGGCTTCCTCCCACAATCCAAAGCTGTGCTCGTCAGGTGAATTGGCCATGCTAAACTACCCATAGTGCTAGGTGAATTAGTCAGGGGTAAATATTGGATCTGGGTGGGTTACTTATCGGACAGTCAGTCTGGACTTGTTGGGCCAAAGGGTTTGTTTCCATACTGTAAGGAATCCAATCTAATCTCTTTGGAGGGTTGGCGTTGAGTCAATTGGCTGAATGGCCTTTTTCCACATTGGAGGAACTCTATGACTCCAATGATATGAACAGATAAACAAGGAGTAGGAGTGGGCTATTCAGCCCCTGGAATCTATTGTGACATTTAATAAGCTGATCTGATCGCAATCACTAAACCACACTCCCACCCATTCACCAAGACCAGATTCTTAAAAATAGTTAAAGCCCTCCTTCCACTGTCTTTCCATTGGAGCCTTCAGGACAGGGAATGAAACATTTATCCTTTCCCCTTTCCTCTTCCCAAGTCCTGAGACTCCAGTGCGCATCTTGATGAAAGATCAATTTACTTATCCTTCTGATTATGCATCATTCATTGCTCACTGCACAATCTGCTCATCATCCAGAAACAAGCATAAACTGGCTGATTGCTTTGCTGAATATATCCCATTAGCCCTTAAACGTGACTGAATTTCCAGTGAACTGCGGCGGTAATCCTCCATGGTGTTCCTGCCCATGGCTGTGACAGTATTCCAGTCAGCTCTGCTGCCTTCTCATCTTTCAGTTCGGTACTTGCCTTCTGATCTTAAATCTGAACTTCAAAAGGTTGAGCTGAACCTTCCTTCCCAGTTTATCGTAACCAAAGGTGCCGTGAGGTGGGCAATGACTATGCTGGTGCCCTGAGTGGGGAGCAGCAATGTCTGGTGTTTGTGATGGGAAACCCTTCTAACTACATGGGGGAACAGGGTGGTTCATATTCCTGTGGACTCCTGTCCCTTGCACCCATCTTTCTTTCACCACATTCCTGAGCTATAGCTGCCTTCAATTTACAAATATTTTCATATATTTACAATATATTTCTCCTCCTCAGTTTCAATCATGTACTTCTCATACAGTCATTCAGCGCAGAAATAGACCCTTCAGTCCAACTCATCCATGCCGACGAGGCATCGTAAACCGATCTTGTCCCATTTATCAATGTTTGATCCATATCGCCTCTGGATCATTCAACACCTCAATTCTTCACCTATTGTCACTTCCTTTTGTCACATGCCATCAGCACCCCTTGTGAATAAATTACTCTTGACTACCACATTAAGACAAATATTCATATTTCTTTTTCTTGATCCCTTTTTGCCTGTACTTGTTTTTAAAAAAAAACTGTTGGCTTCCAGCTCTGGTGAAAGCTCATGGATATTAAATCTCCATCTATTACCTGCTGCATGGTTTTGGTATTATCTACTGTCAGCTCACAATTTCAGTATCTGACTCATTTTGTTTCTTTTCCCTTTTTTTGGGAGGAAAGAGCGTTAACTATCAAAAGCGTAGTTGGTACCATTTTAACTTGGATTGTCAGAAGAGCAAGATAGTCAGGAGGTTGTTTTCGGGAGGCCTGTGACCAGCAGTGGGCCATAAGGCTTGGGGCTGGGATATTGTCATTCATCAATTATATAAATGATTTGGATGAGAATTTAGAAGCTATAGTTAGTTGGTTTGCGGACAACACTAAGATCAGTGGTATAGTGGACAGTGAAGAAGTTTTTCTAGGAATACAGAGGGATCTTGATCAACTGGGCCTGTGGGCTGAGGAATGTCAGATGGAGTTTAATTTAGATAAATGCAAGAAGTTGGTAGGTCAAGCCAGGGCAGAACTTAACACAGTCAATGGTAGTGCCCTGGGGAGTGTTTAAGAACAAAGAGATCTAGGGGTACAGGTTCATAGCTCCTTGAAAATGGAGTCACAGGCAGACAGGATGGTGAAGAAGGCTTTTGGCATGGTCGCTTTGAATATTGAGTATAGAAGTTGGAACAACTTGTTGCAGCTGTACAAGATGTTAGTAAGGCAACACTTGGAGCACTATGTGCAGGTCTGGTCTCTAAAATCATGGGAGGCATAGATAAGGTAGATAACCAACAGCTTTTCCCTATGGTAGGGGAGTCAAAAGTGAGAGGCCATAGGTTTAAGGTAAACTGGGAAAGATAAATATGGTGCAGAGGGCCTGTTTGTTCATACAGAGGTTGGTGAGCGTGTGGAATGGGCTGCCAGAGGTAGTGGTGGAGGTGAGTACAGTTTTGTAATTTAATAAGTATTGGATAGGTACACGGAGAGGATAGGTGTGGAGGGACACAGATCAAATGCAGGCAGATGGACTGGGTGAATTGTGAAAACTGGGATGTTAGGTTGAAGGGCCTGTTTTCATGCTGTAAACCTGTAACAGTGCACAAAACTACTGGAGGATCATTGAAAAAGTTGGAGAATATAGTAACATCATTGTTAATGCCCTGAAGGAATGACTAGGAGCAGTTCTACTTCACAATGTGAATGCACTCTTAATTTATTCAGGGGGTTATATAGCGCAGGAAACCTGCATTGGAAATGAAACCTGTGCAGAATTTTACACACACACCTATGTCTTAGAAATCATAATAGCCCATTGTAGATTTGATAGACTTGCTTGCTTATTCTTGCCTGAAAGGAATTTATTTTTCCTTGCTGTTTAAAGGCTGGCCTGACCTTTACCTCATGCTGTTCCCTGGGTTCCCCATGCACAGGAGCCTGTGACCAGACAGTCAGATGGGAAGACATTGCAAATGGTCACAGTTTTTCCATTCTCCTGATTGGTGAGGCAAAATCTGGAATATATGTGCTTTTCTTAACGTAAAGCCAAACTCACTTCTTTCACAAAAGCAAAGGCAAAATTGCCTGAGAAATCTCATCGATTGCCAGATTACACAAAAAAAAATTATATGATTGGACAGACTATGCCAGAGGCTGAATGAGATTTTCCACTTGATGTTACCAGTTTCAAGCTTTGAACAAGTGTGGGGGAATATTTTCCATCCTTGTTTTAGATAGCAGCCATACTAATGCTAGATTTAACATTTTCCACTACGTATTAAAAAGACAGTGGTAGTGCCACTTATCAAGAGTTGATCCTGTCTAGTTAACCTGTAGTAAAGGACTGATTGACCATGACAGGAAATATTGCTTTATTAAGGGGTGGTACAGTGGCTCAGTGGTTAGCACTGCTGCCTCACAGCACTAGGGTCCCAGGTTCGATTCCAGCCTTGGGTTATAGTCTGTGTGGCATTTGCACATTCTCCCCATGTCGGTGTGGGTTTTCTCCCGCAGTCCAAAGATGTACAGGTGAGGTGAATTGGCCATGCTAAATTGCCCATAGTGTTAGGCACATTAGCCTGAGGGGAAACTCTTCCGAAGGTCGGTATTGCCTTGAAGGGCCTGTTTCCACACTGTATGCAATCTAATCTAATAATCATTTCCAATGTTGTTGTTGTATTAAGCCCAATGTTTCCCGAATTGTGTAACTTCAACGTGTTCTGAAGACAAAATGATGACCCATTTCTTGTACAATACAAGTGGCAAAGATATCACGCAAGAATACTTTTCTTTGAAATAGTCCCTTCCTTGCCCCTATTATTTCATGTTCTGTAACCTTTCACTGCTTTATATAACTCTCTCAATTAAAAGAAACGCTCCTATTTACATAGCGTGACCTCAAGATATCCCAAAACCCTTTACAGCCAATCCAATATGTTTGGAGTGTAGTCACAGCTATAGTGTTAAACACAGCCATAACCAGCATTGCAATATTGACCAACTACTCTTGTTTACTGATATTAATTAAAGGATAATGTCTCTGCCCTTCTCTGATGTGTGCACGTCCAACTTAGAAAGTGGAAGAAGAAAAGAAGTGTTTGTGATCATCAAAAACACAGATATAGAAAAAACACACCGAATCATCAACGCCACACTCACAGGAATCCAATTCACACGAGAAGAGGAAAAGGATAGCCAACTCCCATTCCTAGACGTGTTAGTAGAGAGAACACCCAACGGAGAATTCACCACAAGGGTACACAGGAAACCAACACACACAGACCAAGTCTTAAACTATGAAAGTAACCACCCCAACACACACAAACGAAGCTGCATCAGGACACTATTCAAAAGGGCCACAACACACTGCAGTACACCAGAACTGCAAAAAGAGGAAGAGGAACATCTATACAAGGTATTCGCCAAAAACGGATACCCACGCAACTTTATCACCAGATGCCTAAGAGATAGACCGAGGAACGAGGACATGCCACAACCAAAAGGACTAGCCACTCTACCATATGTCAGGAGCGTCTCAGAACTGACAGCCAGACTACTGCGACCCTTAGGACTCATAACAGCACACAAGCCAACATCCACGCTCAGACAACAACTCACTAGAACAAAGGACCCAATACCCAGCATGAGCCAAACTAACGTAGCTTACAAAATACCATGCAAGGACTGCACAAAACACTATATAGGACAAACAGGAAGACAGCTAACAATCCGCATCCATGAACATCAGCTAGCCACAAAACGACATGACCAGCTATCTCTCGTAGCCATACACTCAGACAACCAGCAACATGAATTTGACTGGGAAAACACCACTATCATAGGACAAGCCAGACAGAGAACAGCCAGAGAATTCCTAGAAGCATGGCATTCATCCCCAAACTCCATCAACAGACACATTGACCTGGACACCATATACAAACCACTACAGCTGAAACTGACACCCGGAAACGGCAAGAACATCCATCAACAGACACATCGACCTGGACCCCACATACAAATCACTGCAGCTGAAACTGACACCCGGAAGCGGCAAGAACAAACCAATATAAATACCGGAAGAAACATCAAAGCAGCGCTTCACACGAGGCTCCAACAGCACTGATGATGTTCCCTAGCCAGGGAACGAAACGTTTGCAGCAAAAACTTCCAGCTCGGCAAGCAGAACCACAACAGTGGAAGAAGACTCAGTTTTTATCTCATTCATAATAGGAGACCACAAAAGTCACAGCACTGTGTGCCAAGTACAAGATGCATTGCAGCAACGCCCTCTTCCCCCCTCCCTCGCCCCGGCTCCTTAGACAGCACCTTCTATTCCATGACCTCTATCATCACGAAGGACAAGGACAGCAAATATATGGGAACACCAGCCTCTGCAACTTCCCCTTTGATTGGCACACTACCTGACCAATAACTGCTCCTTCAATGACACTGGGTCAAAATCCTGAATCTGTTCTTCCAGAACTGTAAGTGTACAAAGCATTCTGAGAACTGAAGCAGGTCTAAAATGTGCCTTCACCAGGGCAATTAGGAATGGGCACTAAATGCTGTCCGAGCCATTGATGCCCATTTCCCACAAATGAAAATAGGAAATATCTGCTCATCCATCGCCCCTCCGTGCCACACAGGATCATCAACCAAAACTTTTGTGCTCATGTCTTCCAACCTTCTGTCTCAGAGGCCAGAGTGTTTCAAACCCAATCAGACCTTCCACTGAATTTCTGTTTGTCCTTATATTTTGTCTCAGCCTTTTTCCCCGGAATTTTCCCAGGCTTGCATTCTTTTATTGTCCTTACTTGCTTATCTACACCTATCAAGTTTAAGCACTGGCGTTGTCGATACTTTCCTGAATATTTCCAAATTTTAAACAGCTTATTCCATGCAGAGCACAGCAGTGAATTTATTCCTTCCCTTTTCAGTGACTTTTAAATTTAAAATCCAAGTTCATGACTCTTCCTTCACTTTCTCAATCCTTAATATCGAATTCATTCCTGCTTTGACCACAAGTCCCAAGATGTTCTAATACACAGAATGAATTCCCAGGTAGATTTTATTGAAAGGTAAAGCTCTTCAATAATTAAACAGCAATTGATAGGTTCCTGTGAGGTTGGAGAAAATACTTGATTTATTTTTCTGCTTCAGATAAAAAAGTTCAAAAACTTTTTATGTGAAAATAAATAATTGTAAAGCCAGCTTCTGTGATATACTTTTCTCATGGAGATCTTCCAATCAGCTATACTGAGCACATAGTGTGATGCTTTCATATTTATGCAATAAAAAATTCAGCTTCTACATCTTTATGTCCAATGCACTCAAAATTGGCATTAAGTTAAACAAGGTGATTAGATGGATTGTTATTCCAACATGCGAAAAGGAATTTGTTCTTTTCATTTCAAAAATATGCTTTATTCATGAAAAATATATATAAAAGTCACAAATGAAATTCAGTTCTGCAAGTAGCACATCAAGGAACCAAAACAAACATTGGAGTTTGACTCTTCAAAAAACTTAGACATACAAGACTAGGTTTATATGCATTTGAGGCACCAGGAGGGTCTTTTTTATTTCAAAAATATGCTTTACTCAAAAACAATCTTTTTTATATATACGTTGTCGCAAAAGCAGTTCAGTTCTGTACAGTTGCATATCAAGTAAACAAACAAAACATTGGACTTTGATTCTTTCCAAAAATCAAAGACCTCTCTTATACATACAATGCTAATATATACATATATTTGAGAAACTGGTAGGGTCCAATAGCTGAATAGAACCCATTTACCCTCAACAGGAAGATCTCAGACAATGGTCTTTCCCCACGGTGCCCTGGCAACAGCTGCCCTAAGCTTTAGTACGTCCCTCAGCACATAGTCTTGGACCTTAGCACGTGCCAATTTGCAACATTCAGTTGAGGTCAGCTCCTTGTTCTGGAAGATCAACAAGTTTCAAGCAGATCAAACAGTGCCTTTCACTGAACTGATGGTCCTCTAGGCACAGTTGATGTTTGTCTTAGTGTGCATCCCAGAGAAATTACTCAATTCAGAACCTATGGGTGACCACAACCATGTTGATTGTCTCCCACCACTCCTGTTGTGATACACCTTTAAGTGGGCGTGGTTTTGTTTTCCATATAGATTACTGGAGGAAAAATGAGGTGTTGCATCATGTGACTCAGTTTACCACATTGTTCTGAGGAAGCTACAAATTCTGAAAGTGGACAAGTTCACCAACTCTGTAATATTCTCAAATCCTCAATAACTGAACCGGCTATTTTTGTAATAGCCAATCTCTTCTGTGCAATTGGCTCCTTGATGTTTATCTACAAAGCAACCACAAAAAGAAAAATGATCTGAATGAATCACCAGCACCCACTAGTTGTCTTAAATACCAGTTAAATCGCATCAAATGCTTGGGAATGTTTCAGAAATAGAATCAACACAAGGAGAAATTTCAAAAAGACGACAGCCTGAACCATGGCAGCGCAGGTTATTTTGACTTTCGTTCATTGATGGGATCTTGGCAACGCCAGCATTCTGAAGTGGCCTTGAGAACTTGGTGGTATGTTGCTTTGTTGAATGGTTGCAGTATACGTGGTATATGCATTTCCACAGTGCTGCTGGGTAGAGTGCCCTGGGATTTAGAACATTCGAACAAAAAAGTAACATATTTGTAAATCAGGGTAGTGTATGACTTTGATGGGAACTTGCAGATGATAATGTTATGATGTACCTGCTGCATTTATGAACTCATTAGTGGTTGAAATCAATGCGTTTTGGAGGTCATGCAAATAAACTTTGGTGAGTTGCTGCAGTGCAGAGATAGTGCACACCTTGAACATGGTACACCAACGATAGAGGAAATAAATGTTTAACACTTTGGTTGGAATGACAACATTAAACAATTAGCTTTGCCCAAGATGGTGTTGAGCTACTTGGCTATTGCTGGCACTGCATTCACCTAGACAGGTAGAATATAATGCTCCTGACCTCTGAGAAGCCTCTGGGGAGTCAGGGAGTTTGTCACTCATCATTGAATATTCTGCTTCCCTAACCTTGTAATAATAATAATATTCTTGCAGCTGTTCCTGCTCAATTTCTGGTTAACTGTCACTTGCAGGAGTGATGGGGTTCCATAACGATAATGTTATTGAATGTCAAAGGGCAATGGTTGGCTTCTGTCTTATTGGAGATGATCATTGCCTGGCAGTTGTGTAGTGCAAATCTTATTCATCACACATCAGTCCAAACCTAAATATGATTCAGATCCTGCTCTATTCCGGAAGGACTGCTTCCTTCTCTGAGACCATAAAATGGCAGTCAACAATGTCCAATCCTATCTCAGACCTCACCATGGGAAGACAATCATTAGAGAAATAGTTGAAGATAGTTGGACCTAGGATGTGGCGCTAAGGAACTCCTGTGGTGATATCTAAGGTTTGAGATGATCTCCAACAACCATAACCCTCTTCCTTTGTGATAGGTGTAATTCTACCCAATAGAGCATTTTCCTTGAATCCCACTGATTTCACTTTTATTGGGTTTTTCTTGATGGCAGCTAGCGAAACTTTGCTTTGATGTCAAGAGATGTTGCTCCCACTGCAGTTCTAGGTGGGACCCAGCACTCTTGTCCATATTTGGACTGGGTAAAAACAATGATATTTGGACTGGTCTGCCTGAAGTTTACAGCTGATTAACCCTGGAGATACCCAAACCATGTATCAGGAAACAGATTGTGGCTGTAAAAGTTTCATGTGATATCATTGTTAACACCATTCCATTATTTAACTAATGGCTGAGGTTAGATTGATGGGAGCACTGATTAACCAAGTACAGATAGACAACCCTTTATCCGAAATCCAAAAATCCAAAAAGCTCCAAAGTCCGAAGGTTTTTTGGTGAAGTGATTTTCTCATGAACAAGGTTGTTTGGCGTGCAAACAGTTAAGGAGAAAGTGAGGACTGCAGATGCTGGAGATCAGAGCCGAAAATGTTTTGCTGGAAAAGCGCAGCAGGTCAGGCAGGATCCAAGGAGCAGGAGAGTCAACGTTTCGGGCATGATTCCTGAAGAAGAGTTAACCCAAGTCCACACCCACTCAATGTGTGTCACTCAGATGCGACACATGGGGGCGTGGCCCAGCACTGACAGGCCGCAATTTTGTTTCAGAGCCTGTTTTACTCACAGTAAGATTTTTCTTCAGAAAGATTTTTAAAAATTTCACCAACAAACTGCCACATATTTTGAAATTCGAAAAAATCTGAATTCCGAAAACCAACTGGTCCCGAGCATTTCGGATAAAGGATGTGCACCTGTAGTATTGATCTTGAGTTTTCATGTGGACAAAAATTTTGTGTTGAATCTTACACATTATCAGACAGATGCCAGTGTTGCAACCATACCAATATAACTTGATTTATGGTACAGCTAGTTCTGGAGCACAGGTCTTCAGTATGACTGCCACAGTATTGTAAGGGACTTTGAAATATTTAGTATCTTCAGCCCTTCCCTGATATCACGAGTGAACCAAATTCACAGAATCACAGAATTCTTAAAGTGCAGAAGGAGGCCATTCAGCCTATCATGTCTGCACTGGCTCATTAAATGGCATCATTAGCTCGTGCCAGTTTCCCACCTTTTCTCTATAACTTTGCACATTATTTCTATCCAAATCATCATTCAACGCCCTCTTGAATTCATCAATTGATTCTGCCTCCACCATGTTTCCAGACTGTGTATTGCAAGACCTTACTATTTACACAAAGTGTAAGCAACTGTCCGAGAAGTTGCTTTGTCAGCCAATGGTGTGCATTATTCAAAATGGAGCCAGTAATATTGTGGAAGTTGGTAAGGGAGACCAAACGTCATTGAGAGTTCTTGATTTCTCCAATAACGTCAGGCAAAGATAGTGAATATCTATCTCCATGGCAATGACGCTGAAATAACCCAATGAAGGTCAGTATGTCATGACCACGTCAACCTTTATTTACATGTGCATGGTACATGACACTAACCCAGCTAGCTCAAAGCTGGCTCCTAGAGTGAACAGAACTGCTAACATTCCTGTTTATAACTGTCTGCTGGGACTCCCTGATTGGCTTAGCTTAACAGCCCTAATCAGGGAACTCATATTCTGAGCATATTCAGAGGAAGGGTCACCAGACCCAAAATGTTAACTCTGATTTCTCTTCACAGGTGCTGCCAAGGCTATTGAGCTTTTCCAGCAAGTTCGGTTTTAGTGTCTGATTTACTGCATGCTCAGTTCTTTCGACATTTAACTCATATACTATGATGTCCACCTGGCTGACCTCATTTCAATCACTACAGAGGCCATTGGTCTTATCAACAGGCAGAACCACATGAGGCCACATGTCACTCTGCTCAACTTTAGTTGACTTGGATTAGAGGAGACTGTTTAAAATATAACCATTTAATCAAGCTTCATATTTTTAGATCAGATTAGATTCCCGAGAGTGTGGAAACAGGCCCTTTGGCCCAACAACTCCACACCGACCCTCCGAAGAATAACCCACCCTGACCCATTTCCCTCTGACTAATGCACCTATGGGCAATTTAACATAGCCAATTCACCTGAACTGCACATCTTTGAATTATGGGAGGAAACCCACACAGACATGGGGAGAATGTGCAAACTCCACACAGACAGTCACCTGAGGCTGGAATCGAATATGTGACCCTGGTGCTGTGAGGCAGCAGTGTTAATCACTGAGCCACAGTGTCGCCCATAACAATACAACATAAACTACGAAATTTAGTAAATTATCTGCTTTTACAGTATTACCTGAAGTGTATTTGGTTCTCCTATAAAGTTATTCAGTATCTTCATTTACTGCAAAAGTTTAAAATCTCTGCAATGTTTTATTACTCTTGTGATTTACTTTGATTGACACTTTCCAGTATGCTGTGGAGAAGAGAGTAAAAATATCATCGAATCCAATTAGCAATTTTAAAATTAATCACAGTTTAATTATAGACAAAATGGATTAGCAATATCAACAAAATAGTTATAAGATTGATTTCACACACTTAATGACTGAAACATTAAAGTTGAAAGGAAAAACAAAATCTCTTGTTTTCTTAAACTTCATTTATTCTGATGAGCCAGAGTTTATTTTTCCTTATTTTTCAAACAAAACAAGATGTTACTTTTTAAGATTTTAGAAATAATTGCATGTTTAAAAAGTTGCTATATCTAACCCATGATCAAGATTTAGTATTCAAAGTTATAATTTTTAATTTCTTGTATATTTCAACAGTACTCAGCTCAGCTGATTTGATCATTTGTAAACTTTAATTACACGGTGTTGACTTGTTCATAATGCTTCTAATTTTGGAAAGCAAGACAATTTGGTACTTCTCTGCCCCCGTGAAGAGAGAATCATAGGTTGCCACTTTCAAGGACTTTGTCTACTGCAGATTGGTCCTTGGAAGTCAACAATTACCAGTATTCATTTGTTTGATTTCATTCTATGTGTGTGAATCTCAATGTAATTCCTTTACGAGAGTAAGTGTGTGGGCAAAAGTGTCACAGATGAAGTTCAATGCGGGTAAATATGACACCAGCAACTTCAGACCTGAGAAAAATAGATCTGAGTGTTGTACCATTGCAAAGATCTAAGAAAGGCACTATACCTTTAATACACTGTAGTACAAGTCTCTCCATCTTCCTGTTTAAACAGATAACCTGTCAGTCAGTACGTTATCCAGTCAGTCAAACTAACAGCTGGTTAGTCGGAGAGCTAGCCAATCAACATTGAATTTAATGTAATTGTAACATACCTAGGCACAGAACCCAGACTCAAAGTAAGTTTGTGATTTTGTGTTAGTGTGTAGTTCGTTGTTAATGAGCTTTCAGATACTCATCTCAATAAGAACCTCTGTCTCTGTGGTGCATATTAAATGAGCTAACATATTGAAAGCCATACCACTTCTTGGAGCATTTGCTAAATGACAAAAAGCTGTGAAATATGAATGAACAGAGAGAGCTAAGTGACCAAATACCAAAATCATTGATAACCAGTGGACAAGACATCTTCCAAGTCCCATATCCTGGTACAAGTCTCCAATACTATGAAGACAGCATAGAAAGTCATATATCGAAATTTGCTGATGAAACAAAGTTAGGCAACATTATAGACAATGTAGATGATAGGATAAAATTACAAAAGGATATTGATAGAATGAATAGACAAAACTTCCTGATATATTTCAATGTAAGCAAGTAGGAGATTATCCATTTCGGACTGAAGAAGATAGATCAGAGCACTGATAGTATGACATTAAATACAATGGATGGCCAAAGAGACTTAAGGGTTCAGGAGCATCGACTTTTAAAATGACACAAACAGATGCAGAAAATAATCAAGAAGACCAATGGAATGTTGGCCTTCAGAGCCAGAGGACTGGAGTATAAGGACATTGAAGTTATGCTACAGTTACACAAAACCCTGGTTAGACCCCACATGCAGTACTCTGAGCAGGTCTGGGCAGAAAACTTTAGGTCGGATATATTGGCCTTGGAGAGAGTACAATATAAGTTTAGAAGAACAATACCTGGACTTCACAAGTTATGAGAAGACATTACATAAATTCAGCCTGTTTTCTCTAGAATTTGGAAAGTTAAGAAGTGATTTGATTAAAGTCTTCAAGATATTAACAGGACAAGATAAGGTAGATTTTGTTATGAAGTGTAGGTATATACTGTACCTTTAAAAGAGTCGAAAAGATGGCAAGGACTGACTACAGGCATAGAGTGTGCAGAAGAATTTAAAATGTAACATCTGACTGTGAAACCAATAGTGTAGCTGAGTTGCCATGGTACACAGCAAATTCAAATTTGGCCAATCAGTTTAAATTATACTCCAGGATACCAAAATCCAATCAAATTTGAAATATAATGTTTTGATGACATCAAACTAATGAGATGGTCCAATATTTTGGGGGCATAAAATTGGACATTTTGAGCAGTTAGCTAGAGCAGCAAAAAGCACCCACAGATTCGCTCTCCAAAAGGTACCAGTTCATATTGAAAAAAAGACGACAGAGGAAAATCTACCGAGGAAGATTCAATGAGAACACTTGACAGCTGGCTAGTTTTTGAAATTTGAATTTTTGTAAATCTTAAACGGGGTTTGTATTGGACTTGTATTGTAGAGTGGGCAGGTGAAAATAGGTTTAAGAGAAAGGAGTTGTAAATAGTTGTTAAAAAATAAAATTGTTATTTTTTTCTCTTTAAATAGTGATATTTGGGATAATTCTTCGTCACTCGAAATTTAACAGATTATGACAGGAGGTGAGCTTTTCTGTGTGTCTCGTTTAAATTAGCAGAAGGGTTTATCCTGTATTGTAATAATAAAGATAAACTATTTCCATGGGCTAGGGCTTCTGGAACTCAGGGACATAGTCTGAGAATTAGGGTCAAACCACTCAGGAGAAATGTTTAAAAGCACTTCTACTCATAAAGAGTGATAGAAGTTTGGAACTCTCTTTCACAAATGGCAATGGATAGCAGATCAGTCACTAATTTTAAATCGGAGACAGATTTTGTTAAGTAAAGGTGTTAAGGATATGGGGCAACATCAAGTGTATAGAGTTAGGCCACAGATCAGCCTGATCTCATTAATTGGTGGAAGGCTCAAGGGGCTGAATGGCCTACTCCTGTTTCTATGTTCCCATCAAATAATTTGGGAATTACGGTATAAAATGAAGAACAAATGTCCAGTGATTCAGCGGTTTCCTCTCTGTGAGTTGCATTTTACACTTTAGGGAGCTCTCCTTTACCCTCCACAAATCTCAGAGGTGATTCCTGCCCACTTTACTGGCTCTTTCATTGATCAATGAATCATTAATTGATTTGACTTGGACCTTTCATACCCATCCTTCCCATAGACCTCTGCCTACAGGTGGAAATGTTATTTGGGAGTATTTGGAAAAGCTCTCTTGATGGTCATTAATCCACCATATGGGTTTCAAATGGCCTACTGACAGGCAGGTCACACAAAGCCTTACCCAGTCCTTAGAGAATTGTGGGATGGATTGGAATGGGCACGTAGCTGTGAAGAATAGTGCTCATGCCCATTGTGACCTTTACTCTTATTGAACACAAACTCTAATCTCCCTACAAATATTTATTTGCTTTTTGCATTTATTTTATTTTCACAACCCCTTTAGCCTTCCCACCTTGACCAAAGAGTTGAAGTTTGTAGGCTGTGATCTGTTTGTAGAGTTGATACATTTCCATTTGCCAAATGTTATTATTTTTTATCACCAAGTCCACTGGTCACTAAAACTGTCCTGATAACAGGAAAGGAGTAGGGTTGTCATCTGATTTATGCGAGTCTAAATGGGCACTCCAACACCACATTAAAAATTCCCTCTTTCCATTACAGTAGCAGCGCTGTAAGACACAGTGTAGTAACTCCCCACAGGGTTCTCCGACAGCTCCTTCCAAACTGGTTGCCTTTACCCCCTCGAAGAACAAGACCCCACTCCCCCAACACACATATGCACACCAGGCTCCCCTCCAACCACATGCACCATCCTGACTTAGAATATTCTTTCATTGGCACTGGGCCATAATCCTGGAACTTCCTTCCAAACAACACTGTGTGCATGTGCATCAAACAGACTGCACCGACTTGGGAAGTTAGTTCATCACTCAAGTTCCTTCTAACCACTCAGGGGGTCCATACACACAATCAGCATGCAGGCAAATTGGCTGCCAAGTATTTTACGTTATTCACAGGTTGTAGGGCGCTGCTGGCGAGGTCAGCATTTGTTACCCAACTTATCGAATCATAGACTCACAGAATATTACAGTACAGAGAGTGTTCATTTGACACATTGTGTCTTACAGGCTCCCAAAAGAGCTACTCAATTATCCCTATTCTTCAAACTTATCTCCGTAGCCCTCTAAATTAGTCAATTCCAAATATATATCCAGCTGTCCTTTGAAACCTCCTATGTATCTGCCTCCACCACTCTCTCAGGCAACACATTCTAAACCCTAACAACTCTTTGAATAAAGAAGTTTCTCCTCATCTCACTGTTAGTTCTCTTGTTGATAATCTTGAAATTATGACCTCTAATTACTGACATAGCAACGAGTGGAGACAAAAGTTGTTCATAATTTTGAACATCTCAATAAGGTCATCTCTTAATCTTCCCTGCTCCACAGAGAATAGACCCAATTTCTCTAATCTTTCATTGTATCTATAATCTGTCATTCCTGGAATCATTCAAGTAAATCTCTTTCAGACTCTCTCCAGGGCTTTAGCATCCTTTCTTGAAATGAAGTGCCCAGAACTGAACATAATACTCCAAAGGTGGTCCGACCAATGGTTTGTAGAGGTGTAGCATCACTTCCTCGTTTTTATACACTATGCATTTACTTATAAACTCTTGGATGTTATAAGCCTTCTTAACATCAACTTTTTTGGCCAATTTCAGAGAATCAATACGTGAACCATGTTGTTCCTATGCTCCTGTACCCTCCTCAGCATTGAACCATTGAGTCTGTATTGTCTCCGTTTCTCTTCAACCAAGATGCATTGCCACACATTTCTCGGCCTTGCAATACATCTGTTAAGTGCTTGCCCATTTTGACAACTTGTCAATGTCCCTCTGAAGTCGCTAAGCATTATCCTCACAATTCACTGTTCTCCAAGGTTAGTATCATCACAAATTTAGAGAGTTTTCCCTCAATGTTCATCTCCAAGTTGCTTACATAAATCAGAAACAGCAAGGAGAACCCCGGGGAACACCACTTTCAACTTGTCTCCAATATGAGAAATACTTATCCATATCTATTCTCTGTTTCCTATCTTTTAGCCAACTTCTGATCCATGTTGCCAAGGAATTCATTAATCCCAATGATCATCAATTTCTAATTTGCTCTCTAACTTGACATTATTAAATGCTTTCTGCAAATCCACATATACAACATCCACAGCATTATCTTCATCCACTGCTTGTGTCACCTTGTCAAAAAATCAATTAAATTTGTCAGACATGGCTCTCCCTTGACAAAACCATGTTGACTGTCTGGTATTAACTTATTTTTCTTTCAGTGTACATTTACCCTATCTTGTATTATGGCCTCCATCAGCTTTCCTACTATTGATGTCGAGCTTTATACTTTCTTAAACAATGGTGTCACATTTGCAGTCCTCTAGCACTCCAAGACTAATCCTATGTTCAGAGAAGCCTGGACATTTTCTATAAATGGCTCACATTCCACTCCCAGCCATCTAGGTTCAACTAATCCAGGGCTGGAGACTTCTCTACCTGGAGTACTTCCAGCCTTGTTAGGATCTCTTTTCTAGTTGAGTCACATATGGGCCAGACAAGGTAAGAACAGCAGATTTCTTTCTACAAAGGAGTTTAGCGAACCAGTTGGGTTTGTTCATGAACATCATTAGACCCATAATTTAAGATTTGTATTGAATTTAAATTCTGCCCTCTGCCATAGTGGGATTTGAACCCAGGACCTCAGAATGTTACCTGAGTCTCTGGACCATTAGATCAGTGGCCATTATACCAGTGGACCATTGCCTCCCTGGTGGTCCAAACAGTATCAGGAAAATATAATGTGGTTGGAGCTCACTGCCACCTTCTGAAGAGCAATTCAGGATGGGCAACAAGTGTTAATGTTGCCAGTGACAGCCACATCCTGCGCAAGAATGAAATATGAATGAAGAATGCAGGAAATAGAACACAACTATAAATAGGATTAAAATACGAACAATAATTACTCCTTCTATTTAAATTGTTGACTCGGGTGAATTGCTGTGTCAGCGATAACAATATAGATTCTATTCAGTCTCTTAAGACTAATGGAGTGGCTGCATTAGCTTGAGGAGCCAGTTTCGCATATCAGAAAGCTGCGTCTGCAGCCAAGTTTCGAATGCAGGAGGTGAGATTCCTGTTTTGCTTATCAAAGCATTTATGGAGCAGCCTTTGAATCATCTCTGTAAAAATCCTGCAGGTTACGAGTTCCCAAACAAATCCCTGTCAGGCTGTGGCATAATTTATACAACTTGTGAGACTATAAGAGTTATTTTTAATATTTATTCGCAGGATGAGGGTGTCACTGGCCAGGCCAGCGTTTATTGCACATCCCAGAGAACAATTACAAGTCAACCATATTGCTGTGGGTCTGGAGTCACATGTCTTCCTTAAAGGGCATTAGTGAAGCAGATGGCTTTTTCCAGCAATTGACAATGGATTCATACTTATCATTGGATTCTTAATACCAAGTTTTTATTGAATTTGAACCTGGGTCCCCAGAACATTAGCTGGGTCTCTGGATTAACAGTCCAGACAAAATACCTCTAGACTATTGCCTCTCCAGAATCCAGTTTAGAATCCTGTATCTTGGAAGAAACTTAGAAATTTTGAATCAAACTGAGCTGTTATCTCAACCCTCCTTCAGTACAGGCTCACATCACCATTGCGTAACTGCTTTTCACATAATGAGATTTTTCAGCTGAGAAGCAGCACAATCAAATGCAATTTTCATTTTCAGTTAAAATGATTGATGTAACAAAATATATATTGAACGGTATTTTGGTCACTTCTGAGGGAAGTGGGTCAGTCAATGATGCACAGAGTGGATTCTTAGAGGAGTGTAAAAAGTTTACAGTCGTGAACTGAACTAGGAACAGAAGAGTGTAGAATGGAGAAGCAAGAAAAGACATTTGACGATTCAAGCCTGTTTTGTCCTTCAATAACATGATGCTTGTAGTCTCACTCCACTTTCTTCTCTTGTCCCTAGTTCCCGACCTCCCAGAACCCTGAAGTCCCCTGTCTACCAAATCTCTCTCACTCAGACATGAGTAAATTCAATGATACCTTAGCTTTGAAAGAGATTTCTATAAAAGCTTCCGTACTTTACAGAAAAGATCTGACTCATGTCTGACTTTGCCTAAGCAACTAGTATTTTAAGTCTATTTCGGTCGGAATCTATTTGAGCCAAAATAAATAAAAGTTCATAAGTGCCGGTTTGTGTGGGGTTAACATAACATGTTAATCCTGTTGAGTACATCAACTGAAACTTTAGATTGTTGTATGCTTTAAATAACCAAAGTGATACCAGCATTTATCCCATCACAGGATTTGTACAGCTATTGTGGAGCAATTCGACCTAAGATAGTTATTTGCTTGTGAAATTTAGTATTTTTGTGGTTTTAAAGTGTTGATACAGTCCTCTGCTACACTCTGCCACAGTGAGTAATATGCATGCTTTGGACTTCAGTTCACCCAGCATCCAGAAAAATCATTAGTCCACTCATACATGTATTGCCTTGTCTCCAAAAAAAATACTGCATGCAGTTGGCTTGGCTAATTGTGTCCACTGAAGGCTCTAAGTTTCTTTCAGAACATCGTACAGTGTGGCTAAGACAACAGGAAGAAGGCAATCAAACTACCTTCCTCACAACTGCACAGGAAGATGTCAAACCTGCCAAATAACTCATAGGATCTGATTTTGCCATCTGTCATCTTCGGCTAATGCATCATCAAAGAAAGAGCTGTCACCCCCTCACACAATGTATTCTAACTTCCGCATGGTGTGACACTCCTTTTCCAATGTCTTCACCTTTGCCTTTTCCTCTTTGGCTAGGGAACTTGCAAGGTTTTGATCTTTTTTCCTCTGCTAGTCCTCGCAATTCTTGTGACATCCTCCCAGAGGTTCCACACTCTCTTTTGATCTTTCCATGGAGAATGGCTCTTATTAAATTGGTTGCACTAGAAAAAGTAAGATTTCATTTTTGCTGTGTCTCTTCAAATGCTCGTTCTCATCTCACTGTTCTCCATCCTTGTTGAGCAGTTGTACTGCTATTGACAAACATCATTCTACACTGTAACTGGCTTCTTCAACTCCATTCCCAATTTCCTACCGAATCGTTCAGCTTTGGTTTTGTATACTTTTCCAATGAAACTCAACAGAGACATTTGGAAAAATCTTCTGTTCATTCTGCAAGGACGTTGGCTTTAGACCAACAATCCCCTTCTCCCATGAACCTACTGTCGCATTCTATGTTGTTCCATTCTGGGTGGCACAGTGTCTCAGTGATTAGCACTGCTGCCTCACAGCACCAGGGATTGGGTTTTGATTCCATCCTCAGACGACTGTCTGTGTGGAGTTTGCACAATCTCCCCGTGTCTGTGTGGGTTTCCTCCAGGTGCTCTGGCTTCCTCCCACAGTCCAAAGATACACAGATTAGATGGATTGGCCATGGGAAATGCACGGTTACAGGAATAGGGTGTGGGGATTGTCTTCTGTGGGTCAGGTGTGGACTCGATGGGCCAAATGGCCATACTATAGGGATTCTAAGGTACTGTCTTCAGGATTTCTGACTCACTTTCTATCTAACACCTTTTTTTTCACAGCCTGCCTGAGCTGACCTCATTTTACTTTTCACTTAAAATAATTTTTTTTGACTATGAACTATATCAGCTTTTTTAAAAGATGTATCTGCACATATTTGACAGACTTGATCCATGACTTTTATCTATCATTATTCTACCACATCTCCTTTGGTTGTTTAGTCCCATTAGGGAGCCCATCTATCTCTCTTTTTTCCCCCCAGTTCTGAGCAAAGCTATCTATCTGAAATGTTAACCACTGAATTTAATGTTGACAATCTTAAAGTACATTTCCAAATTATTCTGTTTTTACTGCTGGGCTCCATTTCTCCTTCAAAGACACCAGACATTACAGATTGGAGGATCCAAAATGAGCAAATGTAGAAGATCTTTGTCAACTTTGAAATAAATCTTTGCTTTTTCTTTCTTGCCCAGGGGATTTACAATGAGTAGGGCTTGTTGGAATCATACACGGATCCTTTACATTTCAATCACACTTGACAGGAGAAAACCAAGGTATATTCAAGTGTGCACCGCACATGGATAACCAAGCTCACACATACCCAACAAACACTAACTCCACATTCAAACCATCCAGAATTTATCACTTGTTTTCACACTTTGTTTGTCTTTATCATAGATTTTCAGCCACACATTATCCATCCTCAACCGAGATGCCACTTTACCACACTGGGTGGCACAGTGGCTCAGTGGTTAGCACTACAGCCTCACAATGCCAGGGGCCCAGGTTGAATTCCAGCCTTGGTGACTGTCTGTGTGGAGTTTGCCCATTCTCCCTGTGTCTGGGTGCTCTGGTTTCGTCCCACATTCCAAAGATGTGCAGGTCAGATGAATTGGCCATGCTAAATTGCCCATAGTGTTAGATGCATTAGTCAGAGGGCAATGGTTCTGGGTGGGTTACCCAGGAGGAAACCCATACAGACACAGGAAGAACATACAAACTCCACCTGAGACTGGAATCAAACACAGTTTCCTGGTGGTGAGAGTGCCAACCATTGTTCCAAATACAACCATGCACCCCAAACCAACCCACCCTCGCACAAAACTTCATTCTGTTACATTTTTTCCTCAATCACACAATTTAATGCACCAATAATCACAATAGAAAGATCTGAAAACACTGCATTTGTATTTCTGTTTGTGCAGTATTCTCTCTATGCATCTGAGATTCAACTGTATCATTTACAACTTGCTCTTAAATGTCAGCAGCGACTGGCTTTGATTTAACACTTAAAAGCAGAAACCCTGAAGGGGCTTAAGAAATGAACTGAAATATCAAGTATTGCTGGTCAACTTTAGGTTATGGTTGAATCATTGGCTCTTACAAAGCTCGGTAAAAGATCCATAAGGTTGTGAAGGAAGCAAAGCTGGAAGCCATCAGTGAGTCAATGTGGAGTGAAAAGGAAGGAAGGGTAGGAAGAGAAAAGTGGAAGATTGGAAATTATAGGGTAATACATGAGGTTGAAAGAGATAAAAGGCTGCAGCGAATTGAGGACATAATATATTGTACTATCCAGTCTAGAGCTGACCTTTTTTTTCATTTTTGACCATAAGACAAAAAATTAGGCCATTCAGCCCATCAAGTCTGCTCTGCCATTCGATTGTGGCTGATATGGTTCTCAACCCCATTCTCCTGCTAACTCTCACAAACCCTTGATCTCCTATCTGACTCTGTCTCAAGTACACTCAGTGACGAGCACTGGCCACGTTGAAATGGTGTTCTGTCTTTTTCTAAGCTGACCTGACAGAGGATCATGTACTCTTCTTGTTTCAGATTTGGAGGTTATCCAACCATCATCTTGTTGCTTCAATTAGAGGACATACGAACTTTCACAACGCATTGCTGTTTTTAGTGCGCATGGCAATTAGTCAATGTTATGACGACAGCAATGTGATACCAGCTGGTCATGTAAAGCTCTCTGGTAACTACTGTCAGTGCTCCCCCCCACAAATCCAAGCATGGTTACAAAAATATCTAACATAACAGTACTGGACAGCTCAGTTTTGTATTCTTGAGCCAAGAGGAAAGGCATTCACCCTGCACTTACTAATGTCGTAAGCCAGCTGTACTTAATTCACATTTTTCACTACCTTTGGCATACATAGCTACCAATCATCATTTAGTGTTCCACAGAAATAGTCAACCAATCTACCCACCTGATCACAGCAGCCAAGGGGCATGTCTCTGTTACCTCTTGACTTGACTATTCCAACGTGATCCTGGCTGCTCTCCCAGCTTCTACCTTTCCCAAGCTTGAGCTCACCTAAATCTGTGTCCCTACTTCTGCCAGTCACCCAACACCCCTACGCTCACTGACCTTCCTTGGCCCCAGCTCAATCAATGCCAGTTTCAATATTGTCATTTTTGTTTCCATGTTCCTCTGTAATCTCCAGTCCACAACCTTCCAAGATACCTGAGCTCCTCTAAACTGAGCTTCCAGAGTAACTCTGAGTTTACTCTACCCACCATTGGTGAATATGTCTCCACTTTCTCTCCCTTTGCCTCTATATGCCCATATGTACAGTGGTGGCATGGTGACTCAGTGATTAGCACAGCTGCCTCACAGTGCAAGGGGCCCAGATTCAATCCCACCATCTGGGTGGAGTTTGCGCATTCTCCCTGTGTCTGTGTGGGCTTCCTCTGGGTACTCTGTTTTCCTCCCACAGTCCAAAGATGTGCAGTTTAGCTGGATTAACCATGCTAAATTGCCCATAGAGTGCAGGTGAGGGGGTTTACAGGGATGGGTTAAGTCTGGGTGGGATGCTCCTTGGACAGTCAGTGTGGACTTAATGGGCTGAATGGCCTGCTTCCACACTGTGGAGGTTCTTCTCTCTGATAATTTTCCAATTTCTCCTTCAATCCCACCTTTAACCAAACTTTTTAGGCTGTTTGACTCATTTTCACTTTATGGAGATAGGTGTCAAGTTTTAACACCATATGAAATACCTTCCAGCATTTCATTTTGTTAAAGGCACTATATAAATGCACTTTGTTACCATTGTTACATTTGTAATCCCCAGTACAAAATTCTCTCTAGCTGAGTATTCCATATTTCTTTGCCATTTGAATAAATCTAAATGACAACAAGGGCATGGGACTGGAGGATACATCAGTACCCAATAACCAGGATCTAAGTGGCTCACTGTTCTCAGGTCAGAGGGAAGGGAGGTAGACTTCTTGTTTTTGGTTGGGGAGGTGCATGATGTTCTTGGGTCCGTGTGGGCGATGTTCTCAGATGGAGTGGGGGTCATGGTGTGTGAAGCTTAGCGATGTTGGGAGGGTCACGTGGTCTTGATGGAGGGAGTGTGGGGGTTGTGGGCTCAGAGCATGCGTCAGTACAACATCAGGAATCATAATGTGTCCCTGCCCTTGTCAGTCGCAGCATTAACCTTCAGTCGTCTTCGGAATTTGGAAAAGCTTAGCAGTGCTGCGCTTCAGCTAGGCTCAATAAGCAGTAGAAAGCATTTAATTTAACAGTTATGAGGTCATTAGACAGATGCCGATATTTTATTTCTCTCACTAGATGCTACCTGATCTGCTGAGCACTTCCAATATTCTGTTTCCATTTCTGATTTCAGACACCAACAGGATTTTTGCTTTTACTTGATTAATTAAACCAAAATTGAAGGAGGTAGCCCTGGTTTATTCCCCTTTTATTTTTGTTGCAGCCTATTTAAGTAAGTTATTCTTAAGCCTTCCAAGAGACTGAGGCATTAGTGTAGGAGGGAGTATCTGTATAGCATGTGTGCTGGCACCTAGATGAGTAGGACAGGAGTTTGGTTTTAAGGTGTCTCACATGAAGAGTTCCTGACCTCAGCTAAAGTGAGAATGGAAAGGAAAAGCTATAAAATGTTGACATTCAATGAAGAATCTAGAATCCCTACAGTGTGGAAACAGGCCCTTCAGCCCAACATTGACCCTCCAAAGAGTAACCCACCCAGACCCATTCTCCCTACCCTAACTAATGTACCTGACCAACACATCCCTGAACACTATAGGCAATTTAGCATAACCAATTCACCCTAACCTGCACATCTTTGGACTGTGGGAGGAAACCCACACAGACACGAAGAGAATGTGAAAACTCCATGTAGACAGTTACCCAAGGCTGGAATTGAACCCAGGCCTCTGGTGCTGTGAGGCAGCAGTGCTAACCACCAAGCCACCATACCACCCCTATTTCCAGCTCTTTGCATCCTCGGACAATCAGTTAAAAGGAGCAGACATGCTGTTTATTAAAATAATACCCAGCTACCCAGTTCAGTCACAAATGAAACACAGATGAAATATTGATTGTATGGAGAAAACTAATCAGATGTCATTGACAATCACAATACCATGTTTCTAAATCTTTCGCCAAATGTTCTTCAGGATTGAGACGTCATGTTACAGCTGTAAAAGACATTGGTAAGGCCACATTTGGAGTACTGTATAAAATTCTGATCATCTCACTGTGGGACAGATGTTATTAAACTGGAAAGGGTGCAAAAAAGATTTACAATTATTTTGCCAAGGCTGAGAGATTTACTTTTAAGGAGAGGCTGCATAGGCTTGTACTTTTCTCTCTGGAAAGTAGGTGATTGAGAGGTGACTTCTTGAAGGTTTATAAAATCCTGAGGGGCATAGATAAGGTGAATTACCCCAAGCATAGCAGCGTGTTCAAAGCTAGAGGCCATAGGTTTAAGGTGAGAGTGGAAAGATCCTTTTTATTCAGAGCTTAGTGCATACACTGAACGAGCTGCCAAAGTTAGAAGTGGGTACAATTACAACATTTAAAACAGATTTGGCCTGGTACTTGGACAGGAATGGTTTAGAGGAATATAGGCAAAACACATGTAAATGGGATTAGTTCAGTGTTTGAATCCTGGTCAGCATGAATGAGTTTGGACTAAGGGCCACTTGCTTGCTGGGTACAGAGGAACCTCGATTATCCAGCATTCGATTATCCAGAATTCGATTAACCGATTGAAATATTCCCCGCCCAT
This sequence comes from Hemiscyllium ocellatum, assembly GCF_020745735.1. Classification (NCBI taxonomy): domain Eukaryota; kingdom Metazoa; phylum Chordata; class Chondrichthyes; order Orectolobiformes; family Hemiscylliidae; genus Hemiscyllium; species Hemiscyllium ocellatum. Next base: position 72,196,342 of record NC_083418.1, read on the forward strand.
GTCATTCGGATAATCAAGGTTCCTCTGTACCTCTATTCTGCTGAATATAGGCTTTGTGACTGGAATTCGGAATAATTTTGCAGACTACTGGACGGGATAGGGATAATTATACGGCTTGGAAAAGCAGAAGTCTCAATTCTGCAGCTGGATAGGGCAAAAAGCAGTTGAAGCCTGTGTCCACCATTGACAATGTGATCCGTCGATGAGCATCGTGCTTTCAGGAGGGCAGAATGAAAGAGGAGAAAAATGGAATGTATCAATAAACAGAGAGAAGAGATAGGTAAAAACAATGACGGCAGATGCTGGAAACCAGATTCTGGATTAGTGGTGCTGGAAGAGCACAGCAGTTCAGGCAGCATCTGAGGAGCAGGAAAATCGAAGTTTCGGGCAAAAGCACTTCATCAGGAATAAAGGCAGAGAGCCTGAAGCGTGAAGAGATAAGCTAGAGGAGGGGGGGGGGGGGTGTGGGGAGAAAGTAGCATAGAGTACAATAGGTGAGTGGGGGAGGGGATGAAGGTGATAGGTCAGGGAGGAGGGTGGAGTGGATAGGTGGAAAAGAAGATAGGCAGGTAGGACAAGTCATGGGGACAGTGCTGAGCTGGAAGTTTGGAACTGGGGTGAGGTGGGGGAAGGGGAAATGAGGAAACTGTTGAAGTCCACATTGATGCCCTGGGGTTGAAGTGTTCTGGGGCGGAAGATGAGACATTCTTCCTCCAGGCGTCTGGTGGTGAGGGAGCAGCGGTAAAGGAGGCCCAGGACCTCCATTTCCTCGGCAGAGTGGGAGGGGGAGTTGAAATGTTGGACCACGGGGCGGTGTGGTTAATTGGTGCGGGTCCTGGAGATGTTCCCTAAAGCGCTCTGCTAGGAGGCGTCCAGTCTCCCCAATGTAGAGGAGACCGCATCGGGAGCAACAGATACAATAAATGATATTGGTGGATGTGCAGGTAAAACTTTGATGGATGTGGAAAGCTCCTTTAGGGCCTTGGGTAGAGGTGAGGGAGGAGGTGTGGGCACAGGTTTTACAGTTCCTGCGGTGGCAGAGTAAAGTGCCAGGATGGGAGGGTGAGTCGTAGGGGGGCATGGACCTGACAAGGTAGTCACAGAGGGAACGGTCTTTGCGGAAGGCAGAAAGGAGTGGGGAGGGAAATATATCCCTGGTGGGGGGGTCTTTTTGAAGGTGGCAGAAATGTCGGCGGATGATTTGGTTTATGCGAAGGTTGGAAGGTAAGCACCGGGGCGTTCTGTCCTTGTTATGGTAGGAGGGGTGAGGTCTGAGGGCAGAGGTGCGGAATGTGGACGAGATGCATTGGAGGGCATCTTTAACCACGTGGGAAGGGAAATTGCGGTCTCTAAAGAAGAAGGCCATCTGGTGTATTCTATGGTGGAACTGGTCCTCCTGGGAGCAGATACGGTGGAGGCGGAGGAATTGGGAATATGGGATGGCATTTTTGCAAGAGGTAGGGTGGGAAGAGGTGTAATCCAGGTAGCTGTGGGAGTTGATGGGTTTGTAAAAAATGTCAGTGTCAAGTCGGTTGTCATTAATGGAGATGGAGAGGTCCAGGAAGGGGAGGGAGGTGTCAGAGATGTTCCAGGTAAATTTAAGGTCAGGGTGGAATGTATTGGTGAAGTTGATGAATTGCTCAACCTCTTCATGGGACCAAAAGGTGGCACCAATGCAGTCATCAATGCAGCGGAGGAAGAGGTGGGGAGTGGTGCAGGTGTAATTACGGAAGATCGACTGTTCTATGTAGCCAACAAAGAGACAGGCATAGCTGCACACGTATGGGCCCCAGCTAAAGTGATAGTTAGAAAACCTGACTATTATTGTTTGATATTTATATTCTATTATGAAATTTCCTTTGATTTTCCTTTTGTCCATTGATCTTCGAAAGTGAGTTGTGAGTTAGGTGGCTTTTGTCTGCTACTCAGGGTCTGTCTGTACAGTGAGTGAGTGTGGATCATTTATAATGAGGGCTGAACCTTGCCCTCGTCCAAAATCTGTGAATGTCTTGTCAGCAAAGGTCACAGGCAAGAAATGGGAATCACATGACAATGGTTTTCCCAGTTCCAACTAAGAAACTTGTGGGCTTAACATATGCTGCATTAGTTGGAGATCAGGCAACACCAGTTGAACAGTTAGTACTAGTAAAGGGATGATGGTTAAATGGTGCCCATCTGTGTTTTCTTGTATTATCTAATCATAAAATCCCAAATAATCCCATTTTGTCATTTATATAAATGATTTGGATGTAATTATAGGAAATATGGTTAGTACGTTTGGAGATGACAGCAAAATTGATGGTATAGTAGAGAGCCCAGAAGGTTACCTCAGATGCAACGGGATCTTGATCAGACAGGCCGATAGGCCAAGCAGTGGCAGATGAAGTTTAATTAAGATAAATGTGAGATGCTGCATTTTGGTAAGGTAAATCAAGGAAAGGTTTAATCATTTAATAGTAGGATCCTGGGGAATGTTGTCAAAGAAAGAGATCTGTTCTTTGAAATGGAGTTACAGGTAGAAAGGATAGTGAAGAAAGTGTTTGAAATGCTTTCCTTTATTAGTCAGAGGATTGAGTGTAGGAGTTGGGACGTCATGTTGTAGCTATACAGGAAATTGGTTAGGTTACTTTTGGAATACTGCATTCCATTCTGATCTCTCTGCTAAAGGAAGGATATTGTGAAACCTGAAAGGGTTCAGAAAAAATTTACAAGGATATTGCCAGGGTTGGAGGAATTGAGCTGTAGGGAGAGGCTGAACAGGCTGGGGCTGTTTTCCCTGGAGCATTGGAGGCTGAGGGGTGACCTTATGGAGATTTATAAAATCATGAGGGGCATGGATAGGGTGAATAGTCAAGGTCTTTTCCCCAGGGTGGGGGAATCCAAAACTAGAGGACATAGGTTTAAGGTGACACGGGAAAGATATAAAAGGGACCTAAGGGGGCACCAGTTTCACGCAGAGGGTGATGCATATATGGAATGAGCTGCCAGAGGAAGTGGTGGAGGCTGGTACTACTGCAGCATTTAAAAGGCACCTGGATGGGTATATGAATAGGAAGGGATTAGAGGAAATGGGCCAAATGGTGGCAAATGGGACTAGATTAATTTAGGATAGCCAGTTGGCATGGACAAATTGTACCAAAGGGTTTGTTTCCATTCTGTATATCTCTATGACTATGTCTCTACAGTTTGGAAAGAGGTGATTTGGCTCATTGAGATATGACCAACTCCTGAAGAGCATCCCACTCAGACCCACTGAAACATTATTCATCCTTAGCAACCTTGGCACTGTTATGGTCATTATCTGGGCTGTGCCAATGAGTTATGTCAAACAAAAGCTTTCCAGAGCTACAAGTGGCCTATCTTTCTAAGCATTCTTGTAATCTCATGCACATCTTTGATTTTGCCATTTCAACTGTTCACCACTAACCACAACAGTGGGGTATCTGATGAATTCTGAATAGACATTATGAAATAAAATGTCATCTCTGAAAACAGACCATAGTGTTCCATAATCAAATAATTAAAAATAGAATCACTAACGTTGTGGAAGGAAGTCATTTGGCCCATCAGCTCCACAACAATCCATGAAGAGTATTCAACACAGACCTATCCCCTACCCTATCCCTGTAACCCTGCATTTCCTATGGCTAACCTTAGCCAGCACATCCCTGGATATAACGGACAATTCAGCATAGCCAATTCACCTAACCTGCATATCTTTGAACTGTAGGAGGAAACTGGAGCACCCAGAGGAAACTCACGCAGAGAACATGCAAACTCCACCCAAGGCTGGAATCAAACCCAGGTCCCTAGCACTGTGAGGCAGCAGTGTTAGCCACCGTGCCACCTGTGAATCGATAGAATTTGCTTGAAAGTGGTTTAAGTTTTTTTTTTAAATGCTTGTAGCTAGACAGGAGCTTTGAATTTAAAATAGAAGGTTGCCTTGCGGAAGCTAAACACTTTGATTTATGAGACCAATTTGTTTTTAAAACTGACCTTCGCTCCATCCTTTCTTTCTTTAGGAATGAAGCTGAACGTTTTAGTCTTCTGGATTCAGACATAACTCGCAATGCATTGCTGATTTCGAAAAGATTGTGAATGTCATCTACCTGTCACAAAAGGATTTGTCAGAAGCAAACGTTTGAGAGGCTCTAGATAGTGAATTATGGCCATTCTCAATTTTGCTGATTGATTTTAATGACCAGTAGCAGTTTGACGCACGTATTCTGTCTTCCAAATCCAATTACTGAAACACTAGAATAGGAAAGATTATCAATAAATACGAATGGAAGTGGTTGGCTCATGGGCTTTGATGAAGACGGATAGATCTTTTCTGGAACAAGTGCAGTAGAAAGAAAGAGACCTTTCTCTGATAGTTAGTCATTAAGTTCACACGTGGAAGGAGTTCCACTGAATAACAGAATGAACATGCTTGTTTCTATTTCTTTTGCTCATATCAAGGGACACGAAAATTGTATTTGAACATGGAGTTTAGGTTGGTCAACTAAGCTCATGTTTGGAGGGCCAAATGGCCTCCTCTTTCTTATGTTCACATCCTTTAGTTGCTATCCCACAGGCATTTAATGACCAATTAAATCATAGCCATTGTCAATTTTGCCGACTGATTTTAATGACCAGTGTCAGTTGGTACTGAAGGATCTGTACCTAGGTACCTTTGTTTTTTTTTATTCATTCATTCTATGGGGCATGGGTGCCGCTGGTTTGGCCCAGTATTTATTGCCCATCATTAGTTGCCCCTTGAGAAGGTGGAGGTGAGCTGCCTTCTTGAACTGCTGCAGTCGACCTGCTGTGGATTGACCCACAATAGCTTAGGGAGGGAATTCCAGGATTTTGACCCAGCAACAGTGACAGAATATATTCCCAAGTCAAAATTGGACAGGAACTTGAATGTGGTGGTGCTCCCACATACTTGCTACCCTTGTCCTTCTAGATGGAAGTGGTCATGGGTTTGGAAGAATGAAGCGGGTTGCTTTGTCCTGGATGGTGTCAAGCTTCTTGAGTGGTGTTAGGGCTGCATTCATCCAGGCAAGTGGAGAGTATTTCATCACATAGTGAGATTACCCAAAGCAAATAAAGATATAAAGGAGAGAATCAGATGAAAAATAAGTGGGAATTGTCAAAAAAAGTCAGCTCTGCTGATAGCAAACCCATGCCATCATGAACTCTTCTTCAGTTGCTTGTGTCTCTGTGTCTCTTTGAATAGGGTCCTCACCCAGTTGCATTAACCCTTCCACCTGTCTCTGACACTTCCCATACACCTGACTGCTCCCTCTTCCTTCTTACCTAAACATGGTTCCTTCTTTGGGAACTGTCAATGTGAAATTAGCCATCTTAATTTCTCTGGTCCTCTCACCCACTCTAACTTCTCTCTTTCTCTCTCTCTGGACTGCCTGCACTTTGTTTTCTCTGACCCTGACTCGGGGATTAAACCTGACCATAAGTGTGGTGTTATTGTTTCCTGGCACTGAGGGAATAGCTAAAACCAGAGTCTTGTACATTTCACTGTGGTCCACAGAGTCATCCACAACAGCAAACTTGGAGAGAAAGATTGAGTTTGAAAATCCCATATAACTTGGAAATTATTAAATTGATACAAACTCATCATATATGCCTCAAGATGATAATCCAGTTCAGAGAAGTACCATCATTTCCAGGTATTACTAATTTTCTGCACTTAGTTATCCCTCTGGGAGGGCAGCATACTGTGACATCCAGATTACGATAAGTCAGAAACATTAGCAGCAGTATTGAGCTGGGAAACTGTAATTTGGAAGGCTAGCTTATACCCTTTTTAAAAAAAAATGAAACAGAAATACAGACCTCAGTGACCTGCTTTGAAAGAAGTTTGGCCTCTAGATATGAATGATCATGGTCATCAATGGATATTGTACCATATAGAAGATAGAAGATGCATAATGGAGGGGACATGCAGGAAATCAAATCACAGTCATCCTCTGTCAAGTATTTCAGCATTTTACCAGGGATACCTGCAGTCATGATCTTTGTCATGAAAATAGAACAGACAATATAGAACACAGAACATTACAGTGCAGTACAGGCCCTTTGGCCCTTGATGTTACGCTGACCTGTGGAAGCATCAAAATATTAAAACAATTTAATGTAAGCAAACTAAATTCATGTATTCCCTTTGTGGCATTATAAAACACCTTTAAGGTAGAAAAATAGCCAAAGGTGCTTTACAAGAGTGTAGTTAGTTAGAACTGACTGGGGGCCAACATACCCAACCAAGCTCTGTAAAAGCTTAGCAAGGTCAACAATTACAAAACAAACCTTTCCTTCCACACAGATCCGGCCATTAAGACCTTACCACTCTGACAGTCCCATGGTTTCTTTTCCTTTCATCCTTATCAAGCCCATTTTGACATAGCTCCTTTTGCACATGCTCAGTAGCTCTTCTTGGTGTTAAATTCTATTAAACCCTTTACACTACACATCGTCCCTGAACCATAGTGAAACATCCCACAGTGTGTCGCTATTTGATGACGGTGATACTTCTCAGTTGTAATAATGAGTCACATGGAAGACCAGAAGAATCAAAATTTGCTTCCAGGCATGTGCTGAGTTGGATGTCCGTGGTTGCTCAGCAATCATGGCATCTCTTGGAGAAGGAATGAAAGAAACCCATGCAATTCTGACTCTTGTCAAATGAGTCCTTGTGGAAATTGTGGATATTCAGCAAGGAAGAGAGCAGGCTTTGTGAATAAAACACTTAATATTGCCTTCTTCCATGAAGGTACCTTGGAAAGAAGAAGATATTTTAGTCACCAGAGGCATAAATGCTTATGCTTTTTTGATGGAGAAAATGGCTCAAATACTCCAGGAAAGACTATGCCAAAGCTATGGCATGTCATAATGAATGCAGAAATTATCAGCAATTCTGATGAAAGAAGAGCTACAATTTATCAGCTGAGAGTAACAATAATTTATGTGTGGAGGAGTGACCTTTTGGAAGTTTACACAATTATGAGAGGCATGCATGTTATGAATAGTCAGAGTCTTTTCCAGAGTAGAATTATCAATTACTAGGTAACATAGGTTAAGGTAAAAGGGGGTAACTTCAAAGGAGATGCGAGAGGCAGGTCTTTCTGCAAAGTCTCTGGACTGCATTGCCAGAGGAAGCAGATACAACAGTAAACTTATCTTGACAGATAAATGAGTCCCTCCCCTCCCCTATCAGCGTTCCGCAAAGACCACTCCATTCGTGACTCCCTCGTCAGGTCCACACCCCCCACCAACCCAACCTCCACTCCTGGCACCTGCCCCTGCAATCGCAGGAAATGCAAAACTTGCGCCCACACCTCCTCCCTTAATTCCCTCCAAGGCCCCAGGGGATCCTTCCATATCAGCCACAAATTCATCTGCACCTCCACACACATCATCCATTGCATCCGCTGCACCCGATGTGGCTTCCTCTATATTGGGGAGACGGACCGCCTACTTGCGGAACGCTTCAGGGAACACCTCTGGGACGCCCTGACCAACCAACCCAACCACCCCGTGGCTCAACACTTTAACTCTCCCTCCCACTCCACCAAGGACATGCAGGTCCTTGGACTCCTCCATCGCCAGAACATAACAACACGATGGTTGGAGGAAGAGCGCCTCAAATTCCACCTGGGAACCCTCCAACCACAAGGGATGAACTCAGATTTCTCCAGTTTCCTCATTTCCCCTCCCCCCACCTTGTCTCAGTCGATTCCCTCGAACTCAGCACCACCCTCCTAACCTGCAATTTTCTTCCTGACCTCTCCGCCCCCACCCCACTCCGGCCTATCACCCTCACCTTGACCTCCTTCCAACTATCACATCTCCATCGCTCCTCCCCCAAGTCCCTCCTCCCTACCTTTTATCTTAGCCTGCCTGGCACACTTTCCTCATTCCTGATGAAGGGCTCGTGCCCGAAACGTCGAATTTCCTGTTCCTTGGATGCTGCCTAACCTGCTGCGCTTTAACCAGCAACACATTTTCAGATAAATGAGTAGGCAAGGAATAAAGGGATATATACCACATAGAGACAAAAGGTTTTTCATTCAGAAAGGCATCACTTGTCGGCACAGTTTTGGTTAGCTAAAGGTGCTGTTCCTGGGCTGTACTGTTCTTTGTTCTTAAGATTGTGTCCCTTCGCATTTACTTCATGTCACTTCCAGCAACTATAAATGAGCCACATTACAAATTCAACTTAAAATTTTAAATTGGTTGTTAGTGTAGCAATTGGCTCACTCAGGATTATTTGTAAAGTGTTGCCCAATAATAGAGTCACATTGAACAATGGATGGTTTGCTTTGGGCTCAGTAAGCAGGGTCGAGTGTGCATAGTTTGTTCTCTATTATGAATACCAGAAGTAACATGTTGTTTGAATTGATTAGCAACTTCTGCCTGTTGCATAGATGTAGGAATTTCAACCCTCATATGATGCCATATATCTAGGATTTTTTTGAATTACCTGGGAGCTCTGTTCACCCATTGCTACATGTTGTTTTCTAAGTAGTAAAGCCTCAGCCTATCACACTCAACCTACTGACCAATCAGCACTCATTGACCCATAGAATAAACATTTGAAATTTAAAACTTTTTGATTTGTTCTGCAAGACGAAAATCTTCAGCAGAGTGTCTTTCTTTTCAGCACGTTTCAGATACTGTATGAGCAAGCAATAATTTTTTCACTTGATGTCACGTTTACAATGACACAGATTTCTTACTATGTTTTATGGCAATAACTATAAGTCAGTGGTTCTGTCACACGATTCTGCCACAGCAGAGATTGCGTGTTTTGAGTTCTTTGAATCACTGTAAATCCACATTTACTAATACTAAACATTATTCTAATCAATTACAGGCGACAATTGTAGGGGCTTACAAATGCATCATGTATTTTCTTCCATGCTTAAAGCTTAATATGATGGATCTGATGCTGGTTTTGGAAAGGCAAATCATGAACAGTGCATGCATCGAGGATCCGGCTGTGGAGGATGTGTCACCGCAAGAACCAGTCAAACTACTCGAGCAGAAGATGTCCACTTATATCCATCATATTGAGCAAAAACTAAATCTGGCCTCAATAGAACACCATCACGTCAGCTTTGAAACAAGTTAAGGACCCTGCATGAGCTGCTTTCATTTCACTGTCTATTTTCCAAGGCACGCAATACATGAAAAACAAATCTTTAATCTTTGTTTTGAATGTTTTTTAATGGTTGATCATTTCTTTAAAGGGACAAGAAAACACAAGCTGTGTTCTTATTGGAAGTAAAGAAACTAATTTATTTTCAATCAATTTGTTATCTTTGCAGTAGACATTTTTACCAAAATATCAGTTTAATTATTTTTCTGTTGCTTATTTCAAAGCAAATTTTCTAAGAATAGAACTGCCTCTATGTTTAGTACAGCATATGGGTACGTTTCATTAATACAAGAAGTGCCTCCAACCATGCTTGCTGTTTTATGATTGGCTAATGGAATATAGATGTCACAATCTTTATTCAAATAATTGGCTGAAAGGTTTTGTTGAACAAAAGGATGATTGGTCCCAAAGAATTTGGTTGAATGGGATGTTTATTGGTCTGGAAACAATTTGTTTAACAACTGCAGCCACGTTGAACTTGACATAGAGAGCAGATTTCATGCAAACTGCTCAAGCAACAGATTGCAGATGCTCATTCATAACATTGTAAAATTAGAATTAACTCTGCTTCTGCTCATGCTCTCACTCATGGGATAGGGGCTTCTCTGACAACGTCACCATTCCTATCAGGGAGGAGAAAGTAAAGACTGCAACGTTGGGCATGACGCAAGAGTCATCTCTCAAAATAGAAAGCAGGAATAATTTTGGATCTTATCTGATGCCAATCTGAGTATTACAAGCGCCAAATGCTTGACAGGCACAACCATTTTCATCAGCCAGCAGGAGGCTCCTTTCATGCTGTGGGTGATTGGGCCATCAATGCTAACTTCAATGCCTCTGACTTGGATATAGTGAAATTGGAATTCCAATTTCCCGATTTTATGGTACCTTGGAAATCAGGACATAAAGCAATAAACATTTCATAACAGCGTCTTGGATGTACCTCTAGATGGCAGTGGTTGAAGGTTTGGAAAATCTTTGGGAATTTCTGCAATGAATGTTAAAGATGGGACACATTGCTGCTATTGAACATTATGGACTGTTAGTGAGTCACAGAATTTCTACAGCACAGAAAAAGTCCCTTCCACCTTGATCATCAAACATCTACCTACTCTCATCCCATTTCTCAATATATTGGCCGGTAGCCTTGTATGTAATAGGATTTTAAATGTTCATCTCAAAAGTCATTCAATAGTCATTGGGGGTTCCCATCTCTACCATCCTTTTCAGCAGCGAGCTCCAGATGTCCACAACCCTCTGGGTGATAAATGATTTCCTCAAATCCCCTCTAAAGTTCCTTAAGGATGAAGATGGTGGGGTAGGCCCAGGGAATGGCAAGGCTGAGTAAATGTTCAAGGGGAAGCACCCTGGATGGGAGGTAGGCACAGCTCCACCCCAGCCTGAGGTCTCCCAGCAAATGAGGAGCAGGTACCAGGCTTAATCCCCCGGTCCAGTCAGTTCCGAGAGTCTAAGTCCATGGCTTGGCCCAGAAGTCTGATGGTGGATGCAGCAAGCATGGTCCCAGCATGGGACCCGGCTGCACCTGCACCAGCAAGGTTGGCCCAGCATGTAATCATGGCGGCTTGTGGCATTGGTGGGGACAAGGTGGAGCCAGAGAGAGGTTACTCTCTATTCCAGCAGGGGGCAGCGCGGTGAAGTGTCATCGGTTCAGAAACATGGACTCAGGGTTGGCCTGGAGGAACAAAGCCACAAGTGAGAGCTGTTCCATGGATCACCTAATCTTATTTTTTTTCCTCATTCACAGGATGAGGGCATCGCTAGCCAGGTAGCATTTATTGCCCACACCTAATTACCCAGAGGGAAGTTAAGAATCAACCACATTGCTGTGGACCTCGAGTTACATGTTGGCCAGACCAGGTAAGGATGACAGTTTCCTTTCCTAGAGGACCTTATTGAACTAGATGGGCTGTTCCCAACAACTGGCAATGGATTTATGGTCATCATTAAATCCTTAATTACAAATATTCATTGAATTCAAATTCCACCATCTACCACGGTAGGATTTGAACACAGGCCCCCAGAATGTTACCAGGGTCTCTGTATTAACAGTCTAGTGATAATACCACTAGACTATCGCCTCCCCTATTATTGAGATAAGACCATAAGATTTACTTTATTGTTTTACTTTTCTAGCTTAATTTTCTATGTTTTGATTACTTTTCTGTGTTTTAAAATGGCGCAAGAGAGGAATGACACTAAAAAACACTTGTTATTGTACTTGTAATAAATACATTTGACAATGAGTAAATCAAATCAAATTAAAACTGTGCTTTATGGTTATTGACCCTTTGACTAAGGGGAAAGGTTTCTCCCAACATACATTGTGAATGCCTTTCAGTTCTTTGTTCAGCTCAATCAGGTCTACCTTCTGCTCTGTGGAATCCAACCTTAGTCTATTTAGGAGCAAATTAGCGCAGATACTAGAATCTATGCTGAAAACCGCAAGTGCTGGGTCAGGCAGTATCCATGGAGAGAGAACAAGTAATGTTTCGAGTCCAGATGACTCTTCATCAGAGCTGATGTGTGCAGGGTGCAGCATTCATGCTATCGTGGGGGTGGAGAGGTGGTTGGAGTGCTGGGGGAGAAAGGATGTTGATAGTTCAGATTAAGAGATTGGAATGTGAGAACGGCAGAACAATGGGATGTCTAACTGCCAGACTGGAAGGAGCAGACAGTCTCAATGGGGGGGGGGGGGGGGGGGGGGGGGGGGGGGGGTGGGGGGGGGGGTAAGGAGAGAGGGGACACGGTGACAGAAAATGTAACAGGTTGCTCTTCGTAGCTGAATTGCCCAGCCCAGGCAACATCCCAGTCAAACTCGTTTGCATTCTTTCTGGTGTAATCATATCCTTCCCATAGCATGGTGACCAGAAATGCACCCAGCTGTGGCCCTAACGAACGTTATGTACAGCTCCATCATAACCTTCTTGCTCCTGTGTTTAAACCCAGCAGTGGAGGGGTGGGGAATGTTTTTGTACGAGTCAAGTTGGCTGTTTTGTTTTGGATGGTATCACTTCTTGAATGTTTGGAGCTGTACTCACCCAGGAAACTGTGTATTCCATCAGACTCCTGACTCGTGCTTTGTAGATAATGAACAGATTTTAAGAATCAGGATGCTTGCTGGAAGATTTCTCACCCCTGGCTTAACACAGCTAGAGTATTTTGAGCAATTTTCGGTCCCTATCCTTGAGAAGGATATACTGGTGCTGGAGTGGGTCCAGGGGAGGTTCATGAGAATGGTCCCAGGAATGAAACATTTGAAGACCAGGGTCTATACTCGATGGAGTTTAGAAGGATGGGTGATGGTGGGGGTGTGGTGTGGGTTGGGGGAGGGTGGCGGTGGAGAGGGTGGGGGGTGGTGAAGGGGAATCTAAATGAAACATACTGAGTACTGAATGGCTTGGACAGAGTGGATGTAGGGAAATTGTTTTCATTGACAGGAGAGATTTGGACCCGAGGGCACAGCGTTAGAGTAAAGGGAAGACCTTTTACAAAGGAGAAACGTCTTCAGCCTGAGGGTGGTGAATCTGTGCAATTCATTGCCACAGAAGGATGTGGAGACCAGATCATTAAGTATATTTAAACAGATCCTTGAGTATCAAAGGGATCAAAGGTTATGGGGAGAACGCAGGAAAATAAGGTTGAAAAACTTATCAGCCACGATTGAATGGTAGAGCAGACTGATTAGGCTGAATGGCCTAATTTCTGCTCTTATGTCCTATGGTCTTGCAGCTACTGTACTTACATGGCTAGTTCAGTTCTGTTCTTGGTCAATAGTAAACTACAGGATGTTAATCTTGGGATAGAAATGGCATTGAAGGTGATGGGGTGATGGTTATATCCCATTTTATTGGAGATGGCCATTGTCTGGCATTTGTTGCTGAAAATGTTACTTGTTACATGTCAACCCAAGCTTGGATATTATCCTAAACTTGCTGCATTTAGACATGCATTGCTTCAGTATCTGAGGGGTTGTGAATGATACTCAATATTGTGCAATCACCATCCAACACCCCCACTTAGGTGCTTCAGATTGAGGGAAGGTCATTCATGGAGTAGTTGAAGACAATTGGGTCTGGAACACAAGCCTGAGAAATTGCTGCAGAAATGTCCTGGAGCTGAGATGACTGACCGCCAACCACCTCAACAATCCGCTTGTATGCCTGAGTTGCTCGGGCTCCTTTATGCTGCATTCAGTTGCATGCTACCTTGATGTCAGGGGCAGTCACTCTCACACATCTTCAGTGTTCATGTTTGAACCAATACTGTAATGAGGTCAGGAGCTGCGTGACCTTGGAGGAACCCACGTTGAGAATTAGTGAAAAGGTTATTGCTAATCAAGTTTGGCTTAATAGCACAGCTGATGACCCCTTCTCGACTTTACTGATGAGTTGACTGATGGGGTGGTAATTGGCTGAGTTGGATTTATCCTCTGTTTCGTGTGCAAGACATTCCTGAGCAATTTTCCACATTACTGGATAGATGCCAGTGTTGTAGCTGTGCTGGAACAGCTCAGCTCAGAGTGCAGCTTGTACTGGAGTACAAACCTTCAATATAATTGCCAGAATATTAGCAAAGTCAATAGCCTCTGCAATATCCAATGCCTCCAGCAGTTTCTTAATTTCATATGAAGTGAACTGAATTGTCTGGAGGCTGCTATCTGTAATTTTGAGGCATCTGGAGCAGGCCGAGATGACTCACCACATCTGACTGAAGATTATTGTGAATGCTTCAGTGTTATCTTTTGCACTGCTTCGGTATTAAGGATGGAAATGTATGTGGAACCTCTTCTGGTGAGTATTCTAATTTTCCACTATTCATGATGGGATGTGGCAGGACTGCAAGACTTGAATTACCTTATGCTCATTGAGGAAGATTTTCTTATTGTATTTGGCCAGTAGATGTAGAGGAAAGTGGCTGGGGATGACATTATGATTATAAAGGACACAATCCAAGAATTTATCCTTTAAACTGAATGGAAAGAAGATGAACCCAAAGTCTTTTCCCAATGTGCTGTCCACACTGCCTGACTTTTCTCTAATAATTAAATCCTAACAATGTCAAACCCTCCATCATAACAATAACAAGCAATGCCTGAGAATGTTCTTATTTGGCCCCTCGAACCAATAGCTCCACTGTTGAATAGGATCATGTCGAGTTTTGAATTTCACATTTCCATCTACCCTGATAACATTTGATCACCGCCACCCCCACCCACCCTCCCCCCCGCCCAACAAGAATCTATCTACCCCTTCCATTAAAAGCATTCAATAATTCCACCTTCCGAAGCAAAGGTTTCCAAAGTCACACAACGCAAGAGAAAAAAACACCTTCCCATTCCTGTCCTGAGAAAACAATTCCTAATTGTAAAACAGTGCTCCCTAGTTCCGTGTCAATAGATGTGAAGATGGAAGAGCAAAACAGGCCAGATAGCATCTGAGGAGAGGGAAAGTCAACATTTCAGGACTGATGAAGGCTTTTGGACCAAAACCTTGGCTGTCCTGTTCCTCGGATGTTGTCTGACCTGCTGTGCTTTTCCAGCTTCACATCTGTTGACTCTGACCTCCAGCATCTGCAATCCTTACTGTCTCCTGGCCCTCAGTTCCTTTCCCAGTCCACCTTGCCAAGACCATTCACAACTGTCCCCATACTTCAACTAAGTTACTCTTCACTGTTATAAGTTCCAGCGAAACACGCTCTGCCCGTCCAAACTTTCCTTGTAAGATCGGCTTCTCATTTCAGGTATCAATCTAGTAGACCTACCCTGACTGCTTTTTATACAATTATATCCTTCCTTAAGTAAGGAGGCTAAAAGCTGTTCTGATGTGGAGTCGCTGGAATTGAAACACTAAATCTGCTTTCTGTCCATAGATGTTGCTAGTCTTGCTGAGTTCCTGCAGTAATTTCTGATTTTATTTTGGACCACAGTATACTATTTTAGGCACAGTATTTGAGATTTATTCTCACCAGTGTCCTACATAGCTGAAGCATAACGTCCTTATTTTTATGTTCAATTCCACCATAATAAAGCCATGATGGGAAGGTGCCAGTGTTGGACTGGGTAGACAAAATCAGAAATCACGCAACACCAGATTATAATCCAACAGGTTTATTTAAAATCACAATCTTTAAAAGCGCTTCCCCTGCATCAGGTGAAGTCTTCTGATGAAGGAGCAGCACTCTGAAAGCTTATGATTTTAAATAAATCTGGTGAACTGTAACTTGCTGTTCTGTGACTTCTGACTTTTTCATAACACAAGATAGCATTCTTAGTTCCTTGTTATATTTGCTTGCTAACATTGTGTAATTCATGGACTGGAACACTTCGATGAATGTAGGAACAGGAATATGCCATTCAGCTCAGCAAGCCTGACCATAGAGCCATAGAGGTGTACAGCACAGAAACAGGCCCTTCGGTCCAAGTTGTCCATGCTGACCAGATATCCCAACCCAATCTATCCCACCTGCTAGCACTTGGCCCATATCCCTCCAAACCCTTCCTAGTCATATACCCATTCAGATGCCTTTTAAATGTTGCAATTATACTAGACTCCACCACCTCCTCTAGCAGCTCATTCCATACACGTACCATCCTCTGCGTGAAAAAGTTGCCCCTTAGGTCTTTTTTATATCTTTCAATCAATAGATTATAATTGATTGGACACTTCATTGCTTTTACCCACACACCACTGATCATCAGAAATCTATCAATAAGTTTCTTAAACATACTCAGAAACCAGGCTTCTGCAGTCTTCTGTGGGAGAGACTCTCTCTCGTCCTACGGAGATCTCTCTGCAATTCTGCAGTTGGCCTTGTTTGCGTATTACTCTTTTTTATTCTGCCTGCCAAAGAGAATAATTTCCCATATCATGCTCTATCTGCCTCACTTGCTATGTCTGTGAAGAACCCAGTATAAAGACGTGGAGAACTATCAGCCCATCAGCTTGCCCAATATGGCCTCAGCAATGATTGTAATTTCACCAATTTCCTCCCTCCACTCTGCCTCCAGATTTATAACAATTCCTGAAAGACAGCTATTACTATTGACATCTTTACAAACAATAGCAATGTGTGGCTTGATTGTTTTCATTCCAAATTCCTTATCATTTATATGAAGAAATATCCACAGTACCATGGTGTATTGGATCAGTATTTGACCATGCAATGAACTGTCTGAGTCAATTTGTTTCTTTTCAAGTTGGTGAAACTGATTTTCTGTGACAGTGTGCTCAATTTTAAAAGAAAATAATATTCAGACTTTTCGACTTGCAAATCTAGTTTGGTATGTCTTCATAGTTTGAGCTGTAATGTCATTCTAAACTGTGGGTTCTGTCCAGTACTGGGAGAGGTTGCATCACTAAGCTTTGTCTGTCTGGGTAGTACGTGACTCGAATGATTTCTCTGTTACCTATAAGTGACTGCTATCTGACTCTGGTCGGTTTCTGCACCTGTTGTAATTACGCCACTATATATCATGGTGATTTCCACATTAATTCTCTCCAATGTATCCTTTCTTTACCATCTCCAGCGTGTAACTGATGTCAATGTTACATAATGCTTTCTTTTCCATCCTATTGATTTTTAGGGGTTTGTGTTCACAGTAACACAGTTGACTATTTGAAAGTAATTTTCTGATGGTTTAGTGAGTTTGTTAAGAAGCTGTAGTATATAGAACATAGAACATAGAAAAATACAGCGCAGTACAGGCCCTTCGGCCCTCAATGTTGAGTTGATCCAAGCCCACCTAACCTACACTAGCCCACTTTCCTCCATATGTCTATCCATTGCCCGTTTAAATACCAATAAAGAGGGAGACTCCACCACTGCTACTGGCAAGGCATTCCATGAACTCACGACTCGCTGAGTAAAGAATCTACCCTAACATCTGTCCTATACCTACCACCCCTTAATTTAAAGCTATGCCCCCTCGTAATAGCTGACTCCATATGTGGAAAAAGGTTCTCATGGTCAACCCTATCTAAACCCCTAATCATCTTGGACACCTCTATCAAGTCACCCCTAAACCTTCTTTTCTCCAATGAAAACAGCCCCAAGTGTACCTCAGCCTTTCCTCATACGATCTTCCTACCATACCAGGCAACATCCTGGTAAACCTCCTCTGCACCCGTTCCAGTGCCTCCACATCCTTCCTATAGTATTGCGACCAAAACTGCACACAATACTCCAGAGGCGGCTGTACCAGAGCCTTATACAACTGCAACATGATCTCAGGACTCCGGAACTCAATTCCTCTACCAATAAAAGCCAGTACACCATATGCCTTCTTCACAGCACTATTTATCTGGGTGGCAACTTTCAGAGATCTGTGTACATGGACACCAAGATCCCTCTGCTCATCCACACTACCAAGTATCCGACCATTAGCCCAGTACCCCATCTTCTTGTTACTCTTACCAAAGTGAATCGCTTCACACTTACCTACATTGAACTCCATTTGCCACCTTTCTGCCCAGCTCTGCACCTTATCCATATCCCGTTGTAACCTGACACATCCTTCCTCACTGTCATCAACTCCACCGACTTTTGTATCATCTGCAAACTTGCTCACCCAACCTTCTAGACCCTCCTCCATGTCATTTATAAAAATGACAAACAGCAATGGTCCCAAAACAGATCCTTGCGGAATACCGCTGGTAACTGCACTCCAAGATGAGCCTTTACCATCAACTACTACCCTCTGTCTTCTTCCAGCCAGCCAATTCCTAATCCAAACCTCCAACTCACCCTCAATGCCATACCTCCGTATTTTTTGCAGTAGCCTACCATGGGGAACCTTATCAAGCGCCTTACTAAAATCTATATTCACCACATCTACCGCTTTACCCTCATCCACCTCCTTAGTCACCTTCTCAAAGAATTCAATAAGGTTTGTGGGGCACGACCTGCCCTTCACAAAACCATGCTGACTATCCTTGATCACATTATTCCTATCCAGATGTTCATAAATCCTATCCCTTACAATTCTCTCTAAGACTTTGCCCACAACAGAAGTGAGACTTACCGGCCTATAGTTACTAGGGTTATCCCTACTCCCCTTCTTGAACAAGGGGACCACATTTGCTATCCTCCAGTCTTCTGGTACTATTCCTGTAGACATCGAGGACATAAAAATCAAGGCCAATGGCTCTGCAATCTCCTCCCTTGCTTCCCAGAGAATCCTAGGATAAATGCCATCAGGTCCAGTGGACTCATCTATTTTCACCCTTTCCAGAATTTCTAACACCTCTTCCCTACATATCTCAAAGCCATCCATTCTAATTAATTGTGACTCAATATTCACATTGGCAACAATGTCCTGTTCCTGAGTGAATACTGACAAAAAGTATTCATTCAGTGTCTCCCCAATTTCTTCAGCCTCCACACGCAACGTCCCACTACTATCCATGACTGGACTTATTCCTACCCTAGTCATTCTTTTCTTCCTGACATACCTATAGAAAGCCTTTGGGTTTTCCCTAATCCTACCAACCAAGGACTTTTCATGCCCCCTCCTTGCTACTCTTAGCTCTCTCTTCGGATCCTTCCTGGCTACCTTATAACTCTCAATCGTCCCAATTGAACCTTCATGCCTCATCTTTACATAGGCTGCCCTCTTCCCTTTAACAAGCGATTCCAATTCCTTATTAAACCACGGCTCCCTCACATGACCCTTTCCTCCCTGCCTGACAGGTACATACTTATCAAGGACACTCAATAGTTGCTCCTTGAACAAGCTCCACATATCGATTGCACCCTTCCCTTGAAGCCTACTTTTCCAAGCCACGCATCCTAAGTCATGCCTCACCGCATCATAATTTCCTTGCCCCCAGCTATAACTCTTGCCCTGTAGTTCACACTTATCCCTGTCCATCACTGGAGTAAAAGTCACTGACTTGTGGTCACTGTTCCCAAAGTGCTCACCTACCTCCAATTCTAACACCTGGCCTGGTTCGTTACCTAGAACCAAATCCAGTATGGCCACACCTCTTGTTGGCCTGTCTACACATTGTGTCAGGAAACCCTCCTGTACACATTGGACAAACACCGACCCATCTAACGTACTCGAGCTATAGCTTTCCCAGTCAATATCTGGAAAGTTAAAGACCCCATAACAACCACCCTATTACTTTCACTCTTCTTCTGAATCAACCTCGCAATCCTTTCTTCTATGTCTCTAGGACTATTAGGAGGCCTGTAGAAAACTCCTAACAAGGTGATCTCACCTTTCCTATTTCTAAGCTCAGCCCAAACTACCTCAGATGGTGAGTCTTCATCCATCGTCCTTTCCACCACTGTAATAGTGTAGACTTGATACATTAATCAGATAATGAAAGCATACAGCTGAGGTGTATGCACAGCTGAAAGCATATCACAATTGGTGATGGTTCACTGATACCAGACAGCATGCAAACTGTTTTTGGAGTGTTTTGTTTTTGTTAAAGTGATGGGGACAGCATCCTGCTCTCTAGCTGAAGTGCTAAGGAACTTTTCCTTCAATTTTCTTCCTCTCCTACTGACTCGTCTTCCATCTCTTTGGTGAAGAGTGCTTGATGAAGATTGCTCTCTGATGACCATCCTGTAGGAATGGTTCTCTTATCAGGGCAGATGGCTGAGAATCCCTTTCTGCCCTGAATGCTTATTGTAACATTCCTAGAGGCAGATTATTCAGTCAGTGTCAGTCAATTATCTGAAGCCTTTGACCTATGGCCTTGAGAGAGTCATTCATGCCATTGGATAATCATCATCTCCGTGTCCACTTACACTTGAGAGGCTGTTTACCATTCTTTCTGAGAACAAATACCTATTTTCAAAAAGACACACTGATAGTAGGGTACACTTGGCACCAGATGAATTGTTGAATGCCAGTCTTGAGCATCATACCTTTGTGATTTTTGTAGCTCTTCCCTTTGCTTTGATATGGTTTTGAAAAGTTAAGTATTGCTGTAATAACTATGAAATGAAATTTCATGCTGCACAGTAAATATTAGGAAAATGCAGCCGTGAGGGGCCCCCCATAATCAACAATCCTTGTTCTCGACAAAATCCATAACAAAATTCCATTAATGTGCTAAATGGAACATTTACTTAAATGGAGTCACGTCATTCAGTCTTAATGATTTCGTTCCATGACACTTGGTTTCAAAGTTATCAATTCTACATCTTCATGTAGACAAGTCTATTTTTAACTTAAAGATGGAAAGCTATGCACAATTTTCTTTGGTTTTTACAGAATTTGTTAGTTTGTAATGATGCCAAGTGTCAATTGTTTCAAATGCCTTTGCAGAAGCAAAATTTTTGATCAATTGTCCATAAATGTATCCCTTCTGCATGGTGGTGAATTGCCTGCAAGTACGAGTTTCCATTATAAACCATGATGCGGGCATATACAAAATGCCAAAATGTTATACAAATAATAAAAAAATGGTTTTGAGAAGGTAAAATAGATAAGACCATAGACATAGGAGTGGAAGTAAGGCCATTCAGCCCATCGAGTCCACTCCACCATTTAATCACGGCTGAGAGGCATTTCAACTCCACTTATCCACACTCTCCCCATAGCCCTTAATTCCTTGTGAGATCAAGAATTTATCAATCTCTGCCTTGAAGTCATTTAACGTCCCAGCCTCCACTGCACTCCATGGCAATGAATTCCACAGGCCCACCACTCTGGTAAAAAAAAAGTCTCCTCATTTCCGTTCTAAACTGACCCCCTCTAATTCTAAGGCTCTGCCCACGGATCCTAGTCTCCCCACTGATGGAAACAACTTCCCATGTCCACCCTTTCTAAGCCGTGCATTATCTTGTAAGTTTCTATTAGGTCTCCCCTCAACCTGCTAAACTGTAATGAGTACAATACCAGCATCCTCAGCTGTTCATCATTCCAGGGATCATCCATGTGAATTTTAGCTGGACATGTTCCAGTGCCACTATGTCCTTCCTGAGGTGTGGGGCCCAAAATTGGACGCAGTATTCTAAATGGGGCCTAACTAGAGCTTTATAATGTCTCTGAAGTATATCACTATTTTTATATTCCAATCCTCATGAGATAAATGACAACATTACATTCTCTTCCTTAATCAAGGACTCAACCTACAAGTTAACTTTTAGAAAATCCTGGACTAGCAGTTCCAGATCCTTTTGTACTTTGGCTTTATGAATTTTCTCACCGTTTAGAAAATAGTCCGTGCCTGTATTCTTTTTCCCAGAGTGCAAGACCTCGCATTTGCTCACGTTGAATTTCATCAGCCATTTCCAGGACTACGCTCCGAAACTGTCTAAATCTTTCTGCAGCCTCCCCAGCTCCTCAGTACTACCTGCCTGTCCACCTAAATTCGTATCACAGGCAAACTTCACCAGAGTGCCCCCAGTCCCTTCATCCAGATCATTAATATCTAAAGTGAGTAGCTGCGGCCCCAAAACTGAACCCTGCGGGACCCCACTTGTCACCAGCCGCCATTCTGAAAAAGAACCTTTTATCCCAACTCTCTGCTTTTTGTCAGACAGCCAATCCTCAATCCATGCCAGCAGCTCACCTTGTACACCATTGGCCCTCACCTTACTCAGCAGCCTCCTGTGAGGCATCTTATCAAAGGCCTTTTGGAAGTCTAGATAGATAACACCGACTGGGTTTTCCTGGTCTAACCATTCTTGTTACCTCTTCAAAGAATTCTAACAGGTTTGTCAGGCATGACCTCCCTTTCCTAAATCCATGCTTGTTCTAATCCAACCCTGCACTTCCAAGAATTTAGAAATCTCATCCTTAACAATGGTATCTAGAATTTTACCAACAACCGAGGTTAGCCTAATTGGCCTATAACTTTTCATCTTTTGTCTTGATCCTTTCTTGAACAAGGGAGTACAACAGTGATTTTCCAATCATTTGGGACTTTCCCTGACTCCAGTGACTTTTGAAAGATCACAACCAATGCCTCTACTAATTCCTCAGCCACTTCCCTCAGAACGCAAGAATGTAGCCCATCGGGGCCAGGAGATTTATCAATTTTTAGAGCTTTTAGCTTTTCTTGCACTTTCTCTTTTGTAATGACCATTATACTCAACTCTGGCCCTGACTCTCCTTAATTGTTGGGATATTACTCATGTCTTCTACTGTGAAGACTGACACAAAGTATTTATTAAGTTCTTCAGCTATTTCCTTATCTCCAAGCACTAGCCTTCCAGCATTAATTTGGAACGGCCCAATGTCTACTTTTTGCCTCTCATTTGTTTCTTATGTATTGAAAGAAACTTTTACGATCATTTCTAATATTACTGGCTAGCTTACCTTCATATTTGATCCTCTACTTCCTTATTTCTCTTTGTTATCCTCTGTTTGTTTTGGTAATCTTCCAAATCTTCTGGCCATTTTATAGGCTCCCTCTTAATCTATGGTACATTCTTTAAAAAGAAACATTTCAAAGGTAATCTGGAGCTCTCCATGAAGCACTGCATTAATTGACAGAAATGACTGAGCGCAGCTTCCTATAAATCTCAAAACCCTGAGACCTAGATCTCGGCTCCACCACTGCATCTGGATTCTCAGCTCCCTGACCCACAGACCGCAATCAGTGAAGATAGATAACTGTACCTCCTCCACGATAATCCTCAGCACTGGAGCCCTGTCAAGGATGCATACTCAGCCCCCTACTGTACTGCCTGTACACCCATGACTGTGTGGCCAAATTCCATGTGAATACCATCTACAAGTTTGCTGACAACAGCCCCGTGGTAGGATGAATATCTAACAATGATGAGTCAGAATACAGAAAGGGGATAGAGGGCTTGGTGACATGGTGCAATGATAAATACATCTCTGTCAACGTCGGCAAAACTAAAAAACTGATCATTGACTTCAGGAAGAAAGGAGGAAGACATGCCCCTTTCTACTTCACGGAGCTGAGACGGAGAGGGTCAAAAACATCAAGTTTCTAGGAGTGATGATCACTGACAATCTCTCCTGAAACTCTCATGTAGATGCAATGGTCAAGAAAGCACAACAACGCTTTTTCTTCATCAGGAGGCTTTAGAAATTCAGCGTGTCAGGAAGAACCCTCACCAACTTTTATAGATGCACTATAGAAAGCATTCTATCCAGGTGCATAACGGCCTGGTACAGCAACTGTTCCGCCCAGGACCATGAGAAACTACAGAAACTGTGTGCACAGCCCAGACCATCGCGGAAGCCAACCTCCCATCCATGGACTCCACTTACACCTCTTGCTGCCACAAAAAGGCTGCCAACATCAACAAGGACCCCACCCACCCCAGTAAGACTCTTCCAACCTTAACTGTCAGGCAGAAGATACAGTAGGTTGAACACATTCATCAACAGGTTCAGGAACACTTTCTTCCATGCCATTATTAGTCTGATAAATAGACTAATTTCAAATAATATACATCTTGTTAATGTTGAGCTTGCTTTGCATACCTCCTGTGCAGTGTAACCTGTATACCTCTCTCTGTTAAGCACCCTATGATCTGTATGTCCTTGTTTTCTATTGTTTGCCTGTAGTGCTCGCATTACAAAGCTTTTCACTGTACTGAGATACACATGATTACAATAAATCAAATCAAATCAAAATCAAAATAGTGACAACTTGTCCATCAAACTGAATTACACTTCAAGTCCAAACACCTTCATGATGAGGCATAGCAGTGATGGGGAAGGAATGAAAAGACAGTAAGACCATAAAATATAAGAGCAGAATTAGGCCATTTGGCCCATCGAGTCTGCTTTGCTATTTGATCATGTTTGAACTGTCTCTCAACGCCATTATCCCCTAAACTCTTGATCCCATGACAAATCAAGAACCAATCTATCTCTGCCTTAAATACACCCAATTATTTGGCCTCCATAGCCTTCTGCAGCAATGAGTTCCATTGACTGAGCTGCCTCTGACTAAAGAAATTCCCCCTCATCTCAGATCTAATAAAACATTAGTTCCTTCTTTCTGAGGCTGTGTTCTTGGGTCCTGGTATCTCTCACTCGTGGAAGCATCTTCACCTAATCCACTCTATCCAGACAACTCAGCATTCATGGTCACTCCCCCTCAACCTTTTAAACTCCGTCAAGTAGAGACCCAGAGTCCTGAACTGCTCCTCACATGACAAGCCCTTCACCCCGGGATCATTCTTGCAAACCCCGCCTGCACTCCCTTTAAGACCATCACATCCTTCTTTTGGTACAAGTCCCACAACTGTTCACTATATTATAAATATGGTCTGAACAGAGCCTTATACCACCTCAGCTCTACATCCCTGCTCTCGTATTCGCGCCCTCTTGAAGTGAATGCTAACATGACCGCAAATCCTGCAGTCCTGGCCCCAATACCTTGTTGGACATCTTGTTCCATGTGTTGAAACATTTGTGAGTTAAGAATACACCTGGCCAGTCATGTAAAGACCAATAGCAGCAACTGAGGTCCTGATTGGACACCATCTTTGCATCGAGGGATTTCTGATGACGATAATGTGCCACATCCATGAGAAATTGTGTCTGAGTGTTCAGAAGATGGAAACACTATGGAGGCACCTTTTCAAAATAAAAATAAATGGCGCTGTATTTCGCAAACTAATTGGCTTCCTAAGGCTCCAGTCTGGAGAGTAGGAAGTGCACACTTGTGGGAAAGCACAAATGCGCTCACTGCTATATCAACGCAGGTTTGAGATTGTGACTGAAAGATTGGTTTATACTGAGTAATCCTGCAATCCTTTATCCAGGAAAACCAGATTTAATTCCAGCCTAACAAAGCTCTGCAGCAGACCAAAACTAACAAGGTAAGGTTGTTACAAAAGAAAGATTCATGAGTGTGGATTGAAGGGAAATAGGAATGTTCCCAATTACTTTGCACCCAAGAACATGAGGTGGCTTCTAGACACCATTCCTGTCAAGTGCTGCCATTGCTGTTGCACCTTCCATGGCCCTGCACCCTTCTTCTCCCTTCATGTCATCGTCACTATCTCCCCCTTGAGCAGCCTGCTTCCCCATGACAGCCAGGGTTCCCCGGTCACACCATTGACCTCAATTGCATATTTTTAGTCAGCTCATTAATGCTCTTCAAAAAGCTCCAGCTCAATGTAGGAAGAATCTGAAACCAATATCAAAGCAACTCAAGCCTCACTATTCAGACACAGCCATTGTTCCTTGGATCTCCATTAGCCTCTAAATGGACAGTCCTCAAATTCTAGGCCAAACTCTATTCCACCTACAGCTACATTGTCAAAGAGTGATAGAGATGTATAGCATGGAAACAGACCCTTCAGTCCAACTCGTCCATGCTGACCAGATATCCTAACCTAATCCTGTCCCATTTTCCAGTATTTAACCCATATCCCTTTAAACCCTTCCTATTCATATACCAACCAGATGCTTTTTAAACACTGTAATTGTACCAGCTTCCACTACTCCCTCTGGCAACTCATACCACACACGCACCACCCTCTGTGTGAAAAGTTGCCCCATTAGTCCCTTTTATATCTTTTCCCTCTCACCCTAAACCTTGGCCGTCTAGTTCTGGACTCCTCCACCCCAGGGAAAAGACTTTGTCTATTTACCTATCCATGCACTTCATGATTTTATAAACCTCGATAAGGTCGTCCCTCAGCCTCTGATGCTCCAAGGAAAACAGCCACAGTTTATTCAGCCTCACCAAAAGCTCAAATCCTCCAACCCTGGCAACATCCTTGAAAATCCTTTCTGAATCCTTCCAAGTTAGGATAGGAAGGAGATCAGAATTGCACACAATATTTCAAAATGATACACAACAAAGAGTTTTTTTTAAGAGGGAGTTACTTTTAAAGTTACTGTGAAGAATTTTGATTATCAAGAAACTATTTTTTTCCAAGGACAAAAACAGAAATTGCTGGAAAAGCTCAGCAGATCTGGCAGCATCTGTAGAGATAAAGCAGAGTTAACGTTTCAGATCTGGTTACTCTTTCTCGGAACTGTGGACCCGAAACATTAACTCTGATTTCTTTCCACAGAGGCTGTCAGACCTAGTGAGCTTTTCCAGCAATTTTTTTTTTGCTGTTGATTTACAGCAACTGCAGTTCTTTCACTTCTTATTTTGCTTCAATGAGTTGAGCACATTTTTTTTTCTGAGCAGTGAATACTGATGATGTAAATTATAACCAGATGTGAAAATTGAATTAACATTAGCAGACATAGCCACATTAATTAACAGCATGTCAATATCAATTTTATTTCCAGCATTCTCACAATATTAGGACCAGCCAGCTTTCTGAGTCCCACTGATAAGTAATGTGCAATTTTCAAGTAAAAGCACAAAGCACTACATGTTGCTCCATAACTTGACAAGGCCATTAACAAATCTAATCAAGCATAGATTTTATATCCAGAATTGAAATGTAGGGGAGCTGCCCGTATCAACTTATGGTTAGACCAAACTTAGAGCATTATATGTAATGTTGGTCTCTGCTATAAAACAGGACTTATGGAAAAGGGTTTACAGTTACAATGGTCCAGCAATGTGTCAGTTGATCTAACATTCTGGATAATCAAGAGGTCCACATAATGTGAAACTCACAGTCAGTCATAGAAGGAGAAAGTGTGGACTGCAGATGCTGGAGATCAGAGTCAAAAAAAGTGTGGTGCTAGAAAAGCACAGCTGGTCAGGCAGCATCCGAGGAGCAGAAGCAGGAAATGTCATTCCTGATGAAGAGCTTATGTTCGAAATATCAACTCTCCTGCTCCTCGGATGCTGCCTGACTGGCTGTACTTTTCCAGCACCACGTTTTTTGCCGTAGAACCATTGTAATGACTGTAAAGAGGTCAGCCAAATGGACCTCATAATATATAAGTTCCCTGATTAGGGGCTTTTCAACTGGTCCAATCAGGGAGCTCTGTCTGACAGATATAAACAGGAGTGTCA
This sequence comes from Hemiscyllium ocellatum, assembly GCF_020745735.1. Classification (NCBI taxonomy): domain Eukaryota; kingdom Metazoa; phylum Chordata; class Chondrichthyes; order Orectolobiformes; family Hemiscylliidae; genus Hemiscyllium; species Hemiscyllium ocellatum. Next base: position 72,223,411 of record NC_083418.1, read on the forward strand.
GATGTGCTGTTCACTCTGAGAGCTGACTCTGAGAGAGCTGGATCAGTGTCAAGTACTATGCATGTGTAAATAAACGGTGTCTTGTTGACGGGATACTGACTCCTGTGGAGTAATTTCAACCTTAATGCAGGATTATACACATCATTGTTACACTTTATTTACAACATAAATCGCTTTAAAAAGTGCAACTTTACCATAAATAAAACTTACAGCAGAGAGTCCTTTCATTCACACCCTCAGCTGATGACGTGGACATCGTGGTAGATTTGACAAGAAATTGACTCAAGATTGAATCAACTGTTGATATTTTGTGCCCATTTCATTTAACAACAAATATGCTTCCATTGAGGTAAATATTTAACTTTTCAAAATGATAATAATTGGACAGAATGATACAAAAAGCCTTGTGATATATGAGATATATAATTTTTTGCAGGTTTATTGAGAGTGTTGGTTGATAAGGTGCTGGTCAGAACAAAGTTTACTGTAGAAGCACTAGCGATGCAAAAAGAATACCTCTCAGCAGTGGTTAAGATGTGGGGAAGAAAATAAATCAGGCGATAGAAAAGGAACTATTACAATCATCGGGGGGATTTCAAAATGCAGATGGGCTTGAAAAACTAGTGGAGCTCAAGAAAAGGAATGCATGGAATGTCTACATGGAATGGATAAGCTTGTGATAGAGCCCACGAGGAAACAGGTAAATCTGAGAGACCTGTGACCGCCTGTATTCACCTATCACCACCTCACCACTCTGCCCCTTTCCCCAACCGTAACCCTTCCCTTCCTTCTCTTCAATGCAACTCCCTCTAGCCTCACTTCCATTCCTGAAGAAAGGTTACACCCGAAACGTTGACATCTCCATTTCCTGATGCTGCCTGGCTTGCTTTGTTCTCCAGCCTTCTGCCTGTCTATTTTGGATTCCAGCATCTGCCGTTTTCTCATCTGTTATGAGATGTGTAATGAGACGGACTTGATTAGGGAGCGTAAGGTGAAGGAACCCCTAGGGGGCAGTGACCATAATATGATAGAAATCACCCTGCAGTTTGAGAGGGATAAACTAGTATTAGATGTAATAGCATTACAACTGGTCAAAGACATGAGGGAGGAGCTGGCCAAGGTTGATTGGAAGGGGAACCTAGCAGGGAAGATGGTGGAGCAGCAATGGTTGGTGTTTCTGGGGATAATTCAGGAGTCACAGCAGACATTCATCCACAGGAAGGAAAGAACATACACAGAGGAGAATGAGGCAACCGTGGCTGACAAGGGAAGTCAGGGACAGCGGAAAATCAAAAGAAAAAGCAGATAATGTGGTAAAAATACAGGATTGGGAAACCATTTAAAAATGAGCAGAGGATAACTATGTAAATAAAAAGGGGGAAATGATGAAAAATGAGTCTTAACTAATTAGTAACATAAAAGAAGATTGTAGGCCTTTTTTTAGATGTCTAAAAGGTAAGAGACGCAAGAGTGCACATTAGAAGGTTGGAAAATGAGGCTGGAGAAGTAGTAGTGGTGAACAAGGAAATGATGGAGGAACTGAATAGGACCTTATATCAGTCTTCACAGTGGAAGACATCAGCAGTATACCAGAACTTCAAGAGAGCCAGAAATCTGTGGAATTCACTGCCACTGAATACTGTGGAGGCCGGGTCATTGAGTGCATTAAAGATAGAGATAGATAGCTTCTTGATTGTCAAGCGGATCAAGGGTTACGGGGGGAAAATGGGAGATTGGGGTTGAGAAGCTTATCAACCATGATTGAATAGCAGAGCAGACTCAATGGGCAGAATGGCTTGATTTCTGCACCTGTGTCTTATGGTCTTGTGATCTTGTGGGGCAGATGTGAGTGTAGTGCCCAGCTGAAAGTTCTGAAGGTCGATAAATTGCCCAGAGCAGACAAACTATACCCCAGCGTTCTAAAGGAGATATCTGAGGAGATTAGAAAGGCATTGGTGGTGTCAGGAATCATGGAGTCAGGGAGAGTCCCACAGGATTGGAAAATGGGTAGTATAATACCCTGTTTAAGAAGGGAGGGAGGCACAAGACAGGAAAGTATAGGCCGGTTAGCCTGACCTCAGTCAGATTTTAAAATCCATTCCTAAGGCAGAGATTGTAGAGTGCTTGGAAGTGCATGGTAAAATAGAGCTAAAATAGCACAGCTTCCTCAAGGGGTTCTTGTACCTGACAAATCTGTTAGAACTCTTTGAAAAAGTAATGAGCAAGTTAGACAAAGGAGAGCTAGTGGACATTATCTATTGGATTTCCAGAAGGTCTTTGACAAGTTACATAGTGGACACTGTTAGACAAATTAGGAGCCCATTGTATTAGGGGCAAAGTTCTGGCATGGATAGAGGATGACAAAAAGCAGAGAATGGGGATGAAGGGGTCTTTTTTAGGATAGCAGTTGGTGACTAGTGGAGCTCCACAGGGGTCCGTGTTGGGACCACTACTATTTACGTTACACATTAATGATCTGGGTGAAGGAACTGAGGGTGTTTTAGCTAAATTTGTAGGTGACACAAAGATAAGCGGAGGGACAGTTCGTGTTGTGGGAGGTGGGAAGCTGCGGAAGGACTTTGATAGACTTGCAGGTTAGGCAAAGAAGTGGCAGATTCAATACAATGTGGGAAACTGTGAGGTTATGCACTTTTGTGGGAAAAATAGAGGCGTAGACTATTTACAACCAGATACCAATTTCAGCCGTACATCTCTGTTCTTATATTCTAGCATCTTGAAATGAATGATGATATTGCATTTGCCTTCCTTTACTGCCAACTGACCCTGCATGTTTTTCTCAAGAGAATCCAGAGCTAGATTTTTGAATCTTTTCCCCATTTATAAAATAATCTACACCTCTATTCTTCCACCCAAAGTATATAACCTCACACTTTCCCACATTGTTTTTCATTTGCTACCTCTGCTTGATGTGAGGAAGTTAAAATGCCAAAGAGAGGTCAGTTCCATGCTTTACTTCTCTTTCAGGACACACTGGGGACTCAAGGGTTAAACATTCCACTGTCAAAGGACTGACTGCAGTATCAACTGAAAGCCTGTACTCTTACCATACAGGCAGAACACTTCAGTAGGGGGCAAGCTGACTGTCTCTCAGAAATGGAGCCTAGTGAAGCCACACATATAGATTCCCCTGTAGCCTCAGACAGAGGGATTTGCCCTTTCCAGACAAGACTGATGGCCTTGGCCACTACCCTGTTAAACTGCCTCCCGCTCTCATTGTCTTACTTCCCCTCCATATTAGCATAGGTATCTGAATCCCCTATTTACTTCCCCTCCATATTAACAAAGGTACGTGAATCCCCCATTGAGAACAGGCAAAACCCTTTTATTTTAATCTCTTCCCATCAACACATGATCATGAAGAATACGAAAATCAGTCCCTGTAATCCATTCACCGTGCATCAACATCATTGAGTTTTGTAAATTCATAATTACCTATCTTCAACTATGTAATGATAAGCAACCATGTGACTGACAAACCTTTTGTTTAATCCCTATAAAAAAACACTGTCTTTGTGTGTAGGGCAGAGACTCATGGGGAAGTGTCACTACAAGTAGACAAAAGACTACTTTGGGAACATCTTGAATCTCTCACCGGCTGTCCAATAATGAAGCATCTACTATTGTACAGAAACTTGTGTCGTCTGGATTTGTGGAACAAAGTTTACATCAACAGATGGGCTGAATGATACTTGTTAGGAAGGAAGATGTGTTGGGCATTTTGAAAAACTTGAGGAAAGACAATTCCCCTAGGCCTGACAGGATATATCCTAGGATTATGTGGGAAGCAAGAGAGGAAATTACAAAGCCATTGGCAATGATCTTTTCGTCTTCACTGTCAACAGGGGTGGTACCAGGGGACTGGAGAGTGACGAATGTTGTGCCCCTGTTCAAAAAAGGGAATAGGGATAACCCCAGGAATTACAGGCCAGTTAGTCTTACTTTGGTGGTAGACAAAGTAATGGAAAGGGTACTGAGGGATAGGATTTATGAGTATCTGGAAAGACACTGCTTGATTAGGGACAGCCAGCATGGATTTGGGAGGGGTAGGTCTTGCCTTACAAGTCTTATTGAATTATTTGAGGAGGTGACCAAGCATGTGGATGAGGGTAGAGCAGTGGATGTAGTGTACATAGACTTTAGTTAAGGCATTTGATAAGGTTCCCCATGGTAGGCTTATGCGGAAAGTCAGGAGGCATGGGATAGTGGGAAATGTCACCAGTTGGATAGAGAGCTGGCTAACCGGTCAAAGTCAGAGAGTAGTGGTAGATGGTAAATATTCAGCCTGGAGCCCAGTTACAAGTGGAGTTCCGCAGGGATCAGTTCTGGGTCCTCTGCTGTTTGTAATTTTTATTAATGACTTGAAAGAGGGAGTCGAAGGGTGGGTCAGTAAATTTGCAGACGATACAAAGATAGGTGGAGTTGTGAATAGTGAGGAGGACTGTTGTCAGTTGCAAAGGGACTTAGATATGATGCAGAGCTGGGCTGAGGAGTGGCAGATGGAATTCAACCCTGTTAAGTGTGAGGTTGTCCATTTTGGAAGGACAAATAAGAATGCGGAATACAGGATTAACGGTAGGGTTCTTAGTAAGGTGGAGGAGCAGAGGGATCTTGGGGTCTATGTTCATAGCTCTTTGAAAGTTGCCACTCAGGTGGACAGAGCTTGTAAGATGGCCTATGGTGTATTAGCGTTCATTAGCAGAGGGATTGAATTCAAGAGTCGTGAGGTGATATGGCAGCTTTACAGGACCTTGGTAAGGCCACATTTGGAGTACTGTGTGCAGTTCTGGTCATCTCACTTTAGGAAAGATGTGGAAGCTTTGGAGAGGGTGCAGAGGAGATTTACCAGGCTGTTGCCTGGAATGGAGAATAGATCGTACGAGGATAGATTGAGAGTGCTAGGCCTTTTCTCATTGGAACGGCGAAGGGTGAGGGGTGACTTGATAGAGGTTTATAAGATGATCAGGGAAATAGATAGAGTAGACAGTCAGAGACTTTTTCCCCGGGTACAACAGAGTGTTACATGGGGACATAAATTTAAGGTGAAGGGTGGAAGGTATTGGGGGATGTCAGGGGAGGTTCTTTACCCAGAGAGTGGTAGGGGCATGGAATGCCCTGCCTGTGGGAGTGGCAGAGTCAGAATCATTGGTGAGCTTTAAGTGGCAGTTGGATAGGTACATGGATGGGTGCTTAAGCTAGGACAAATATTTGACACAACATCGTGGGCTGAAGGGCCTGTTCTGTGCTGTATTGTTCTCTGTTCTATGTTCTATGAATGACCAAATTCTACATATACTCCTATCTATGTTTTATATATATTATGATCTATGGCCTATGGTCTTTATTCTTTCATGGGATATGGGTATCACTGATGAGGTCAATATTTACTGTCCATCACTGATTGTGCTAGCATTTTCAGAAGCCATCACCAGTTAAGAGTCAATTACATGGCTGTGGATCTGGTACCACATCTTACTAGACTAGGGTAAGGATGGCAGGTTTTTTTCATGAAAGAACATTAATGAACCAGATGCAATTTCATGACAATCAATGTTAAATTTATGGTCACCATTAGAGAGGTGAGGTTTATTCAGATTTATTATTGCAATTTCCATCAATTCCCATGTTATACTTGTTGATGTAAATTTTGTTCCACAAATCCGGATGACACAAGTTTCTTTACAATGGTAGATGCTTCATTATTGGACAGCCGGTGAGAGATTCAAAATGTTCCCAAAGTTAGTCATTCATCTATTTTTGGTGACACTTCTCCATGAATCTCTGCCCTACACACAAAGACAGTGTTTTTTATAGGGATTAAACAAAAGGTTTATCAGTCACATGGTTGATTATCATTACATAGCTGAAAATAGGTAATTATGAATTTACAAAACCCAATGAATGTTGATGTCCCGTGGCCCTAACGTCTGGTTCTGGAAATTGCTGCTGTGCACTGACCTCAGAGACCTGTGTGGACATTCAAAGGGTTAGAGAGAATGCTGCCTGGGACTTTGGACTATTTACCATTGATATTCCTATTGTGCCATTATGGATACAAAGCCAAGCTGCCTGTCATGTTTGACAGCAATCATCAGTGAAGGGTCATAATTTTATTCAGAAGGTAGTAGGGGCGTGGAACTCACTGCCTACAACAGTAGTAGACTCGCCAACTTTAAGGGCATTTAAATGGTCATGGGATAAACATATGGATGAAAATGTAATAATGTAGGGTAGATGGGCTTCAGGTTGGTTCCCCAGGTCAGCGCAACATCGAGGGCTGAAGGGTCTGTACTGCGCTGTAATGTTCTATGTTCTATGTAATCTTAGGATAAGTGGTAGCAAATTTAAAACAGAGTTGAGGAGAAACCATTTCTCCCAAAAGGTCGCAAATCTATGGAATTTGCTACCCCAAAGTGCAATGGATGCTGGGACAGTGAGTAAATTTAAGGAAGTGATAGACAGATTTTTAATTGATAACAGGTTGAAAGGTTATGGGGAGAATGCAGGAAAATGGGGCTGAGGAGCATATCAGCCATGATCGAATGGTGGAGTAGACTCGATGGGCTGAATGGCCTAATTCTGCCCTGATATCTTATGAACTTATAAAGGGGGTAGACACTTTGTAGCGTGACATCATATTACATTAATGTCTCACCCTGCAGTATGTGCACTTCAGTCAAATTGCCAACTTCAAACATGTAAGGGGAGTACTCTCAATCAATTCAAAGGGAGGGGTTCTCATCAGTCAGGAGCACAGAAAGTCAACATCAGTCCAGGGACATGGTAACAGAGAATCTGCCTCTTGGAGTATTCAGGGTCAAGGAATCAGGTAAAACATTCATTTTCATTAAATTCTGTCAGAACTCAATCAGATTGTTGCAGCAGTATCATCTGTTTTTAGGGAGGGGGAGTTGGTTAGCTCCGTTAATGTGCAACTGGTGAGTGATGCCCACAATACAGGTTCAATTGCTGGGTTATCATGAAGCAGTCTCCTTCTCAACATCTTGTCTCACCTGAGTGGTGGTGACCCTCAGCTTAAACCACCAGCAGTCATCTTTCTCTCACATCAGGAAACAACCCTTTGGCCTGGTTAAGACAGTAATTCCTTCACCTTACCAAGAAGAAGGATCTATTTAACATTAAGGAAGCATTTGATCCTGACTGAATGTGAAATTGAGCTAATCTCCTCTTGAACATTTCAACTGAATTGGCTTTTACTTCACCATGTGGCAGTCTAATCTATAATCTACAACTCTGTGTGGCAACATAGGCTTAGCTTGTGGTTTCTTTAACTGACAATCATTGCCCATTCTTTTACCCTCACTTTCATCGAAAATGATTCTATTTTCATCTTAGCAATTGTCTTCGTAGCTTTAAAAACTTGCACTACATCTATGAAGGATTATGCTTCTTGGCAATGATTTAAATGAACATCTGCTATATCCTTTCATGTTACCTTTTGCTCTCATTATCAAATTCATCAAAACTTTATTCTTACCTTTAAAAGTTTAAAAGTTCAGATTCCGGATTGGATTTCATGCATCCATATTTTTAACATGTTGTTTTAAATAATGCATTGTGGACAGTATTATATGGCAGTGTACAGGTACAATGAACCTAAATTCATGTTTTCAGTCTCCAGCTAAAGTATCAGGGTTGGTTGCATCTGCAATTATTTTCTTGCAGCAAATTAACACTCAGGGAGGCATTAAATGCCTTGACAGAAGGTAGAGAGTAGGGATGAAGAGGTCATTTTCAGGATGGCAGACAGTGACTCGATGAATTCCGCAAGGGTCCATGTTGGGACAACAACTATTCACATTATACTCTAACGATCTGGATGGAGGAACCGAGGGCATTGTTGCTAACTATGCAGATGACACAAAGACAGGTGAAGGGCAGGTGGTGTTGAAGAATTTTGGAGGCTGCAGAAGGACTTGGACAGGATTGGACAGTGGGCCAAGAAGTGGCAGATTCAACACAATGCGGGAGAGGTTATGCATTTGGTAGGAAGGGTAGACTATTTCCGAAATGGGGAAAGGTTTTGAAATCTGAAGTACAAAAGGGATTTTGGAGTCTGAGTTCAGGATTCTCCTAGGGTTAACAGGCAGATTCAGTTGGCAGTTAGGAAAGTAAATGAAATGTTAGAATTCATCTCAAGAAGTTGAGAATACAAGAACAAGGATGCACTGCGGAAGCTGTTTAGAATATTGTGAGCAGTTTTGAGCTCTGTATCTAAGGAAGGGTGTGCTGACATTGAAGGGGTCCAGAGAATGTTGGCATGAATGATCCTGGGGATGAAGGACTTGTCATATAAGGAGTGTTTGATGACTCTGTGTCTGTACTCAATGGAGTTTAGAAGAATGGGAGTATCTGATTGGAACTTAGCAAATACAGAGAGGCTTGAATGTCGGAGCAGACCCAATGGGCTGAATGGCCTAATTCTGTCTGTATATTGTATGGTCGTATGGGTGAGTATGCCACCACTATCTGGATAGGGTGTTCCACCTCAGGGAGCTGTTGCCCAGTCTAACTATTAGGCTGCTGTCTGATCCCTGAAGCACCAGGTTGGAGTGGTGGTCACTGCTGGGACCCCAGCAAAGTCCCAGGAGAAGACTAGTTGCTGGAGCCCAGGCTGAAAGCTCGATCGAGCATCTTGCGAGTGCTGTGCTGTCCAGAACCAGGCAAGATGACTGAGCTTGGGGGAGGGAAACTGGTCTCAGAGACTACAGGGAGGCAGTGAAAGCAGAAAGATGATCTCTGTATCTTCAGTGGGTACGTGGGGGTAGAGAACACTGCCATGCCACTTGTTACCATGGGTCCGCCCCACCACTGGGTATGGAGAGAGGGGAGAGGGGCAGGAGAATGCAACCATTGATTACCTACTTACTGGGCTGAATAGGACCAAAGGCCTCCCTTCACCATTGATCCAACTGTGAAAGTTGAGACAGAACAGAGGCAGCAGGTAGGCAGTGAGTGAGCATACATTGCATTTTACAAGCCCTCTTCCTTCAAAACCATGACCTTTTGGGTTAACTATTGACTTGTTTCATTATTTCTCTGATAGTAGTTTGTACCATTTCTACGATTTCAAATTTCTTAGAATTAAATGATCTGCTATTAATTTTTAAGATGGGTTGACATTTACTGCCAAGCATTCAAATAACATTAACGCTTATTGCCTTGTTTCCAATGTCGCTATGTCAGTATCTGATGAACCTCATATTTATGTATCATCAGTATGTATACACTAAAATTCCTGCGATTTATTTTTGTTGAGTTGGAGGGTATCACTTATATTACATAATGTACGAGGCATTATCAAAGCTATTCATTAAAGCCAATTGAATGAACACGGTAACATTTATTTGAGGTTTAATATTCCATGCTGAATTCCAGGATTATTTTGGCAGAAACTCTAAATAGTTGTCCTTGATTATTGTGAAAATGGCTTTAACTTGCCTTTCACTTTCCTAGTTAATTACACTATTATTTCTCGTTTTATTCCTGTCTCCTTTTTGACAAAAGGAGTCAGCTTTATCATGCCACAGTCTTCTAGCACAATATTAACCTGCACAGAATCCTGAAAAATGTACTCTATTTCTGTCAGGACGTGAATTATTAGGTTCGATGACTCAGGCTATTTTAAGATACCACTTGCTTAGATAACAAGCTACACACACACACACACACACACACACACACACACACACACACACACACACACACACACACACACACACACACACAAACACACATACACACACATTTCTGACTCTCTATTATAACCTGCCTTCTTTGGTTTTTGACCCGAAACGTTAACTCTGATCTTTCTCCATAGATACTGCCAGACCTACTGAGCTTTTCCAGCAATTTCAGTTTTTATTTCTGATTTATAACATCTGCCTTTGTTTCGGGCGTTTTGCCTTTTTTTGTTATTTCTTCTTGGGATGCGTGTGACATTTACTAAGCCAGCATTTATTGCTTATCCTAAATTGCCCAGAGGACAGTTAAGATTCGGCCTCGTTGCTTTGGATGTGGAGTCATATGTAGGCCAGACCAGGTAAGATTGGCTGTGGGTGTGGAGTCACATGAAGGTAAGACTGGCTGTGGGTGTGGAGTCACAGTAGGCCAGACCAGGTAAGATTGGCTGTGGGTGTGGAGTCACATGTAGGCCAGACTAGGTAAGACTGGCTGTTTTCCCTCCTTTAAGGACACTCATTAACCAGATGGCATTTTAGAGAAATTGCCACAGGGGGATTTGTTTCTTGTCTTGAAAATTCCACTTTATTTTTTAGAAATAGAATTTAACTTTGTAATCTGTCATCATGGGATCAAGATCAATGATTCCATAAAACCAGCCTATGGTTTTGGAGGGATGTAATGTAACGATATTATAATGACACCGATACCGCAATGTACATGCACTGGCCCCAGAACCAGGGACACTGCCCATCTCCCTACCCATTAACCCAGCCACCTACACCATCCACACACACACACATACAACTCCAGTTTTGCCCCGGCATGGCTTTGACCATCCCTGACCAACGTATAAACCTCTCCCTGAACAAAGAATAAACCCCTCCCCATCCCAAGAATAAACTCCCCACCAATCAGGAATAAACTTCTTCCCAACCCAAGAATAAACCCTTTCCCATCCATAGTATAAACCCCTCCCCCTCCATTGGATAAATCCCTCCTCATCCCTCAAATAAACCTCACCCAACCCCAGAATAAACTCATCCCCATCCCTAGAATAAACCCCTCACCCAACCCCAGAATAACTCCCCATGCCTTGAATAAACCCCTCCTCAACCCAAGAATATACCCCTCCCCATCCCTAGGATAAACCCCTCTCCATCCCTAGAATAAATCTAGCCCCAACCCTAGAATAAACCCCTCCACATCCCTTGAATAAAACCCTCCCATCCCGAGAATAAACCCCTCCCCAATCCAAGAATAAACCCCATCCCAACCCAGGAATAAACCGCTCCCCAACCCAAGAATAAACCCTTCCGCTATCCTGAGAATAAACCTCTCCCCATCCTCAAATAAACCACTCCCCAAGTCCAATTATTAATCTCTCCCCCAAAAAAGAATAAGACCCTTTCCAATTCAAGTATAGAACCCCACTCCTCAACCTAAGCTTCATGACACTCCCCCTGAACCAAGTACAGCACCCCCTCTCCTGAACAGAGCAAAGTTGCCCCCTTCCTCCTCCCCATCCAGATTAATGTCAGTGGGTATAGTAGAGGCCCAGAAGCTAGTTAGTAAGGGTTGATAGACCACCACCCCACCACACTTTCTGCTGTCTATTCTGTTCGTATTGAGATGCCCAGATAAAACCTTTTGTAAGGTCCTACCAATATTTTGTTTTGCTGATTTTTGCTACTTGCTCCTAACTTTTTTAATATACCATTTGCAACATCATTACACTACTTTTTTAAAATATGTCTTTTCAAATCATCATGCTCCAGAATCTGCAATTCCTTAGATTCCAGGTTGTAAGATTCTGCCAATTTGAGGTAGAAGATGCATAAGATCCTTTCAGTGGGACTTTCAGATTAGAAAACTTTCCATGGCCTTAGAGAACACTGTGAAAAGCAACATCGCTGGCAGCATCTGTGGGTGAGAAACTGAGTTGGCATTTCAAGCCTGGTATGACTTTTGTCAGAGCTAAAAGGCATTGGTAATTTTTCTTCAAACATTTCATGGTGTCAACCTTATTGGATTCTTCCCATGGTTCCTGGCTTGCCTTCAATGTTCTTGTTAATATTGAGGCCAATTATTCTGATTTGGAGTATTGTACATGCAACAGAGACACTGCTTGCATTGTTTGTTCTCAGAGCCAGGAAAACTTGGTGGACTTTTTAAAAAATTAAGAGGACAAGGCTCAGATGCAGAATTCTGCCCCTCCTTCCACCTGCCTACCTAATTTCTGCCAGGACCCTTTTTCCCTGGTAGGGGCATTATACAGGAGGGAAAGCCCAAATTAGCTTGATAATTTGAGCTTCGTGCTGAGTTCAAACAAAGCCAAAATTTTCTGTTGCATAGACTGCAACACATAGTATGGGGCAAACTCAAATTGATGGTGTAGATGCAAATACTCTGTACTGGTGAATAATGTTTATTCGATTATCATGATGCATCTGAGGAGCAGGAGAGTTGACATTTCAGAGATAAACCCTTCTCCTGCTTTTTGAATGCTGCCTGACCTGCTGTGCTTTTCCAACACCATGCTTCAACTCTGATCTCCAGCATCTGCAATCCTCATTTGTCTGTCATGATATGAAGTTTTTCTTTAAATCCCACATTTTAAACTTAAAAATTTTAATCTGTAGTTTTCAGCATTGCTTAAAAAAAACTGCTAGACTATTTTAATTGACCAACACTTTCCACCCCGACCTTAAATTCACCTGGACCATCTCTGACAACTCCCTCCCCTTCCTGGACCTCTCCATCTCCATTAATGATGATCAATTCGACGCTGATATTTTTTTACAAACCCACCGACTCCCACAGCTACCTGGATTACACGTCTTCCCACCCTATCTCCCGCAAAAATGCCATCCCATATTCCCAATTCCTCTGCCTCCGCCCGTATCTGCTCCCAGGAGGACCAATTCCACCACAGAACACACCAGATGGCCTCCTTCTTTAGAGACGGCAATTTCCCTTCCCACGTGGTTAAAAATGTCCTCCAATGCATCTAATCCACATCCCGCAGCTCCGCCCTCAAACCCCACCCCTCCAACCATAACAAGGACAGAACCCCCCGGTGCTCACCTTCCACCCTACTAACCAAATCATCCAACGACATTTCCGTCACTTCAAACCAAACCCCACCACCAGGGATGTATTTCCCTCCCCACCCCTTTCCGCTTTCTGCAAAGACCGTTCCCTCCGTGACTACCTGGTCAGGTCCACGCCCTCCTACGACCCACCCTCCCGTCCTGGCACCTTCCCCTGCCACCGCAGGAACTGTAAAACCTGTGCCCACACCTCCTCCCTCATCTCATCCAAGGCCCCAAAGAAGCCTTCCACATCCATCAAAGTTTTACCTGCACATCCACCAACATCATTTATTGTGTCCGTTGCTCCCGATGTGGTCTCCTCTACATTGGGGAGACTGGATGCCTCCTAGCAGAGTGCTTTAGTGAACATCTCTGGGACACCCGCACCAATCAACCCCACCGCCCTGTGGCCCAGCATTTCAACTCCCCCTCCCACTCTGCCGAGGACATGCAGGTCCTGGGCCTCTTCCACCGCTTCTCCCTCACCACCTGGCACCTGGAGGAAGAATGCCTCATCTTCTGCCTCGGAACACTTCAACTCCAGAGCATCAATGTGGATTTCACCAGTTTCCTCATTTCCCCTTCCCCCACCTCACTCCAGCTCCAATCTTCCAGCTCAGCACCGCCCTCATGACCTGTCCTACCTGCCTATCTTCCTTTCCACCTATTCAGTCCACCCTCCTCTCTGACCTATCACCTTCATCCCCACCCACATTCGCCAGTTATACTCTTTGCTACCTTCCCCCACCCTCCTCTCTGACCTATCACCTCCATCCCCATCCCCATTCACTTATTGTACTCTATACTATTTTCTCCCCACCCCCACCCTCCTTTCATTTATCTCTCCACTCTGCAGGCACTCTACCTCTATTCCTGATGAAGGGCTTTTGCCCGAAATGTCGATTTTCCTGCTCCTTGGATGCTGCCCGACCTGCTGTGCTTATCCAGCACCACTCTAATCTATTTTAATTGACAGGCCAATTGGTGTAACATTGTTTTGAGAAGTTTCAATGATGTTACTTGTTGACATTTTCTGAAGAGCTATTTGCTAGATTGTTTGATGAGTTTCAAAAGTTACAATTATCAGTTGGTTTGACAGCTCAGACAGATTCTCAACAGATTGGGATATGCACAGAGTTGGCATGTCTTTATAAAAGATTAACCACTTGAAATGACTTCAAAGCTTCACTGCTTTCATGAACTTGAGCTTTGTTCTCAAAGCTTATCCATGTAGTTTGCGTAGCTAAATTAGATTCTCTGAAAGTTAGGTATTTTTGTAAAAATTGGCTACTTTTTTGCTCATGCTGATGTTATAGCCAGATTTCTCAAATTGTTACAGCTCCAGACTTGATTCCCTAAACTTTTAAACTCATGTTGAAGAGGGCCCATTCTATTGATCAGTTAGAATCAGGTTAATTTACAAAGGCTCCCTGCTCTTTCTACCAGATCCGGGTGAGCATGTGCTTTGGGAGGGGCCACCTTAAGGCTCTCTTGAATTAAAAATAAAGTAAGTTTATTAATTATTACATGAAATGTTAACACAATACTGCAAACGCTCTTAACTTGTAATTCCAAAGTATTTTTCTAAAGAAGGCTGATGAGGCCAAAAATGGTATAGACCTAAAGTAACTGGCCATTTAGAGAGAGAGTGATGGGATGGAACATTGAATTGTCAATGAGTTGGCTAGGAAAGTTTAAAACCATAAGATCATAAAATGGTGTCAGGAATAGGCCATTCAGCCCCTTAAGTATGCTGCACCATTCAGTAGGGTCACAGCTGATTCAAAATTCCCCCGTCCATTCCCTGCCACCCTTGATTCCCCGACTGATCAAGAATCTATTTATTTCAGGCTTAAATATACCAGAGGACACTTCGCCACCACTCTTTGAGGCAAAGAGTTCCAAAGACTCACAATCTTCTCATAAGGTATGGGGGAACTGAGGGGTGGATGGAGAGGAGCAATTGGCATGGAGGTATGAGGAGCCTTGGGGCAATGGGTGAGAGGGGAAGAAGATTAGAGTGATAGAGACTGAGTGAACTGAGGCTGGGTTTCTCACAACAGAGCTTGGCAGTCACCCATCCCCATCCCCTCCTAACACGCATGGCACGGTGGCTCAGTGGTTAGCACTGCTGCCGTCACAGCACCAGGGTCCTGGGTTCGATTCCCGCTTGTCTGTGTGGAGTTTGCACATTCTCCCCATGTCTGCGTGGGTTTCCTCTGGGTGCTCCCACAATCCAAAGATGTGCAGGTCAGGTGAATTGGCCATGCTAAATTGCCTACAGTGTTAGGTGCATTAGTCAGGAGTAAATATAGGGTAGGGGAATGGGTTTGGATGAGTTCCTCTTCGGAGGGGAGGTGTGAACTTGTTGGGTCGAAGGGCCTGTTTTCACACTGTAGACAATCTAATCTGCATTCATTCCTCAGTGTGGGAATTTTTGCAAGGGTTCAGTGAGGCCAGGTAATTTTTCAACTTGAGCAATCCAGCTTGGTCGCCCAAATCCTCTGTATCTTGCCTTTGGCATATGGTCCTTCCAAGCCACCAGTTCAAAAACAAAAGTGTAGTGTACATGGTTTGGATATTAATGTGTTACCTCATTATATCAGAGTTTGCAGTAGCGTGCTCAGGGAGACTCACAGTAAGCGAAAATAGTGTTCATGCTGTTGTGAGGTCGGATATTCATTTAATCAATTCCCTCGTGAATAAACTGTAACTACCAAACACACATTCTCTCTCTGACCCTTTCACTTCAGAGACAGCTGACAGAGCTTCAGAGATACAATCACATAATCATCGTGACTGACATTGCGCCGCAAAAATAAACTGATAGGAATTTTATTTAAATTAAAAATGGAATGTGCCGACACTTCTCCAGGAATAATACATGCTGTTCTCTCTCCACACTCATTCCATTTAAAACAGAACGGGAGCCTGTGTTTAATTTAAAAGGTACAGATGATTTAAATGAAAAAAATAGTTGTCAGCCAATTCACGATTTTTGCTCTGGGTTAACCTGATTTGTACACAAGGTATTAAAAAGTTAAGGCTATCAATTTGATGGTATCAGTCTGCTCATGTAGACTGGGTCAATCAGATGTTTAGTCTCAAAATCTGAATGGTGCTCCAGTACAGCAGCGAGGGAGTACTGCCCTGGTGGAGGAGATGTGTTTTGGCAAGAACATTACAGTCATAGAATCCCTATATTGTGAAAGCAGACCACTTTGGCCCATTGAGTCCACACTGACCATCTGAAGAGCATTACACCCACACCCAGGCCCCTACCAAATCCCTGTAATCCTACATTTCCCATGGCAAATCCATGGGCCATTTGATACAACCAATCCACTTAGCCTGCAGATCCATGACCTGTGAGAAGAAGCTGGAGCAAAGTCCACACAGACAGTCACCCGAGGCTGGGATTGAACCCGTGTCCCTGGTGCTGTGAGGCAGCAGTGGCAACCACTGAGCCACCAAAAGGCCCTCCTCAAGTGGATAGAGCGTATTGTGTAATTACTTCAAATAACAGCTGGGAGCTGTCTCTGGAGTGCTCCCTGTATATTTGCCCTTCACTCCTAAAGACACTATATCTTACATTTCTGTTTGTGGTTCTGATGAAAAGTCATTCAATGTGAAACATCACTTTTGTTTCTTTCACAGATACTGCTTGGCCTACCAAGTTTTACAAGTAGTCTTCGTTTATTTTTCATGATTTGGAGTTGCCGCTGTTGGGCCAAGGTAAAAATCACACATCAGGTTATAGTCGAACAGGTTTATTTGGAGGCACTAGCTTTCAGAGCACTGCTCCTTCATCAGGTGGTTGTGATCTTTAACTTTTTTTTCACGTTTCTAGTATCCACAAATATTTGCCTTTCCTGTATATTGTTGTAAGTTTAACATGCATTGTTAAAATCATGCAGTTAATAATAGTGAACTAGACGTGCACAAACAACAAAACAAAAAGCTAACTTATTTAAATCTGCTAAGACTCTTAAATGTCCTTTTTGGAGATGTGAACTAGTGTTCCATAGCTTCCCCATTTATAGACAGTCAATCAGTCGCCAAGTGATTACTGCTTGACTGTGCAATATACAATCTAATTACATTCTGCATTTACTAAGAAAAACCTTCATGATTTCCCAGTAGTAAGATTTAAATAGAGAAACAGATGCTCAACTTTTATTTGTTCTGTGCATTTAATGGAACAGCAACAGAAGAATTTATGTGGTGACCGGACAAGTGTTTGTTAGTCACCAGCCTCCAGTGATTTGTTTGAAGAGATATGACTCAACCTCTTTAATAGTAGTTTCAGTTTACAGCGAAGTGTGATGCCAATAAACTGTTCAATTTCGTAAGGCTTTCAACGAGTAGAAATACCGAAAAAGAAAATCAAAATTTTAGTTAATTTGCTACACAAAATAAAATCGATTTATTTCATTATTTTGTTGTTTTTTTGACAAATTTTAAACTAACATGAATGTTGGAATAGACCTCTTGCTTCTTTACCACAAACTTTCTGCATTACATCACCTTTCATCTCACCTTATTTACATATATTTACATATTTAATTATTTGCCATCCCATCAATTAGCTATATAAGAAATTGCTCTCAAGATTCCTAGATTTTAAAATATAGAAATAGATTTATAAAGAATCTGAGATGCTGATAAGCTGTCCTTTTCTTAAACTTATGGCCAAAACATGTCGCAAAATATTTCATGACTTTACTTACAGTCGATGTCAGTAGGGTAGTTTCTAATTCCTGATAAGGGCTTTTGCTCAAAATTTCGATTTTCCTGCTCCTTGGATGCTGCCTGACCTGCTGTGCTTTTCCAGCACCACTCTAATCCAAAATCTAATCTCCAGCATCTGCAGTCCTCACTTTTACCTAGTTTCTGAAATGCTCCATTTGAAGAGAAATTGGATAGAGTTTGAGATGTGGGTTAACTGTAATTCTATCAAGGTTTCATGGGATTGTGTTCAAAAGCACTTGGGATCTGTGATGCTTGATGGTGATATCAGAATGTCCATATCACTTGGGAAATTCCCAATTAGCGATGTAAGGTAATGAGAGTCTTCCTGATAGCATCCAATTACACCTGACAGGTTACTTCACTCATGTTTTAGTGTATGTAAAGTACCCATACTTTATGCAAAACAAGCCACCAAATTATAGTAGCAGCATACTGCATAGCCACTACATGCCACTTATAGAGCCATAGAGATGAACAGCACAGAAACAAATCCTGCCAATCAGATATCCTAAATTAATCTAGTCCCATTTGCCAGTATTTGGTCCATATCCCTCTAAACCCTTCCCAATCATGTTCCCCACCCAGATGCCTCTTAAATGTTATAATTACCAATTCTATTTTATCCTATTGTATTCTAATTGTACCAACCTCTACCACCTCTTTTGACAGATCATTCATACACCCTCTGCATGAAATAGTTATCCCTCGGGTCCCTTTTAAATCTTGTCCTCTCACTTTAAACTTATGCCCTCTAATTTTGGACTCCCCTATGCTGGGGAAAACACCTTGGCTATTCATCCTCTCCATGCCCCTCTTGATTTCATGAGCTTCTATAAGACCACCCCTCAACTTAAATGTATTTGCTATTTAAGTTTTGATTGTTTTATCAGTGCGATGTGTTGTGGAAGTATCATTGGAGATGGAGAAATGAGGTACTTTATGACTTCAATTGCAAGGGGAGATGGTGGCCTTGTGGTAATGTCACTGGAATGGTGACATTATCACAGGCCCAGGGTTATGACATGGAGTCATTGGTTCAAATCCCACCATAGCATCTTGTGAAACCTGAAATCAGTTTGTACTTCTGAAATTGAAGATTAGTGTCAATGTTTGTTGTAAAAACCCATCTGGCTGAATCCCTTTGGGGGAAGTAATTTCTCATCCTTAGTGTGTCTGCTTTGTACGTGACTCCAGATCCAGAACAACATGGTTGGCTCTTGGTTGACTGAACAAGACAGTTAGCTCAAGAGAAACAAATTGTACTGCAATACCCAAATCCCATGATAGAACAAAGAGAAGTCCTGTTTGAGGCATTCCATCAATGATAAATGGATCTTAATAGGAAGCATCCCAGCAACTTCCCTCATAGATTGATGTTTTTCAGATGGTCCTGAAGCTGTGATGCCACTTTCACATATTATGTGTTTCATGTCCATATCTGAAATGCAAGCATAATCCCCCCTAGGATTATTACTAGATACCAACTCTAAACTTGGACTACTCTCTTCAAGTATCTCAACAAAAAGCTATATTAGCAACACAACTTCAGGAGGGAACTAAGACCTTTACAGTGGCCCTGCAGCAGAAGGGTTGATATATTGTTAATAGATGCACGAGTGGGCCATTCAGCCCATCAATTCCATTCCACCATTCAACTAGATCATGTCTGATGTTCATTAATACACACTATTTACCTCTCCCTTGATATTCTTAATATCTTAAGAAATGTCCTGTTGGTTTACACAGAAATATTCATCCAATTAATGATTTTATCCCTCTTGTTTTGTGACAGGGATTGAATGAATAAATATGAATGAATGAATTAATTAAATAATATACTTTATTATCTTGAAAATTAACAACAATAGCAAATGTAACTACAAGGGGTAAAGGTTTCAAAACGTGAAGTTGTTTTTGATGCTGACATTATCCAGGAACTGTTACTGGAAGCTTGGAGCTCAGGCAAATCGAGAGTAGGCTTTTCTCTGGATCCCACTCCAGGACAGGATAAGGCCTCATTGCAATGCCAGCAGGGAATGGCTTACAAATGCTCACCATACACTGAGAAATTCACAATATTGGTTTCTTACTGCAGATTCTCAACTTCAATATTGGGGCACGTGGAAGACAGGCTTCATGATGATTGACATGTTGGGTGCAGGCATTTGGGAAAGGGGAGGTTGGAAGTAAGGAGCAGAGGATGAGTAGGTTGGGTCTCTACACATTGGAATATCAAAAAATGAGAAGCAACCTTATTGAATCATCCAAGCCTCTCTGTCGACCATGACATCGTTGATGCAGAAAGATGCCTTATGAAAGAGTCTAGGACCAGAGGATGTAATGTCAGAAAAAATGTGTCATTCATTTAAGGCAGAGATGATGAGGACTTTCTTCTCTCTGAGTGTTGTGAATATGTGGAATTCTTTATCGCAGAGGCTGGATTATTAAGCATATTCAAAGCTGAGATGGATAGATTAATAGGAATCATGGATTATGGGGAAAAGGCAAGGAGATAGTTATCAAATCAGCCATGATCTCAGTGAATGCCAGAGCAGATTCAATGGGCTGAATGGCATACTTCTGCTCAATACATGTGGTCTTTTGGCTATGTGTTGACATCTCCAGGAATGCATCCAGTCAGAGTTGGCAACAGCACTCCTCAGATTGTTCCCAAGATGCCATCTGTACTGGACTCATTGGTGTCAAAAAGGTCACGACAACATCATTGGAGACATCAAGAGGATGATAGGGACTGCTGGGATAGGGAAGGGCACAGCATGTGTTACATACAATACCATGCAATATTATATATGCTTACAAAATAGGAGGCAACATTTTACACAGAGTAGTTTCTCTCCCAGGCCAGGTTATAACAAAATAAAGGAAAGCCAAGACTTTGAACATTTAATGAAAAACTGAGACTGAGCAGGCAGCATTGGGATCTGTGGTCACTCTACTGGATTGTGCAGGGACCCTTTCAGGTTTAGAAAGGAGTCCTGAAAGGTAAAGTATTGTAGGATTGTTCACATTGTGTGGCAGGAAAGTGGCATATGCTAAGTTGTTTAGGACACCTATCTGTAATGTGTCTTTGGTGGTGTCTTGGGTACTTGCCATTCTTGCTTTCATGAAAATCTTATGTTTAATTTGTTTCTGACCGGAAGGAAATTCCAAAAATCTTCACGCCAATCTACACTTCCAGAATTTTGCATGAGAATGATGTGCAGTTGGTTGTCAATAACTTATCATTGACCTGGATCAAGGATATAAACATTATGACTATGGCAGCAAGTCAGTGGCAAGAAATTCAGCAACAAGTAACTCACCTTCCACCTCCCCAGAGTATGTCCACCATCTACAAGACATGAGTCAGGGATGTGATGGAATACTGCCCACTGGGGGTCTTGTGGTGTCCCCACCGCTGCATCAGAAGCTCAAATGTTTCAACGTCACCTCAGGACATAATGTCCATGGAACATGCATTACTATCAAGCCAAGCAGATTGATCATCAAATGGTGAATCTTTCTGATGTGCCAATGGTAGCTGGCAAGAGTGGGGGAGCTTTCTAAACAACATTCAAGAAGCACAACACCTTCCAGAACAAACCAGAAGACCTGATTCATATCCCATTTACCACCTTCATTCCCTCCATGACCAATAGCAGTGTACCATGTACTGAAAAATGTGTTGCTGGAAAAGCACAGCAGGTCAGGCAGCATCCAAGGAGCAGGAGAATCAACGTTTCGGGCATAAGCCCTTCTTCAGGCTGAAGAAGGGCTTTTGCCCGAAACGATTCTCCTGCTCCTTGGATGCTGCCTGACCTGCTGTGCTTTTCCAGCAACACATTTTTCAGCTCTGATCTCCAGTATCTGCAGTCCTCACTTTCTCCAAGTGTACCATGTACAAGATGCCCTTCACCCAGTCTTCTTAGACAACATCTTCCAACCTGCAAACTCTGCCACCTGGAGAACCAAGGGTAATGTGTATTTGAGAACACTCTTGCATGTTCCTCTCCAAGCCGTAAGTCATCCTGATATGAAACCACATCCCTGTTCCTTTAACTGTTGCTAGGTCCAAATCCTGAAATGCCCTTCCTAAAGAAATTGTGGATGTGCCTGCATCACGTGGACTGCAGCAATTCAAGAAGACAGCTCAACACCATCTTCTCAAGGGCAATGAGGGAAAGTCAATGCTGGTCCAGACAGTAACACTACATTGTACGTGAAGCATAAGAAAGAAAGATAGAAGATAGTGAGGCAAAGAAGGACATCTGGTGGTGTTGATGACCAGAGGTAAAAATGCATTGTTACCATGATAACAGATTATCAGCACAGATTCAGTGTTCTTTCTAATCTACATCTTTTACATCTCAATGCAGGGATATCCTCACTGGCACAGTATTCTGTAACCAATCTCGCCCCACTTGGGAAGAAAAGGACAGATTCAAAGAGACAGGCACATTAAAATTGACAAAAGCAGAGGAATAAAATTCAAAGCTTCAGGCACTTAGCCGTGGATGCACTTGTATGGACAGTTAAAGGAACAGGGTTTATGGCTTTGAGAGGAACTTACAAGGAATAGTGTTTCTAAGTGCACCTTACCCTTGTATTTTTCCAAGGAACAGTGTCTGTCATATCTGTCCTGGTTAAAGCATAGTTTTCTCATTTGTGGTCAGCTTCTCTTCGTTCATTCACTGATCAAAAAGAGGCACCTAGAAATGGGTGGCATGATGGCACAATGGTTGGCAGTGCTGCCTCACAGAGCCAGGGATGCGGGTTTGATTCCACCCTTGGGTGACTGTCTGTGTGGAGTTTGCATGTTCTCTCTGTGTCTATTTGGGTTTCGTCCCACATTCCAAAGATGTGTGGGTTGGGGGATTGGCCATGCTAAATTGCACATAGTGTCCAGGAGATGTGCAGGTTAGGTGGATTAGCCATGGGAAATGTAGGGATAGGGTACAGCGAATCTGTGTGGAATGCCCTTCAGAGGGTTGGTATGGGTTTGATGGGCTGGATGGCCTACTTTCACACTGTAGTCAAGTAGGCCCTTCGGCCCATCAGGTCTGTTGTGCCATTCAACAAAATCATGGCTGATCTGATAACCCTCAACTTCACTCTCTTTCCTTTCCCACTTAACCCTCAATTCCATAGGAACAGAAGTAGGCCATTCAGCTCTCAAGCCTGTTCCACCACTCATGATTAGCCTGTGATCTAACTCCATATGACTTTGTGACATTCACCGATGTCCAAGTGATGAAGGAGTTCAGCAAATATGACCCAGTGGAGATCAAAGTTCGATCCATACAATCTGTGTATTTGTCAAACTTCAACATTCTCTGAAAACATATGTGGAGGGATTTGTCTCCAGTGAACATGGTAAAGCAGCTGAGCTTCCAATCATTGAATGTATTGCTAGTTGGTCCAAAGACAGTGACTACTGACCTCAACAAGATTGAAGCCTTTGGCCTTTTAGGATGGCACAGTGGCTCAACAGTTAGCATTGCTGCTGCACAGTGCCACGGACCTGGATTTGATTCCACTTTCATACCACTGTCTGTTTGGAGTTTGCACATTATCCCCATGTCTGTATGGGTTTCCTCCCACCATTCAAAGATGTGCAGGTTAGATGGATTGGTGGTGCTAAATTGCCCAAAGTGTCCAGGGATGTAGAAATGCAGGGGATGGTTTGGGTGGGATGTTCTTTAGACAGTTGATATTGATTTGATGGGCTGAATGGCCTGCTTCCACACTTTTGTGATTCTGTATCCCTTCCTATATTTTCTTAACTAAAATTGATCTGTCTTAGATTCCCTTACTGATTAAAAACCTACCTCAGTCTTGAATATACTTAATAAATCTGCAGTAAAGTATTTGGAAAAAATGGCAAACTTTTAAGGAAATAAAAGGTTCCTCAATTCTGTTTTAGATGTGCAACACCTTATTGCGTGTTTATGCCCTGACAAACCCCTTAAGGATCTTACGTGTTTAATTGACGTCTCCTCGCTTTCTTCCAAATTATAATCAGTACAAGCTCAATCTACTCAGACCGTCACAAAATCCCTTCACACCCAGAATCAACTTTGTGAACCTTCTCTGGGATTGCCTCCAATATTTTTCTTTAGATAAAGGGGCAAGAACTATTTACATTATTCCAGCGTAGGTCAGACCAGTAACTTGCAGAGTTACTGGGCCGAATGGCCTACATCCACACTTCCTATTTTTATATTCCACTCCCTTTGAAATAAAGGTCAACAGTCCATTTACCTTCCCTGCTAGCCACTGAACTTCAAGGCTTGGTTCTTACGATTCATGCATGAAAATTTCTGAATCCCTCTCTCCATTCAACTTCTCTGATTTTTCCTGCCAAAGTGCATAACTTTGCATTTCGCTACATTATATCTCTTCTGGCATGTTTTCACCCTCTCACTCAACCTGTCTGCATCCCACTGCAAACCCTTTGATTCATCCTTATTACCTGCCTTCCCACCTGTTTTTGTACTGTCTGAAAATCTGGAGAAGGTATGTTCACTTCTGCATGCACGTCACCAACAGACAAGTCATGAAAGATTTCTGATGAGCAATTTGGAGGCAAAAATCAATGAAACAAATTCACTTCTAACAGCTGGTTATTCAGCATTTTGAGAGGTGTTTAGCAGTTTTCGGCAAATTTTGCACATTTTCATACCAGAGGACCATAAATGTTCAGAGACAAGTCAGCCCTTTGGCCCATCAGATCTACTATGCTATTCAACAAATTCATGGCTGATGATAATCCTGAACCTCACTCTCTTGCCTTTCCTGCATTACCCTTGATTCCATCAGAACATAGAAGTAGGCCATTCAGCTCTCAAGCCTGTCAAGGAGTTAACAAAGTCGAGATCTATCTTCATGTTTAAGTTTTTATAAGACTTTATCTATTACATGTTAACACTACGTACTTATTTGGGAAAACTATTGACCAAAACCAAATTAAACAAAACCAATCCTTCAGGGGCAGTGTAACTCACATTTGTTATTTGATTAGATTTGGGTGGCACGGTGGCTCAGTGGTTAGCACTGCTGCCTCATAGGGACCTGGGTTTGATTCTAGCCTCAGGTGACTGTCTGAGTGGAATTTGCACATTCTCACTGTGTCTGTGCTGTTTATACCCAGTGGAAGCAGCTCCATGATGTCATCATATGATTGCACCAGTGTCCTAAAGCCCTTACACTCCAGAGATTCTTTCCATTGCATGACTCAACAGAAATCTCTTACACCCTGCCACTGCCATGTGTTGACAGAATTTGTAGTTTTCCAACCTCCTTGGCCATGTTATAAATTTGCATAAGTTTTCTTGATCATCAAGTCAAGACTTGGGGCTCAAATGTGGAGACTCTGACTCAGAGTTAGGGGTGCTGCCCCATTGCAATGCAAGATCACTGCTGCCTCACAGCACCAGAGTCCGAGGTTTGATTCCAGTCTCGGGCAACTGTCTGTGTGGAGTTTGCACATTCTCCCCGTGCCTGTGTGGGTTTCCTCCGGGTGTTCTGGTTTCCGCCCACAAAGATGTGCAGGTTAGGTGAATTGGCCATGCTAAATTGCCAGGTCTAGGGCAAATATATGGAAAGGGAATGGATCTGGGTGGGTTACTCTTCGGAAGGTCGGTGTGGACTTGTTGGGCTGAAGGGACTGTTTCTACACTGTAAGGAATCTAATCTAATCTAATCTGTCTAATAACATGTACACAGATGAATGATGAAGTTGGCAGTAAAGTTCTAATGTCACTGATTCCCAGGCTGACATTACAGAGGTATGGGTCTGAATTCTATTATGGCAGATGATGAAATTCAAACACAATAAAAATCTGGTGTAATGGTGACTGGCAGGACTGTTAATTAAAATCAAAACCCATCTGTTTCACAAACAAATATATTTTAAAAATTAAGGTACGTTTTTCTGAGAATGAAGTTAAATATCACTGGAAACTGGAAGAAAAGGTTTAAGTTGGTGTAAAGCTGCTTGTCCGTTCACTCACACCTGATTCCTGCTTCGATCTGATCAATTTTACTCGTACCAACCTCACCTTTCTGTAATTTTCATAATAGATTTTCTCTTGGAGTTGAGAATTCTGGATTTGAAAACTGAAGCAAATTTATTTTATGAGTAGTTACTTCAAGATTTTTTTAAAAAAAACACCAATCAAAATTTTTAAAAAGTAAGGAAAAATGTGATTTCAGGGAGATTCCACAATAATATAATAAATGTTATAGGTATTTGACTGAAATTTCAAGGTGAATAAATATGTACAGGCGTTCCCCGGTTTATGAACGTCTGACGTATGAGCGCTCATACAATGAATGAGATCCCATATTAATATTAACTTAAAAGGTCCGACAAAATAATATTTGCTTTTTCTTATAAACGATTATCTTACATTATACTCCATTGTATTCCAAATTGCATACAAATCATCTGCGAACTATACTCAGGGATGCAACCCGTTCTTAATCCAAAGACGGCCTGTACGCATTAAAATAGCAAAACTGTCTCAATGTTGAGTGGAGCTACATGTACTTCCTATTTTCTACACTATCCCTGTTTGAAAAAAAGGAAAATCCTATGAGGCATTGTGGCTGATTGTGGGAAGTTAGTATTCTGGGAACGTAGTAAAGTGCCGCCCAAGGAATTGAAATTCAATTAATGAATAAATCGGCAGTAAAAGCTAGTACCCACACAGAGGACAAGTGCTGTGGGGGACATCAGCATTGCTGCTGTACAGCAATAAGTGTGGTGGAAAATTAAAAATAAACCAGGGACTCAGTGTCTCCTGTCTTCAGGAAATTGGCTGGCCACAGCCAATGTACAGCGAGAGACGCTCCTGGTGAATCTCAAGACTGCGTACATAAGGAAAATTATATATGTATGTGTGAAGCTAGTACCAGAGTTGAAAAGTGTGGTGCTGGAAAAACACAGCAGGCCAGGCAGCATCCGAGGAGCAAGAGAATAGTCAATTCTTCTACTCCTCGGATGCTGCCTGACCTGCTGTGTTTTTCCAGCACCACACTTTTCAACTCTGGTCTCCAGCATCTGCAGTCCTCACTTTCTCCTGAAGCTAGTACCAGTAATGACAACCATGAAAGCTATCAGTGATTGTGATAAAAATCTATTTGGTTCACAAATGCCCTTTATGAAGGGAAATCTGCTGTTCCTATCTGGTCTGGTCTACCTGTAACTTGTTACGACAAGGAGTAAACTCTTCTGCTCACTGAAAACCAGCAACACTCAAAAGATTTATCCTGTGCAGTAACCTGTGAAAATCCGAGAGGCCAAGACCTATTTAAAGTAAAAATCAACAACTTTACTTCTTAAAGTATAACAGAGAATAATTAACTAACAACTATTTACAACTCCTCTTTAACCTATCTTTTACATTCCCTTCTATAATACCAGTCCAATCAAACTCCCGATTTACAAAACAAAACTTCTTATCTCAGCTTTCAATTTTCTCTGTATTCTGGTCACCTTTTCTTCTTCTTGGGGATTCTGCTTCACAGGTTACTGATTGATAAAGGTAACTTTAAGAGAGCTATTTTTTCAGACTGTCTTTACATGTTGGTAGTTGGCCATTCTCCTCTCAATTGTTCAGTTTTCCCCGATCTTATACCCCTAAAACATTGGATTATGTCATTGGCTTTTACGATTGCCAATACACTAAATTCAAACTGGATTGGAGTTTGGTATTTTTCGGGGTATAATTTAAATTGATTGGTCTAATTCAAATCTGTTTTAGGCCGCATTTTGAATACTGTGCACAGTTCTGGTCACCACATTCTCAAGAGGATGGGGATGCTTTGGAGAGGATGCAGAGAAGGTTTACGAGGATGTTACCTGGTATGGAAGGTGCTAGCTATGAAGACAGGTTGAGTTGGTTAGGTTTATTTTCATTAGAAAAAAGGAGATTGAGGGGGTCCTGATTGAGGTTTACAAAATCATGAAGGGTATAGACAGGGTGGATAGAGACAAGCTTTTTCCCAGGATGAAGGATTCAATATCGAGAGGTCATTCTTTCAAGGTGAGAGGTGCACAGTTTAAGGGAAATACACGCGGCCAATACTTCACACAGAGGGTGGTGGGCGTTTGGAACGCGTTGCCAACAGAGGTGGTAGGGGCAGGCACGGTAGATTAATTTAAGATGCAAGTGGACAGATGCATGAGTAGGTGGAGAGCAGAGGGATACAAATGCTTAGGAATTGACCGACAGGTTTAGACAGTAGATTTGGATCGGCTCAGGCTTGAAGGGCCGAAGGGCCTGTACCTGGGCTTTAAATTCTTTGTTTTGTTGTTTCCAGGCAACCAGCTATCCTAACTACCCCAGTAGCTGGAGCACATGTGACATTGTATCTTTTTTTCAGAACACTTGGTACTGTCAGTAGGTTTTACGAGCTTTTAACTCTCTTAAGGGTACAGTACACCCACATCTTTACAGCACATCTCCCCTTAAGAAAAAAATGAACCATCATAATAAAAAGATGGCTTCATTGTTTTTTCTTCCTTTTAAACACATTACCCCAACATGCAGATAACTTTAATATAAGTTCACCTTAACTGCTTCCCATATACCTATATATAGAACATTAAATAAGTACAAATCACGTCTATCAGTTAAATCTGTGATAATGCATCTGTAATTACCTTCTTACGGCCTACAACATGTATGATTTTTAAATTAAAATTCTGCAGCATAAGACTCTAACAAAATTGTTTCCATCTGGGCCTGTCTAGCTTTAAAAGGTTAAACCAATAGGAGTGTTGTTTTAGGGAAATACTAGATTAGATTACTTACAGTGTGGAAACAGGCCCTTCAGCCCAACAAGTCCACACCAACCCGCCAAAGAGCAATCCACCCACACTCATTCTCCTACATTTACCCCTTCGTCTAACACTACGGGCAATTTAGCATGGTCAATTCACCAAACCAAAGCAGAACAGTATTTCCTACGTCTACAATAGCATTAGTCCTCCTCAATTGAGTCTTACATATGTCCTTATAATGCAGCAAGAAATCTTTCAACTGCATTCTCTGCTCCTGAGACAGAAAGCTTACTAACCTATCACTCACCTCAAGGACTTCTTCATTTTTTAATATATTTTGAGGCACCTCAAATGCCACATCATCTGGATTTGATTCCTCGCTCTGCAGGGCAGTAACTAACACCTGTTTCTCCAGTTCTTTCTCTCTCGTATAATACTGTTTCAACATGGTCATATGACATACTTGATACCTTTTTTCTTCTATCTGGCATCTTTACTTGACAGTTCACCTGACTTGACGTTTTCTTAATTTGATAGGGACCATTAAACCTGGCTTTGAAGGGATCTTCTGTCACTGGTAACAGTACTAACAGTTCATCCCCTCGGGAAAACGTCTGAGTCTCAGGGCTTTTATCTGCCACCTGCTTCATTCTACACTGTGCCCTCTTTAGGTGCTGTTTAGCTAACTCACCTACTCAATTTAATCTTTCCCTCATCCCAGTACATAATCTAAGTGTGAGATATCTGACGTCGGTCCTGTCAATGTTTCTTTAATTAATTTCAAAGAGCCGCTCACTTAATGACCGAACATTCACTCAAAGGGAGTAAACTGAGTAGATTCATTTTGGCCATTTCTGATGGCAAACAATACGATACCTTTACCCCAATCATTCGGGTAATCCTGACAGTATGCTCTCAACATGGTCTTCAAGGTCTGATGCTACCTTTCTAAAGTTCTCTGGGATTCAGGATGATACGTGCTGGATTTAAAGTGCTGTATGTCTAAGCCATCCATAATCTTCTTAAACAGCCTAGCAGTAAAATTTGACCTTTAGTCCGACTGAATCTCTCTGGGTAGCCCATACCATGTGACGAAAGCCGTAACTCCTCTCATACCCTTTTTGCCTTGAAACTCCGTAATGGAATTATCTCCAGAAATCTGGTAGACACATCCATTATAGTTAACAAGTACTGGTTCCCACTTCTGGTTCTCGGGAGGGAACCTACACAATTAATTATAGCCCACATGAAAAGTTCTTCAGATGTGGGAATTGGCAACAAAGGTGCTGGTTCTATTCCTGCCTGTGCCTTACCCACCATTTGGCATGTATGACACATTCGGTAAAAGTTAATTACATCCTTGTGCATTCCAGGTCAATAAAAATGTTTTTGTACCTTAGCGTGAGTCTTTCGTAACCCTAGGTAACCTCTTACAGGTAGTTTATGTGCTACCATAACACCTCCTGTTTGTATGCTACTGGCAATGCAATGTGGTGCACTTTGGCCCATTTCTCCTCTGCACTAACCTGCCATGGTCTCCATTTCCACCTTAGGATTCTATCTTTCAGATAATAACCCTCTAGAATATTATCTGCCTCCTTTTCAGAGTACGCTTCCACATATATATCTTTTACCATCTTGTCTTGCTGTTGCAAGTTTCTTAGTCTTTCAGGAGTAAACACTTCTAACTGATCCTCTGCTTGTTCAGGTATCTGCTAACTGAACCTCAACTCCTTCATCTTTCTCTTTATTTTTTGCTTTATGATAGTGACTTATGATAGTGGGATCTGGATACCAGATAGTCTGGGAAAATACCAGGATAGTTCTGTTTTAACTCCTCAGTTTCTTGGTCTTCCTTGGGCTTCTCCACAACAATGGGTGTCACTCCCACCTTGGATCCTGCCAAATCATTCCCAAGAATAAACTGAATTCCTGGAACTGACACTCTGTCAATCACTCCCACTGTAATTTCCCCAGTCTTAAGTTGGCATTCCAACCTGATCTTACATAGGGGAACATTAAATTTCTGTCCATCTATCTCACAAATTACCACACTTTCGGGTAACAGATCAGAAAGAGTGCATATTCACTCATCCCATACAAACAGCGACTGGTTAGATCCTGTATCTCTCAAAATTTTACCTTCTTGTTCTTCTCCCCCTGTTCTTTCTGCGTAAACTTTACCAAGAGAGGCAATTTCTTAGTAGAGATCAGGTACTAACTCTATACTCAGTCCTCCCTCGGCTATGCACTCTCCTGCAGCTCCTCGGCTTTTCTTGGGGTCTCCTTTACTACCTTCACTAATGTCTCTGGCTTAGCTTCTTTTACCACATCTTTTCCCACAGTGCCTTTCTTTAATGACCAGCACAGTGACCTTATGTGTTCAACTTTACCACAGTGGAAACACCTGAGGCCTTTCACCTCCTTTCCATCCTTTTGGGCCTCTTTTTTATCCTGTGGTAAATTCTTACCAGTGCTCTCTACTCTTGGTTTTGTAGTGTAGGATCTCCCCTTCTCCCAACTTCTATCCCTCACACGATGAAATTCTGGTTCAAAGCTTGTCTTATGCACCAACATGTACTCATCTGCTAATTCCGCTGACCGTCCCACTTGCTAAATCTTCTGATCCTTCACGTGAATTCTCTCCATCTTTGGAAGTGGGTTTTTAAACTCATCCATCAGAATAATCTCTCTTAGAGCCTCAAATGTCCAATCTATTTTCAACGCACACACCCATTGATCAAAATGACTATGTTTAATTCTTTCGAACTCAACATAAGTCTGACCTGGCTCCTTCTTTGTTTTTCTGAACTACTGTCTATATGCTTCTGGTACCAATTCATAAGGACTTAAAATAGCCTGTTCAACCTCTTCATAATCTCATGACCCCTCATCTGGCAGCATGTCAAATACCTCGCTAGCTCTGCATACCAATTAAGTCTGAACTAGCATTACCCATAAACCCTCAGACCTCTCCATCTCCAACATCTTTCTCATCAAAAGTTTTGACATAACTACCTTCTCTTTTAAACTCCACCCTGTTAACTTGACTTTGCTGACTAAGTTGCAACTTCTCAAGTTCAAATTCTCTTTTTTCTTGTCTCTCCCTTTCTTCTCTCTTTGTTCAGCTGAGAATCTTCTCTCTCTTTTTCCCTCTCTCTCCTCTCCCTCTTTCACTTTCTCTCTCCCTCTTTTCTCTCTCTCTGTCTCTCTCTCTCTCTTTGTTTGTCTTCTAACTCCATTTTGCTCAATTGTAATTTAAGTTTTTCTACCTCTACTGTACATGTCTGTTTCTCAGATATACCTAAGTGTTTGAGTAATGCCTTTACAATTTCAGCTTTACCTTTGTCCTTGGTTAAACCCAAATCTAATTTTGTTGCTAATTCTAAAAGTATGGCCCATTTCTTTCCTTCTAAACTTTCTTGACAAATTTGAGAATTACCTTCAAATCACAGAACCTCTTTAGTAATTACTGAAAGTAAACAAGTTGCCTCACCTACATTTTATTTAAAGATCTAGGACACTAACCTGAAAGTGTTTAAATCTGCTGGGATTTTTCATACCCCCAAATCTATTCAAATCTTTCTAAAACAGTTCAAACCCCTTTGAGCCCCCAACTGTTACGACATGGGCTAAACTCTCCTGCTTACTGTAAATCAGCAACATCCCATGAGGTAATCTGTGAAACTTCAATAGGCCAAGAACTATTTAAAATAAAAATTAACAACGGTATTTCTTAAAGTATAATAGAGAATAATTAAGTAACAACTATTTATATTGAGTATAGGAGTTGGGAGTTCATGTTGCGGCTAAACAGGACATTGGTTAGGCCACTTTTGGAATATTGCATGCAATTTGGTCTCCTTCCTATAGGAAGGATGCTGTGAAATTTAAAAGGGTTCAGAAAATATTTACAAGGATGTTGCCAGGGTTGGAAGATTTGAGCTATAGGGAGAGGTTGGGGATGTTTTCTCTGGAGCATCAAAGGCGGAGGGGTGACCTCGTAGAGGTTTATAAAATCATGAGGGACATGGAAGGGGAAATAGACAAAGTCTGTTCCCTGGTGGGGGAGTCCAGAACTAGAGGGCATAGGTTTAGGGTGAGAAGGAAAAGACATAAAAGGGAGCTAAGGTCTAACTTTTTCACGCAGAGTGTGGTACGTGTATGGAATGAACTACCAGAGGAAGTGTTGGATTCTGGTACAATTGTAGTATTTAAAAGGCATCTGAATGGTTATATGATTATAAAGGGTTTAGAGGGATATGGGCCAAGTGCTGGTAGATGGGACTAGATTGGGTTGGGATATATGATGGGTATGGATGAGTTGGACTGAAGGTTCTATTTCCATGCTGCACCTTTTTACGAGTCTATGACTCTATAACTCCTCTCTAACCTGTCTTTTACCTTCTCTTCCATAGAAATAGTCCAATAAAACTCCCAATTATGATTTACAAAACAAAACTTTTTACCTCAAAACTAGGCAGCTTTTAATTTTCTCTATATTCCGGTCGTCTCTTCTTCTTTTGGGATTCTGCTTCATTACTGATGGATAAAGGTACCTTTTAAAAGAACAATGTTTTCAGACAATCTTTACATGTTGGTAGCTTGGCAGTTCTCCCCTCAACTGTTTAATTTCCCCAAAGCATCGGATTATGTCATTGGCTTTTAAGATTGTCAATATACTAATTTCAAACTGGATTGGAATTTGGTATTTTTGGGGGTATAATTTAAACAGATTGGCCTAATTCACATCTGCTTTGTCGTTTCTAGGCAACCAGCTACCCTAGCTACCCCAGTAGCTGAAGCACATGTTACATTGTATTTTATTGGGAAGACTTGGTGCTGTCAGGTAGGTTTTATGTGCTTTTAACTCCTTTAAAGGTACAGTACATTCACATCTTCATAACAAACTGTGTTCAAACACGCAACAATATGCTCAACTCATTGCTGCCCTCTGGAATGGCTGGGCAAGCCATTCAGTTCCAGGGCAATTAGGGATGGGCCTTGTCAATGGTGCCCATACCCCATATAAGAATAAAGGAAGATAAAATCATCAGCTTGAGAGCTGATTGTAATACCACAATAGAAGATTTGGAAACTAAGTTTATTAAATTTTCATAGGCATTGATTGGTGAGTTTTTATTAGACAAGAAAACAATGAAGAGTATAAAAAGACACGAACACAGTGCAATGTTTATTTCACATCAATATTCCTGCAATCAAATTGCATGTTAATATAAAGAGCAAATAAACGTGCTTCAACCAGAATAGAGAATCAGACAAGCAATAATAATAGATCTTCCTTCTATGTTTAACTCATGAGACAGTATTGACTCTAACTGTGACATCTTCCATAATCAAGTGCAAGAAGAGTTCAGAAAAAATGCCCCCCTGACATCATTGCAAACTAAATTTTATTTACTTGCATTGCTGTTGTCTAAAACAGAACTTAAATTAATTCATTTAAAAATGAGTCATACGCAAGATGGTTTGTTTTTGCCTGATGTGCAATACATTACTCAACCACTATTGAAATCAAATCTGTTGGGAGTGTTCCAACAGAGTTTAAGTATGTGGATCTCAAGATGGTTAGTATTTGATTTTATCAGTTGTCTGGATGGCCTGAGAGAGAAAGTGAGGCCCATGAAATGATGAAGAAATGAATGTATTAAATGTCAATGCACGAGGGGAAGGGGAGAAACAGGAGTCAATGGTGTTACTTAAGTGGCTAGTAAGTATTGTTATGATTTGAGTGCCATAACTACCACCCACAATAAACATAGGAGCCAGAGTCAGCCAATCAGCGCCTCAAGCCAGTTCCACATTGAAGGAGATCATGACTGATCTGTGCCTTAACTCCAGGTCACTGCCTTTGGCTCATATCCCTTCCTACATTTGCTTACCAAATATCATTATTAGTCTTCATCGGACTCTTAATTCCAGATATTTGAAATCCAGTTCAAATTCCACGCTCTGCTGTGGCAGGATTCAAACTCACATCTCCCAGAATATTACCTGGGTCTCAGTATTAATAGTCTGGTGATAATACCACTCAGCTGTCACCTCCTGTTCACCTTTTGTTGATAATATAACATAAAGGGACAATTTAGTGAACTTAGAAACTTATTATATTCAGTGGAGACCCTAAATATATTTGCCTTTATTTTTTTACCTTACCAAATCTTACTTTATTTTTCTAAATGTGTATATGTTCTCTCTTTAAATTTCCTTCCTTGAAATAATTAACATATTTCAGCAGACAACTTCTTGCATGACCAGCTTCTGTAGAATGGCCCATTCACCGGACCTGCACATCTTTGGACTGTGGGAGGAAACTCACGCAGACAACATGCAGACTCCACACAGACTGTCACCCAAGGCTGGAATCGAACCTGGGTCCCTGCCTCTGTGAGAGGCAGCAGTGCTAACCAGTGAGCCACCGTGCCACCCAGTACATTAGTTTCCAAGTATTACTGTTTGTTTCCCCTCTAGGATAGAAGTGATATTAAGAACAACTATCTGTGGTTGGAAGTTTGTTAAAAAGAATTAACTTTTAAATTGATGCCCAATGGCTTTCAAAGGAATGAGTGAGCATCTTTGTTCTGGTGGTAGTTTCTTTTTCAGAGAATCCTTACAATGTGGAAGATGGGCATTTAGCCCATCATTCTTGATGAAAGGCTTTTGCACGAAATGTCGATTTTCCTGCTCCTCGAATGCTGCCTGACCTGCTGTGTTTTTCCAGCACCACTCTAATCTAACTCTCATCTCCAGCATCTGCAGTCCTCACTTTCGCCAATTCAGCCCATCAAGTCCACACTGATCCTCCAAGGAGCACCCCAGCTCTGTAATCCTGTATTTCCCACAGCCAATCCACCTAGCCTGGGTAGTATGGTCAATTTAGCATAGTGCATCCACCTAACCAGCACATCTATGGTCTATGGGAGGAAATCTGAGCACCTAGTGGAAACCCATGAGGACACGGGGAGAATATGCAAGCTTCACTCAGACAGTCACCTGAGGCTGGAAGTGAACCCAGGTCCCTGGCACTGTGAGACAACAATGCTAACTGCTGAGCCACCATGCAGCATCCATCATTGGTTCTGTTTGCAATCATGATAAGTAAGTGGCCACTTTTTTTCCTGTCAATATCCTGACAGTATTTATATTCATTCTTTTCTAGTCTAGGTTGTTGAGTTTTTTTTAAAAAACTTTGTAATGCTTGAATTATTCTTTAGTCAAAAGAAAAAAAAAAGATTCACAGTTGTTCACTCTTCTGACTCTGATCTGCTGTTAATTCCCACCCCCAGTCTCTTAGCCATTGCTGCTAAAATCTTCAGTCATCACTATTGTCGGCCCAGGCGTTCTCCTCCTACACTTCTCTGTGTCATTGTTGCTCCATCTGCAAAGAGCAATTCAAAAAACATATATTCAGCCAAGCGTGCATCACCTTCTCCCAACTAGTGACTGGACAAGCTATCTCAGAGACCCAAGCTAATGTTCCAGAGGCATGGGTTCAGATCCCACCGTTGCAAATGGTGAAATTTGGATTTGACTCTAAAATGTCCTCCAGATGAAGTGGGCAATTGTAGAAAATGCAGCAGTATTGGACAAGAGGTTCAAAGAAGTTTCCCTCGATTTCGGAAACATCATCTTTTAACTCAGTTCTGTGCATCAAGGTGAGATTCCTAATAGGCAGCAGTAAATTGCCAATTAAGGATGAAGAGGATTGTCCTCCCCTCCACCATCCTGCCCACCTGCACCTCCAGGTCCCTGCTGGAGAATTGCTGATCCATTTTCCCCTCTCCAACCCCTTCAAAATGACA
Source organism: Hemiscyllium ocellatum (assembly GCF_020745735.1). Classification (NCBI taxonomy): domain Eukaryota; kingdom Metazoa; phylum Chordata; class Chondrichthyes; order Orectolobiformes; family Hemiscylliidae; genus Hemiscyllium; species Hemiscyllium ocellatum. The sequence continues at coordinate 72,259,590 of NC_083418.1, forward strand.
CTGCAGCACCAAGCACCAATTTCAGAAAGTCAGTGTTCAGCTTGGCGCACTGCAGCTTTTGAAAGATGGCACAGGCACCAGGAATATTGGTCTTTTGGACACTATCCAGTGAGTAGCAAGTTGTTCAGGGAAAGATAGGTGGTAGAATGGGGATAGGAGTGGGTTATGCAGCAATAAGACTTGTTAGGCCTCGCAGAGATAAACCTGTTCCTGTGAAACTTAATGAAACTGACACTTAGCCAAGAAAACATAAGATTCAAACACATGTTTCCATTATCTTTTTTTTTAAAAATCCCTTCTGATTCATAAGTGTCCTTCAGGGAATGAAACCTGCCATCCTTACTTTGTCCGGCCTGTATATGACTTTGACCACACAGCTTTATTTTTCCTTTTTAAGTTCTTCTGTGGCACATGGACATCACTGGCTAGGCCAGCATTTATTGTCCAGCCCTAGCTACTCTTGAGAAGGCAGTGGCAAGGTGCCTTTGTGAATCACTGCAGCCCATTTGCTATGGACCAACTGATGATTACAGGAGCCATAAGGGATTCCAAGATTATGATCCAATGACAGTGAAGGAATGCTGATTTATTCAAAGTCAAGATGGAGTGTGCCATGGAGGGGATCTTTGTAGTTGGCAGTGTTTGCATGCATCCATGTTTTTGTCTTTTGAAATGGTAGTGGGTCATGTGTTTAGAAGGTACTTTCTAAGGAGCCTTGGTCAATTTCTGCAGTACATTTTGCAGATATAGCACACTGTTGCTACTGTGTGTCAGTAGTGGTGATACGTGGATATGGTGTCAAGCCTTTTATCTGTCTAACTGCCATTCTCTCTCTCTGGGTTCCATGTCCGGCCATCTTCATATTCCTCCTCCTCCCATCCAGTGTCATTGCATTTCAGGAATTTTTACAAACATACAAACAGGGAACAAAGGTAGGGATTAAGGTGGTGCTGGAAAAGCAGAGCAGGTCAGGCAGCATCCAAGGAGCAGGAAAATAGACATTTCGGGCAAAAGCCCTTCATCAGGAATAGAAGGAACATAGGTAGGCCACTCAGCCCTTCAAGCCTGTTCTGACATTCAATAAGATCATCGCTAATCTGATTTTAACCTCAACTCTACATTATTGCATATCCTGATAATCTTTCACCTCGCTTGATTATCAAGAATATACCAACCTCTGCCTTTAAGATATTTAACGATGCCACATCCACTGCTGATTAAGGAAGAGAATTCAAAAGGCTCACAACCCTCTGTTGAGAATAAAATATTTCTTTATTCCTCTTTTAAATGCATGCCCTCTTACTTTTAAGCAATGACTCCTAGTTCTAGATTCTCCAACAGAAGGAAATAGCTTTTCAACATCCACTTGGCCAAGCCCCCTCAGAATCTTGGATATTTCAATTCAGTCACCTCCGAAATTTCTAAACTCAGCCTGTCTCAACTTTCTACTAGGGCAATTTTGTTCATTCCTGGTTTTAGTCAAGTAAATCTTTTCTGAATTGCTTTAAGCACTTTAACATTCTTTCATAAGTATAGTGACCAGTCCAGTGCACTGTTGCCTAGGTGTCCTAGTTTCATCCAAAGCTGTAATGAGATCAGGAGCGAAGTAGTTTTGGTAACACCCAAACTGGGCATCCCTGAACAGGTTTTAGTTAAGCAGGTGCTGCTTGATAGCAGTATTGATGACACCTTCCATCACATTACTGATGATCGTGAGTAGACTGATTGGGAGGTAATCGGCTGGCTTGGATTTGTCTTGTTTTTTGTATACTGGACGTACCTGGGCAATTTTCCTCACCATCGAGTATTGTGGCTATACTGGAGCAGCTTGACGAGGGGTATGACAAATTCTGAAGTAGAAGACTTCAGTGTTATTGCTGGAATGTTGTTAGGCAGAAAGCCTTTGCAGAATCCAGTTCCTGCAGCGTTTTTTGATATTGCTGAACTGAGCCAAGAATTTGTGCCAATATTGCAGTACGAATTTGAGCAAAAGTAAAACACTTTTGAGGCATTGTACGTTTTGATGAATGACAGTAAAAATAAACAATAGGAAAAGACCTCCCAACCTGTCTTATCTGCCCCACATGCTTGTGATACGTTATGCATTGCAAGAAGTAAACTTACCATCAGCGTCATGTAATTTGCTGAGAGGTTTGTAACATTCCTGACTGACCCACATAGCCCATAAGAACAGACTCAGAAGCCCACACTTCATCTGATTAACTTAGTGGGTGCCGAACTCTTGCAGAAAGAAATCTCCATCCCAGGGAGGCATGGGCTCAGATCTTGCTTGAATGAGGGAGGAACTTGCTTTCCAGACCAGCTCGTCAATGGCAATGGAAGAACCTCCATGTGAACAAATCTAGTTGTGCCTGGTTGTATTATGGAGAATTTCACACTTTACTCCTATTTTTGTGATTAAGATGCTTTAATGCGGAGGAGCCAGTGTTGGGCTGGGGTGGAAAAAGTTAAAAATCACACTACACTGGCTTTCTAAGGGCTGCCCCATCATTAGGTAGCTTTCCAGCTACCTGCCAAAGGAGCAGCACTCTGAAAGCTCGTGCTTCCAAATAAACCTGTTGGACTATAACCTGGTGTTGTGTGATTTTTAACTTTTGAAGATGTTTTAGATTGCGATTCAATCTTGTGAACCTCTTCCAAAGTCTTAATATCACCCACAGGCTGAGGAAACCAAACTGGGATGTGGTGTTCTCTCTGACAAGATTATTTCCTGGCTTTCATATCAGCAATGCATAAAGCTACCCATCTAAAATAAACATCCCAGGTTGTTAAAGGGCTGTGAGCTTTCAGAAGTACCTTTATGGAATGATACAGATGAATTCTGTGTTTTAAGAGAGCAGTACGTTTTGTGCATATTTGACTTTAGCAAAGAGCTCCAGGAATTACATGTACATGAAATTTACATTTTCAACATTCTCAGACCAAATCAATTGACGTGTTAGTTCCATCACCCATAAGACAAAGTATAGCTAATAATATATTTGAACATCTCCACATACTGTCTCATCAGTTCACGTTGTGATTTTCCTTATAAGCTAAAAGTTTCACCTCAAGAGGCTTTACCAAGTTTAAAGGAGTAGAGATTGAGTTTTGGTAACCAGAAATGAAGTCAAACTATATACAAAGGTAAGATCGCTATCATCCCACTGACTGTTCTCTCATTGGAGAGAGGTTTCAATTTCAATTTCAATTTTATTGTCACATTTACTCAAGTACAGGGATACAGGAGTACAGTGAGAAGTCTACATTGTCATCATTCCCAGTATCATCTTAGGTTAAAAAGGTACCCCGGTGCAAAACCTTAGATATGAAGTAGAAAAATAAGGATATAAAATTAAAAGTTCAATATTAAAGTCCTTCTTAGTATAAAGCAGAAAAATAAAGAAATAAAGTTCAAGTTTGGCATTGCAGTCCTTTTTAAGTGCTGAACGCACTGAGCGTGCACTCCCCACAAGGGGTTTATCTCCTTCTTGTGAGACTCAATCTCCCCATGCTCACCACTGCTGCAGATGCCAGGAGACCTCTATCACCGTTGCACTGATCTCAATCTCTCCTGTGATGATTTGCTCTCCTCTGCATTGGGCTCACCCTCTCCCTCTTTTCCACACTCTCTCACTGTCCTCCCGTGCTGGTGACTGGCGATGACCGGTGGTGGTTTCACCTGAGGGTCGCCATGCCTCAGCTGAGTTGAGAATTTGAGAAAGAGAGTCCTTCATGGTAACCCCAGCTAATGCAGGAATTGAATCCATGCCATGAGCATTACTCTGCATCACAAACTGGCCAACCAGCCAACTGAGCTAACTGATACCCCCCCCAAAAAAAAAACAGTTTATGCATCATGCTGAAAATACTTTGCAGATAAATGATGGAGCCATTGAGACCCATCCTTTTTACTTCAAATGCTAAGCCAGGAAAGCGCTGTGTGTGGTGTTTGTGAAAAGGGTTACCTTTCACAGTATCATCTTCAAGGATCATCGCTGCACCATGTCAGAAGGGAGATACAGTTAGGTTCCATGTCAAGCTAAGTGTCACAGTCCCTGATGTGTTACACTGTGTGGTCAATGTAAATGTTGCCAAAGAATGACACAGCCCTGCATTTGGCTTCCTGCCAATGTAAGAGGCAAGTTCTAAAGGTACTGCGTGCATCTGACCAGGCGCAGGCCATTCAGCCTCCAACCAACATCTTCCAATGTTCAATTCAGCAAGGAATTATCTGTGTTTTCACTATATAGACCCAGCTTTCACTTCCATGCCTATTTATCAATTTCAGCTTTGATATTTACAGTTGATCTGAACGCAATGGCATTTCTTTGGGGAAAACATGAGAACACGAGAAACAAAAAAAGGATTACGCCAGTTAGCCAGTTCCGCCATTTAGTACCATTGTGACTGATCTTAAGTGTCCACTTCAGTTTCCCATTCATTCCCTGCTTCCCTTAAATCCCTGAGAGACCAAAAATCTGTCTATGCCTTCCTTAAATGCATTCAATGACGGTGCATTCATAACCTTCTGAGGGAGAGAGCTCCCCATATTCACAATTGTTGTAGTGCAGGATAGAAATTTTCCAGGGAGAGGCCACTTGGCCCACTTAGCCTGTGTTTTCTGATAAACAAACCATCTAATGTTATTCTGCTTTCCCGTATTATGTCTGGAGCCCTGCAGCTTAAAGCATTTGAGATGCACATCCAAATACCTTTTAAATGGATTAAGACTGTTTCCCTCTTTTTACCCTTTCAGGTATGAGTCCCAGACATCTACCATCTTCTGACAGAAATTACTTTCCCCAATCTCCCCTCCAATCTTGCTACCACTTACACTACACCAAGTAATTCCTCCTTACCTCAGTCCAAAATGATCAGCACCCTTCCCCAGAGACTGTGCCTCCTTGTTTGAGATTTTCCACGCACTTGACACAGTTGCTTAATCAAGCCCCTTCAGGATTTTACGTGTTGCAAATGAGATTCATCTCATTCATCTAAAGTCCCGCAAGTATAAGCCAATTTACTCAGCCTCTTATCATAGAACAGGCCCTCATCCATACGACAAAGTTCACTCTATTATTTCCAATGCCCTTCAATGCCAGACTGATTCCTGGGATAGCAGGAGTGAGCAATAACAAGAGACTAGATCAGTTCGGACTGCATTCACTGCAGTTTACAACAATGGGGGAGAGGAGTAGGAGCATCGGTGGGGAATCTTATATGGGCCAAAAAAAGGACTATCCAGAGTGAATACAGGAAGAATGACCAGAGAATCCAGAACCAGGGGTCACCACATCATCTGCTCTTGAGAAGTTAATTAAGGGACTAATATTGACTCAACACTACAGTTAACTTCCCAATTCTTTGAAATAGAGCCAAGGGAATTTTTACATCCATTCAAGTAGGCAGGTGAGGCCTATGTTCAGCATCTCATCCAAAAAGACAGCTCCTCCTGCAAGGCAGTGCTCTCTCCCCTCTGCTTCTGTGTCCCATCCTTCAAGGGACTTGAAGCAAGAACGTTGTGATACAGAGGACAGAAGTGACAGTCTGAATCACCTTGGAGCCATGGCCTGTCCCTAACAGAACAGACTGGTCCATTTGGAGACTGGAAAAATGTCTGGTCCAAACCTAAAAGATTGTACATCATTAACATAGCCTGAGGACAGACAATGAGGTCTTCTATGGTTTTTTTTTCTTATCCAGCCAGTCAGGCAACGTCCAAGGAGCAAGAGAATCGGCGTTTCGGACATAAGCCCTGAGGACTGACCTTGCACTTGGCTGTCACCAATTTTGTTAAGGTTAGCATAAGGTTAGCCTGTGTTCTTTCTGTCTGCAAAGGACAGGCTCTGTTACACACGAGTGCCCCAGAGTGCGAGCTCGAGCAACAACATTATAGTGGTTGTCAGAGTAATTGTTCACACACACTCTGGATTATTTTACAACTGTTGCCCAATAGTGGACTCACATCCAATGTTTACTGAGTTATCGTAGCTTGACTGAGTTTCATATGACAGAGTTTAAGCAAAGAGTTCAGAAACCTATTCGTGCCAATTGACATTTCCACTGTTCTGGAAGAATATCAGTGCCGACAGTTATGACAGAGTCAGTGATCTTCCTGGAATGGAAACTGTTGTGAGTGATCTGCTACGGATGTGGAGGTACATTGGAAGAAGACATCACAAACTATGATGAGAATCTATTGTGACTGCTAGAGAGAGCCCTCCTGATGAACTTCAAGGTGAAAAAAAATACACAATTGAAGTTGCCTAAAGTTAAAAGCAAACACTACTGACACTGGAATTCTGAAATTAAGTACATAAATCACGTACTGACAGTGAAAGCACTTTCCTCTCTTCCAGCTCGAACAGAGATGAAGTGACCAATATATATGAAAGTGATACAATGATTTTTTGCTGAGCAGGGTTCTTGCTTAATCTGTCATTCAAATGCAAACATCTCCGCAAGCTCACGGATAAATATGTACACCTCCCGCCATTCTCTCCCACCCTCACCATTACGCGTAACTCCCTCCCTCGCTCACTCTTGTTGCTCCCACCGCCCTCACCACTTACTTCCCCAAACTGTCCCCATCAATGAATGCCCTCTGTGCAGCTTCCTCTCTCCTGTAGACCCCCTCCTGACCCACCCTCCCTCCCTCCCCTGCACAAGATGCATCGGCACTAACAGCCATGCCACCCACTGAACTCTCACAGATTTGCCCCCTTTCACTCAGCTCAGGAGATAACAGGGGCAGAGGGAGAGCATACAGGTGCTGGGGGTACTAGCCTTCTCTTTCTTTTATCTTCGCAGTTTCTATTAGTGTCTTCATGGCTTCTGCAGAGGAACGTCCTGCTCTCCCTGTGATGCCTTTTTGGACCACTGAGGACCAGATTATGGAGGCCTGAAAGGAAGCATCAGGAATGCTGCCTCCTGCATCCCCACAAAACCAGAAACTGATTCCCCCGTGTGGAACCTTTGTGGGAGAGAGTGTGGGCACCCAGTCTAGTGGAAACCTCACTGCAACAGCACCACAGCTGGCCCAGGAAGAACCATTCCACTGACACTCAGAGAACTGACAGACACCAGCAGTGAGTCATGTGACCATCTGGCTACGTCCATGGACAGGTTAGTGGTTTCCATGGTGAGCTGGGTCCAGCACTCTCAGGGTGTGCTGGAGATTGGCACAGGCCTGCGCTTCATTGCCCCAGCCATTAGGTCTCAGGACCAAGGACATGTTGAGGGGGTGATGGGGAATCCTGACCCCAGTCCAGGTGCCTTCTCCTCACAAGGCACCCCAGCACAGGAAGCTTCAAAAGAGAATGAATATATTTTTTAAAAAAGATATACATTTGAAAGGGTTGTAAAGGGTTTGCAGTCATGCATGGAAAATGGGAATAGCTGGGAAGCTCTTTTAGAACCTGGGCAGACACGTTGGATCAGGTGACCTCCTTCTGTATTGTAATATTCAATAATTCACCCAGCAGGAGGTGAAATAATGCAGAGACCACTCTGCACTTGCAACTCTGCAACTTGTAATACTCTGGCAGGAAGACTCTCGATATGTTTGGGTCACAAGCACTCCCACTCCACATCTCCATCCCCCCAACTCCCCACCCCACAGCCCCCTCTCCTATCCCAACCCACTGTCACCAACCAAATCTCCATGGCCAATAGGTTCAACAGTTGAGCAGGCTTTCTCCATCCCAGTGGTGGTACCAGGCAGTGCACTATGATGTATTGAAGGACAGAATGAAAACATAACGAGGACAATTCGGCAACATGGATTGTGAAGCCTTAAACGTTACTCTCAGTTTCAACATGAATGTCCTGGTGTTCCTGTCGTATGGTTAGACATTTCTCTGTGTGGATGCTAATACCATCGAGCAACACCTCATGGCCAGAGGCAAGGCTCCCTGGATGGAATCTGTGTTGAGAGATTACTGCACCATCTGAGAGCAGGGGTATCAATGTGTACACAGGGCATTGGGTCAGGCTGATGCTCTGTCCCTCCATCTTCAACATCCTCAATGTTTCCTCTCTCCATGCACAAAGTTGCAGCTGTCAATGAATGGCACCTCCCTGGAACAACCACTGAGATAAATGTGGATTTCAACAGCTTCCTCATTTCTCTTCCCCCCACATTACCCCAGTCCTAACCCTCCAACTCGGCACCATACTCCAGACCTGTCCATCACTCCCCTGCTGACCTATCACCTTCTCCCTCACCTTCATCCACCTATTGCTTTCTCAGCTACCCCACCCACTCACCCCACCTCCCATTTATCTCTCAGCCCCGGCCCACAGGCCTCATTCCTGATGAAGGGCTTATGCCCGAAAGGTCGATTCTCCTGCTCTTCGGATGCTGCCTGACCTGCTGTGCTTTTCCAGCGCCACACTCTCGACTCTGATCTCCAGCATCTGCAGTCCTCACTTGCTCCCAGCAAAAGTAAAAGGGTTTGGTTCGTTCAGTTGGCTGGATAGCTGCCTAGTGATGGCGACTGATATTGATCACATGGATTCAATTCCCACATCAGCTGAGCCTCCCATGAAGGATACTCCCTCTGAACCTCGCCCCTGGCCTGCAGTATGTTGGTCTTCAGGTTAAACCACCACCAGTAATCACACTGGAAAGAGAGAGCAGCCTTACGCTTCAAAAGGATAATGCAACTACGCCTTTAATATTGGGAACATTTGCAACTGAAATAATACCTGTAATTATTTTTCTGAACAGTGGGATGTTTTGAAAATATATTTGGAAACTTTACACCTATTAGTGAGTTGATGTAGCCACACAGCCTTCAGAGAAGCACGGTGGCTCAGTGGTTGGCAATACTGCTTCACAGCACCACGGACCTGGGTTCAATACCACTCTTGGGTAACTGTCTGTGTGGAATTTGTATGTTCTCCCTGTGTCTGCATGGGTTCCCTCCCACAGACTGAAGGTGTGTAGGTTAAGTGGATTAGCCATGCTAAATTACCCTGTAATGTGCAGGCTTGGTGGATTAGGCATTGTAAATGCAGGGTTACAGGAATGGGGTGGGTCAGGGTGAGACGTGCTTCAGAGGGTATGTATGGACTTTATGGGCCAAATAACCTGCTTCCACAATAGAGGGACTTTCTGCTATCAGTTATTTTCTCTGTTGAGTTTGCAGCCACTAAACTCATGACAGTGGAGTTTGCCCACTAACCTTCTTCTGATTAAATATCCCACTCTTACCAAAACTCTAGCCACGGAGCGGGACATTGCATACCACCCTTTCAATGGGAACTAATCACTCTTTAACATGCAACCGAACACTCCACTGAAGATTTGTTTAAAGTGTTGCACCTAAATTACAACTGGCTGGATATTCTTCCTGAAGCAGGATTTTATTTTAGATTTAGGGCAAATCCAGTGACTTAAAATAAATTTGATTTGTTCCCTCAAGTCCTTCACTAATCTCACACACAAGACAGCTTTAAGAAATTGAATCTTACTTGTAGGATTTCAAGTGCTTGATTTAGAAAAAATAAACAATGATAATTTCACATCCATTATGGTGCTGTCATACTACAATTACAACATCACACAAGCATTCAATTTTCCAAAACATAACACACGACAACAGTTCGACAGAAGAACTATTTCCCAGGACCTGTAATGATATCACTGTTACGAGAGCTGACTGCAGTACATTTATAAGAAAGAAAACATTCCCATTGACAATGAGTCTTACATGTTCAAACACTTTCAGGCCAAGAATTCCAATTGTAGGGGAGAGCTTATAAAACACTGTTGTTTTCCAGCAAAACTTTTTTTTTCCCCTGTGATTCAGGTCCTCAGTAGCTCAAACCACTATGTATTCATCTTGATTCTGATGGAAGTCAAAAACATATGACCTTGCAAGAGCCATTTCATTCATCACTCAGCAACCTAAAAGCCAGCCATATCTCTGACTTCCTTTTGTGATTGTCTCCACATTAATATTCATCTATTTTTTTCTGTATCATAAGACCATAAGACATAGGAGCAGAATTTAGGCCATTCAGCCCATCAGGTCTGCTCTAATATTCAATCATGGCTGATAGGTTTCTCAACCCCATTCTCCCGCTTTCTCCCCATAACCCTTGATCGTCTTGATACTTAAAAATCTATCTATCCCAGTCTTAAACATACTCAATGACCTGGCCTCCACAGCCTTCTGTGGCACTGAATTCTATAGATTCATCGGTTCTGCCTGAAGCAGTTTCTCCTTATCTCCATTCCAAAAGGTCTTCTCTTTATTCTAAGGCTGTGCCCTTGAGTCCTAGTCTCTCTTACAAATGATAACATCTTTTCAACATCCATTCTGTCCAGGCCATGCAGTATTCTGTAAGTTTCAATTAGACACGACCTCATAGGGTGGCACGGTGGCTCAGTGGTTAGCACTGCTGCCTCACAGTGCCAGGGACGAGGGTTTGATTCCAGGCTCGGGTGACTACCTGTGTGAAGTTTGCACATTCTCCTCATGTCTGCATGGGTCCTCTCTGGTTTTCTCCCAAAAGGTCAGGTGAATTGGCTATGCTAAATTGCCCACAGTGTTAGGTGCATTAGTCAGGGGCAAATGTAGGAAAATGAGTCTTCGGAGGGTCGGTGTGGACTTGTTGGGCCGAAGGGCCTGTTCCATACTGTAGGGAATCTAATCATCCTTCTAACCTCCAAGTATAGACCCTGAGTCTTCAAACATTCCTCAAATGTTAAGCTTTTTATTCCTGGGAGCATTCTTTGAACACACTTCAAGGCCAGTACATCCTCCCTGAGATATGGAGCCCAAAACTGCATACAATACTCCAAATTGGTCTGACCAGAGGGTTATAGAGCCTCAGAGCACATCCCTGCTTTTTATATTCAAGTCCTCTCAAAATAAATGCCATCAATGCATTTTCCTTCCTAAGTACTGATTCAACCTGCAGGCTTACCATAATACAATCCTGAACTAAAACTCCCAAGTCTCTTTGCACTTCAGATTCTGAATTTTCTCCCCATTTAGAAAATAGTCCATGCCTCTATTCTTCCAACCAAAGTGCATGACCTCACACTTTGACACATTGGACTCCATCTACCATTTCTTGGCTCACTTTCCTAACCTGCCCAAATCCTTCTACAGCCTCCCACCTCCTCAATGCTACCTGTCCCTCTACCTATATTTGTATCGTCTGCAAACATAACCAGAATGCCCTCAGTTCCTTCATTTAGATCGTTAATGTATAAAGTGAAAAGTTGTCGTCCCAACACTGAACCTTGCGGAACACCACTTGACACCAGCTGCCATCCTGAGAAGGATCCTTTAATCCCCACTTTCTGCTTTAGATCAGACAGCCAAGCCTCTGTCCATGCTAGCAGCTTGCCTCTAACACCACGGGCTCTTATCTTACTCAGTAACCTCCTGTATGGCACCTTGTCAAAGGCCTTCTTGAAACCCAGGTAGATAACATCCATTAGCTCTCCTTGGTCTAACCTGCTCATTACTTCCTCCAAGAATTCTAGCAGAAGGGTTAGCTCTGACCTACCCTTGATAAAACCACACCGACTTTGCCCTATTTTACCGTACACTTCCAAATATTCAGAAATCTCATCCTTCACAATAGATTCAAGGATCTTACCCACAACTAAGTTTGGGCTAATCAGTTTGTAATTTTCTGCCTTTTGTCTTACTGCCTTTTTAATCAGGAGGTCACATTGAATTTAATTGAATGGAATTGAATGGAATTGAATTGAATTTATTGTCACGTGTACCAAGGCACATTGAAAAGCTTTGTCTTGCAATCAATACAGGCAGATCACAGAGTTAAGTAGCATAGATAAGTAACTAATAGGTACACAGTAGCAAAAACAAAAACACAGGTACAGGCGAATGTTAAGTGTTTGTGAGTCCATTCAGTATTCTAACAACAGCAGGGTAGAAACTGTTTCGGAACCAGCTGGTGTGTGTGTGTTCAGGTTTCTGTACCTTTTTCCCGATGGTAGAGGTTGTCAAAAAACATTGCCAGGGTGAGATGGTTTCTTTGAGAATGCTGGCAGCCTTTCCTTGACAACGGGCCTGGTAGATGGATTCTATAGATAGGAGTTGGCCTTTGTGATTGTCTGGGCCGAGTTCACCACTCTCTGTAACCAATCTTGAATGGTACAGTTGCCGTACCAGGTAGTGACACATCCAGACAGAATGCTCTTGATGGCGCACATATAAAGGTTGGCAAGGGTATTCACCGTCATGCCAAATTTCCTCAGCTGCATGAGGAAGAAGAGACGTTTTTGGACCTTTGTAACCAATGCATCCACATGAAGAGTCCAAGAAAGCTTGTTGTGGATGACCACTCCCAGGAGCTTGACACATTTTACTCATTCCACCTCTGTGCTGTTAATGTGTCGGGGGGCATGCATAATATCCCACTGAAAGTCAATAATGAGTTCCTTGGTTTTGCCGGCATTGAGAGCTAGGTTGTTCTCAGTGCACAATTTTTCCAGATTTGGAAATGCCCGTGTTGGATTGGGGTGTACAAAGTTAAAAATCACACAACACCAGGTTATAGTCCAACAGGTTTAATTGGAAGCCCTAGCTTTTTGAGCGCTGCTCCTTCATCAGGTGGTTGTGGAGTATAAGATTGTAAGACACAGAGTTTATAGCAAAGGTTTACAGCGTGATGTAACTGAAATTATACATTGAAAAATACCTAGATTGTTTGTTAAGTCTCTCATGTGTTGGAATGGCCATGTTAGTTTCAATTCTTTCGTATGTAACTCACAGTACTTTTTTAAAAGTTACATTCTCAAGTGAAGTTTAACAATTGATGTCATGTTGGCCAAGATAATGTATTGAAGGTGTGAGTTTCCCTGTGTGAGGCTGTCTCTGCCACAATAGTCAGACTTCACACAGGGAAGCTCACACCTTCAGTACATTATCTGGGCCAATATGACACCACTTATTAAAGTTCACCTGAGAATGTAACTTGTAAAAAAGTGTTGCGATTTACATACGAAAGAATTGAAACCAACATGGTCATTCTAACAGATGAGAGACTTAACAAACAATCTAGGTTTTTTTCAATATATAATTTCAGTTACATCACACTGTAAACTTTTGCTATAAATTCTGTGTCTTACAATCTTATACTCCACAACCACCTGATGAAGGAGCAGTGCTCCAAAAGCTAGTGCTTCCAATTAAACCATTTTTCCAGGTCTTCCACATCCCGTCTGTAGTCTGTTTCATCGCCATCTGAGATTCGATTGACTATGGTGGTGTCATCAGCGAACTTGTAAATGGCAGTAGTCTGGTATTTGGCGACATAGTCATGGGTGTACAGTGATTCGAGTGATTCCCGAAAGATCACTATCTCTTCAGCTATCACCCTTAGAACTGCAATGTAGTTCATCTGGTCCAGGTGATGGAATGCACCTTCAGGCCATTTAGTTTTTCTAGCACCTTCTCCTTGATGATGGCCACCATATTCAACTCTTCCCCCTCACTCTCATCCTATCTCGTTTAAGAAGTGTTACAGGGATTAAATGAAGTAAGTTCTAATCATAAGGGGATGTAAAAAATTCATATTGTTGGCTAGACCAGCATTTTATTACCATCCCTAATTGCCCCTTTACTTGAGTGGTTTGCACGGCCAATTCTGAGAGCAGTTAAGAGTAAGCCACTTTGCTATGTCTGGAGTCACAGATATGTCACATGTTACATGCAGTCTTGGGTTATATCAGTGGTTTCCCTTGTGGAAAAAAAGCAGTGTGGGAGTGGTATTGCTGATAGATGGAGTAGGTTGAAGGGATCAAATGATTTAGAATGCCCTTACTTCTTCTGTTCCGATGTACAACCACTACAGCTGACCTGATTCACAGCTACTGCTTTCTTGTGTATGAATCAATCAATCTGATTACGCTAGTCCTTGTTTACAAATCCCCACATACACTGTGTTTGAGAAATTCCACTCATGGATTATATTCTTTACAATATGATTTCCTGTCTATGTGCTGTCCCTTCTGTTCACGATTATGGAAGAATCTTACAAACAGCATCAAACCGCAGGCTCTCTTCCAAAATGATATTATTTTAGCAACTCTTTCATGAATCTTTTTGCAATACCTGTCTCTCCAAAGATTCTTTCAGCCTTTTCTCTGAAGTTCTATTTTGTTGTGCAGTATGGCCACCTCGCCACTTGCAAGCTGCTGTACTTTGTTTTGTTTTAATGCATAAGGTTCAAATTGTAATTCGGATTACTAGGAAATCTACTTTTGATTTGGATTCACATGAAGATCAAATTGTTTTGTGTAATGTTAACAGAATCAAGAAGTCTGTGTTATGGACCAAGCCAAAACCCCTCAAAACATGTCAAGGAGATAGCCTAGATCCGAACTTTTTCTTAATTTAAAGGCAAAAACCAGGTATTGCATTCCAGATTCAATTTGATTGGTCAATCCATCAGGTTAGAAGCAAAACACACTTTATTCATACACTGTAATTAAAATACAGATAACATAGACATTAAAGACATCATTGGCTTAACTGTAGCTCTATTGAAGTACTTAACTTCCCACAAGCACAACCTTGGCAAAGGCAATGTCAAACAACCCCACTACCCTGTGATCGGCCACTTCAACTCCCCCTCCCACTCTCCCATGGAGATGTAAGTCCTGGGCCTCCTCCACCGCCAAATCCAAGCCACCCACCAGCTGGAGGAAGAACGCCTCATCTTCCGCCTTGGAACTCTCCAAACAGCATCAACGTCGACTTCACCAGTTTCCTCATCTCCCCTCTCCACAACCTCATCTAAGATCCAACGCTCCAATTCAGCACCGCCCTCTCAACCTGTCCTACCTATCCATCTTCATTCCCACCTATTCGCTCCACCCTCTACTCCGACCAATTACCATCATCCCCACCTGCATCTACCTATCACCTTCCCAGCTACCTTCCCCCACTCCCTACTTCTATTTATCTTTCAGCGCTCTTTCCCTCCGCATTCCTGATAAAGGGCGTATGCCAGAAATGCTAATTCTCCTGCTCCTCGGATGCTGCCTGACCTGCTGTGCTTTTCTAATGCCACACTTTTCAATTCTGATCTCCAACATCTACAGTCCTCACTTTCTTGTCAGTGAAATAGCGTGTCTCATGCACAATTCTAGCAGCAGGACAAGAACCTTAGCTTTTAGCTGTTACAGAGAGAGAGAGAGAGAGAGAGAGATAGAGCAGCTTTCAAAACTCCAACAGTCATGCTGCTGGGAAAGCTAAACTGAAATTTCACTTCTGTGGGAACCTGACCCCACCCATTCAGGCTGCTTCTATTGTTCCAACTTTAGAAAAAAACTCAAGGCCTCACAAGTTATTTACATTATTAGCTTAAAGCAGACCACTCATTACCTCTGACTCAACCTTCTTCATTAAAAGAAAATCTGGAGAAAAGTCATAGTATCATCACATTTGTGTTCATAAATGTGTATTGTGTTAACAGTCGTAAAATACAGGTTAAAAACAGCACATTAACAGCCATTTCACATACTAATAGAGTATAATTGAAAGGGAATAGCAAAAACCTCCCTCTGGGCAGGATGTGTCAGTTACAATCTGCATGGAATTTAGAAAAAAACATTTTTGATACTGATTAATAAAATCTAGATTGCTCGTTTAAACACATTGCCATTGGTGGATTTGATGTTCATTCCATAAACATTTAATTATAGCGGTGATGTGGGTATTTTATCACATAAAATGCTAATTTTTCAAACCTGCAACAAGAGCTGCAGCAAGAGGAGCCTGAATGACAGGAAAAATCAGTGGGCTGTTATGACAAGGTGGTTGCCAGGACTTGATAAAGCCACCATTCTTAAAAAGGCTGCTGCTTACCCTTTAAGGGAAGCTGAACTTCTGCAGCAGAAATCGATAGACAGTATGCATGAGCAAAGAAGAAATTACAAGAAGAATCAAGTTTTTTGAGGATGACATCCTGGAAATGCTACTGTATGATAATGGAAGCCCCATGATTCCTCAACACTGGAGAGGAATGTCTTTGTGGGGTTAATGTGTTGATGCAAGTGACACAACTGCCAGCTGTAATACCTGTAAGGATGTTACAGTGAATGAAAATGATATGTTCAGGCAGGTAGAAGAATCCATGGTAAGGTGCACTATTAGTTCTGAGTGAATCCAAGCTCAGTAAAACATTTCATTCATCATCTAGTTCAAAAATCAACAAGACAGCACAAAAAGCATAGAGGTAACCTTTCAACTCTGCAAGCTTTTTTTTAGATTAGATTAGGTTCCCTACAGTGTGGAAACAGGCCCATCGGCCCAACAAGTCCTCACCAACCCTCCAAAGAGTAACCCACCCAGACCCATTCCCCTACACCTAACACCATGGACAATTTAGCATGGCCAATTCACCTAACCTGTACATCTTTGGACTGTGGGAGGAAACCGGAGCACCCGGAGGAAACCCACGCAGACACGGGGAGAATGTGCAAACTCCACATAGACAGTTGCCTGGGGGTGGAATTGAACCCGGGTTCCTGGCGCGGTGAGGCAGCAATGCTAACCACTGAGCCACCGTGCTGCCCTTTTTTTAATAACTATACTACAGTTTACATTCAATGGATGACACTGAAATATCATAAGAAAATCTTATACTGAGGTTCTTGACTAACACTACAACCGGAATCTGCTCCCCTGCTTTATGACCATATACACATACAAGGAGTGATACAGTCTGGTTGTCTCTTTGCTCCTCTCAAAAGCTCACCTCTGGTATGTTTTCTGTGACTACCAGGCTCTATATATATATATATATATATATATATCGTAAATGTCGTCTTCAAAAAGTATTTAGTTGGCAGAACTGGAGGTTTGGGTTAATAATCTTGTAGTAATACTATGAAGCCATCGTCTCTCCTTGGAGTCTAAGTTATTTACCCACAGAGTAGTAGGGACATGAACTACATGGCCTGCAATATTAGTACACTCACCAACTTTAACAGCATTTAAATGGTCATTAGATAAACATATGGATGAAAATAGAATAGTGTAGGATTGATGGGCTTCAGATTGGTTCCACCGGTCAGCGCAACATCGAGGGCCGTTGAGAGTTATTGAAACTGCTCAGACACAGAGGACAATAAGATAGGGGAGTCACACCATTAGCAGCACATGTAGAACACTCACCTAAACATAGTCTTGACTAAGGAGACAGAGTGAGGCCTTTTCAGAGCCTTTTATTGTGCTGACTGTGAATATACTATTTTGATCACAGATCATCCAGAATTATTTTCAATTTTAATTTTTTAAATTGTCTGTTTGAACATAATGTTGCCCACTTCTTGTACCTTAACAATTTACAGCGTGGTCAGTATAGCTTCAACCAGTATGTCTGGGAGATGGAAAAAAGAATTAATCTAAAGATCACAAACCTAAATGCCACCCTTCGACCCAGAGACTTACCCTCCCACTCTCAATCCATCGAAAATTCTATGCTGATGTTTTCAAACTGAACTGGAATAGGAAATCATTATTTCTTCAATGTGACCACTTTTATACTTCCTTAGATAACCATCCCACACAGGTACATAATGTATTGCTCAGCTGGCTGGACAGCTGATGCACAATACAGAGTGATGCCAACAGCGTGGGTTTAATTTCTACAATGGCTGAGGTTCCCATGATGGACCCCCCTTCTCAACCTCTAACCTTATCTGAAGCACAGTGACTCTCAGATTAAACCACCACTAGCTGCCTCTCTCTGATGAGAGTACAGTGCTATGGTTTGGATTAGATTAGATTAGATTACTTACAGTGTGGAAACAGGCCTTTCGGCCCAACAAGTCCACACCGACCCGCCGAAGCGCACCCACCCAGACCCATTCCCCTACATTTACCCCTGCACCTAACACTACGGGTAATTTAGCATGACCAATTCATCTAACCTGTACATTTTTGGACTGTGGGAGAAAACCGGAGCACCCGGAGGAAACCCACGCAGACACGGGGAGAATGTGCAAACTCCACACAGTCAGTCGCCTGAGGCCTGGTCTCTGGCGCTGTGAGGCAGCAGTGCTAACCACTGTGCCACCGTGCCATCTTCTGTGTCTTACGATCTTATGCTCCACAGCCATCTGATGAAGGAGCAATGCTCCAAAAGCTAGTGCTTCCAAATAAATCTGTTGGGCTATAACCTGATGTTGTGTGATTTTTAACTTTAATCCTGAAGGTATTTTCCTACTTTTCTTATCATCGGTTAAAAAAAATTGAACACAAGAAGTCCTGTAAGTTTTAAAGTACTTGAAAGGGAGGAACCATACACATACAGTCATAGAATCATAGAGATGTACAGCACGGAAACAGACCCTTCAGTCCAACCCGTCCATGCTGACCAGATATTCCAACCCAATCTAGTCCCAGCTACCAACACCCGGACCATATCCCTCCAAACCCTTCCTATTTATATACCCATCAAAATGCCTTTTCAATGCTGTAATTGTACCAGTCTCAACCACTTCCTCTGGCAGCTCATTCCAAACACGTACCACCTTCTGCTTGAAAAGGTTGCCCCTTATGTCCCTTTTAAATTGTTCCCTTCTCACCCCAAACCTATGCCCTCTAGTTTTGGACTCCCGGACCCCAGGAAAAGATGTTGTGTTAGAAACAAAGCTAATAATGCATAAGAGCAAAAAAACAAGGAATAGGAGGAGGTTGTTCAGCCTTTGAACCTGCTCAGCCATTCAATAGGATGGGGCTAATCCAACACACCTCACAATCGCCTTCCTCTGATTCGCCCACTAATCAAGAATCTATCTCAGCTTAAATGAAATGTAAATAAAACTGACTTCAAGTTGATGGACATTTCAAAAGAAATGCCTGAATAGATTTTACAACTATATAAATGTATTCATGTGGCTCATCACTTAACAAAAAGTTGGGACCACTGTGCTAATCCCAGTGACTCCCTAAACCTTCGTGCTCCCTATTGAACCTGTCAATCATGTGCTTCCACATGCTCCCATCCAACTCTTACATTTACTTCTTCCATCTGAGGACACTAACCCTCTGAGCCCCAGCACTTTGAGATGAGGATGTCAGGAATATGCAAGGTGGCATCGATGGTTTGAGGACGGGGCAAAAACTTGGCAGATGCAGTTGAAGTTAAGGAAGTATGAGGTCATGCACTTTGTTAGGAAGAAACAGAAGGCAGATATTATGTAAATACAGAGATACTTCAAAGAAAGTGCGATACAGATGGATCTAGATTTGTTTGTGCGCGATATAGCAAAAAATGGCATACGGGTATAGGAAGTAATTAAGGAAGTAAATGGAATTGTGGCCTTTCTTGTTAAAAGGTTGGAAATAAGGCACAAAGGGTAAGATGCCAACAGGGAGCCACTAGGTACCCACTCTGATTTCCATGCTAGGAAATGTCATGTCTCGGTTCTCACTATTATGTGGGAGGATTGGAAATTGCACACCACGAGACAAGATTAGGTACTAATAAGATGTAATTGCACACAAATAGGACTCTCATGCTCACTTGTGAGATTCTCATCTCGTTATTCAAATCTTGAGTATGAGATTGGATTTTTCTTCTTGATATCAAGAATCACATTTTTCCCAATCTCATCATATTTTCTACCAACCAACCCAACAATGTCCATAACATTCAGGAAAATAGAACCACTGGAATTTTTGTTTTGTTCCTGGGATATGTATCATGGCAAACTAAGTTAGCTTTTAATGTTCATTTCGAAGTGCACAGAGGGCAATGAAGAGTTAATCACATTGGTCTTGAATCGCAGACCAGATGAGGATGTTAGATTTCCTTTCCTAAAAGATATTAGTGAATCAGATGGGTTTTTAAAATGATAATTGACAGGACTGTGCTGTTCCAGTGCCACCCTTTTGACTCTGATCTCCAGCATCTCAGTTTCTCCCAATGGTTACAGCATCACCATTAGGTGATGCTTAAAATTGAATTCAAATTGCACAACCTGCCACAGTAGTTTTCATGCACACTGACCAACATATGGAGACATTAATTTACAGTCTCAGAATTTGCTACCACACAAGGACCTCAAAAGGCTGTCGAGTGATGGGTAACATTAAAGGGAACATTGCTGAGGAGATGCTCTTACTCTCCAATGTAAGTGGAAAATTGCAAACAGTGAATGCCACTTTTTGCACTGACTCAGATATTCTTATGATACAATATATATGTACCTTGAAGAGGGTTTACCTTAAACTGCTGTACAAAGTACCATAACAAGAAACACCATGCAATGTTCCTTTTAGTAGAATCAGGTCCAAGGCATGGGTCAAGGATGTCAATTAATGGCAATGTCAGTTTGAAATCAATCAAAAAAGGAAGCTAGCATAATGCTAACTATGTCACATATGCCAAAAAATCCCATCTGGTTCTTGAATTCCCTTTTGGAAAGGAAATCTGCCATCCTTATCTGACTTGATATACTCTGGCCTTGTACTAAACCACTATGAATTCTAAACAAAAGAATGAAACCAACCAAACTATTCAGCATTGATTCAGGCACCAGAGGTAGCAACAGCAACCATAGGTCTGTATTGTCTTTTCCTCACAGGGACCTCAAATGCAAACACCACAACCTCACTAAAAACCAATGTTCTCAACACTTAAGATCATTTGCAGCTGAGATCAGTGTAATCAAGTCTGAACATAAAACTTAACTGCCAATACTTGTAGCTTCATTGTTTTGTGTAAGGTTATATCCAATCGCAACATAATTTTATTTTGATGTAAGATAAATTGTTTTGGATTTTTAATGATAAAGCTAGCGTCAGCGTGGCCTTGTTGGACTGATTAGCTTGTTTCCACATGGTAAGGTTTCTATGATTCAATGAAAACTCAGAACTACAGGATATGTTGCAATATAATGTACATGTGTCTTTAGGGAGGGCATTTTAAATTGCTGTCTGTCACCAAACACCAAGAAATAGGATCTGATATACAATCCCATGAGTCTATAGTCAGAATTCAGGATCAGTTGTAGGGGTTAGGTATGTCATCATAGCCTCCCAGTTATCCTTGTCTGGATTTAATTTCACATCATGAATCTATGTTATTGTTTAACAAATCCTTTTTGCGTGAATGGTAAGTGTATAATAAACAGAAAAACGCAATGGTCACAATGGTTTAACCACCTCAACCATCACTAAAAGTTCATTTTCATTTCGTCACTATCATTTATTGTCTTCTTGTGTTTCCTTGTGCATGTACTGTCTTTTCGCTATGTAGTCTCAGATTCACATGATTATATGTTGAGAACCATTTGCCTTTTGTAATTTCTTGTCATTTATTTAAAATGTACTCAAAGACTATCCCAATGCCAAAGATGCCTGAAAGGTACATGGAAGATGTGTTACATATAGAATCGAAACATGGAATATAGGAGCAAAAGTAGGCCATTCAGCCCTTCAAGCCTGGTCCATCATTCAGTATGATTGTGGCTGATCATCCATCTCAGGAGCTTGTTAAAACCGAAAGAACTACAGATGCGTTAGAGCAGAAACAAAAACAGAAATTGCTGGAAAATCTCAGCAGGTCTGGCAGCATCTTTTCTCATACTTTTGATCCCCGTGGTCTGAAGGGATCAGGAAGGATACACAGTCGATAGGGCAAAGGGATGGGTTAATGTGTGTCCGTTTCAATGCAAGGAGTGTCAGGAATAAGAGTGGTGAACTTAGAGCATGGATCAGTACTTGGGACTACGATGTTGTGGCCATAACAGAGAGATGGATTTCACAGGGGCAGGAATGGTTGCTGGATGCTCCAGAGTTTACATCTTTTATAAAGAACAGGGTGGGGGGTAAAAGAGAAGAGGGAGGAGCATTGTTAATTACAGACTGCATCACAGCTGCAGAAAGAGGTTGTTGGGGAGGGTTTGTCTACTGAGACGGTATGGGTGGAAGTCAGTAACAGGGATGGAGCAGTCACTTTACTGGGTATTTTCTATACACCCGTCAATAGCAGCAGAGAGATGGAAGAACATATTGGACAACAAATCTTGGAAAAGTGCAGATGTAACAGAGTTGTTGTTATGGGTGTCTTCAACTTCCCCAATATTGATTGGAACCTCCTTAGTGCACATGGTCTGGTTGTGTGTCTGGGAAGGATTCCTGACTCAACATGTGGATAGGCTGACTAAGGGGGAGACCATATTGGATTTGGTGCTAAGCAATGAGCCAGGCCAGGTGTCAGATCTCTCGGTAGGAGAGCATTTTGGCGACTGTGACCACAACTGCCTCACCTTTACAGTAACCATGAAGAGGGAAAGGAACAGACAGTATAGAAGGTATTTAATTGAGGGAGGGGGAAGTTATACTGCTATTAGCAGAAACTGTGCAGTATAAATTGTGAATAATTGTTCTACGGGAAATGCACAACAGAAATGTTGGGGCTGTTTAAAGAGCACTTGTTGCGAGTATTGGACAACTTTGTCTCATTGAGACAGGCAAGGAATGGTAAGGTGAAGGAGCCTGGGATGACAAGAGAAGAGGAGCTTCTCATCAAGAGCTAGAAGGAAGCTAGCATAAGGTTGAGGAAGCAAGGACCTGGCACAGCTTTAGAGGATTACAGGATAGCAAGGAAAGAACTCAAATGGACTGAGGAGTGCTAAGAAGAGACACTAAAAAGCCTTGGTGGGAAGGGTTAGGGAAAACCCAAAGGCATTCTACACTTACATGAGGAATAAGCGAATGATCAGAGAGAGGATAGGGCCAATCAGGGACAGTGGAGGGATCTTGTGCCTGAAGTCTGAAGAGGTAGAGGAGACCCTAAATGAGATTTTCACTTCATTATTCACTGGAGAGAGGGACCGTGTTGATAGTGAGAACACCAGGTAAGTAGGCTTGAACAGATTGATATTAAGAAAGTAGATGTGCTGGAAATTCTGGGAAGCATTAAGATAGGTAAGTCCCCAGGGCTGGACCAGATATATCCAAGGTTACTACGGGAAGCAAGGAATGAGATTGTTGCACCTCTGGCGATGATCTTTGCATCCTCACTCTCCATGGGAGTAGTACTGGATAATTGGAGGGAGGTGAATGTTGTTCTTCTGTTCTAGAAAGGGAATAGGGAAATCCCTGGAAATTACAGACCAGTCAATCTTATGTCTGTGATAAGTTGTGTTGCGAATTGAAGGTGTGTACTGTACCTTTAAGAGAGAGTGAATGCTGTTTTGCACTGAGAGCTTACAAGAACCTAACATATGACCAACTAGGTCAGAGCGGCGAGGAGAGAAGGAGGAATGAGGCAAGGGCTGCTGGGAAGGGTGAGTTTTCCCGCATAAAAAGGGACTTACCTTGGGAGTCAGGCCTCCATTTTGCCAGAGCAGCAAGGAGAGAAGGAGGAGCGAAACTGCCGGGAAGGTAAGGGCTTAATTTATATTGGGGCAATGGCTAAACCCGAGATACTACACGTGAAATTTCTCCCACCCGCACCCCCCCACCTCTAAATGGAAGAAAAAGACCCTGCAAGGTAAGGCTTTTATTTCTTATCTTTCTTTTTCATTTATTTAAGTGCATTGTTTGGTTTTAGTCAGTTCATATAAAGTTAAGCTTCCAATGGCAGGGGACCTCAGACCCGTGGCACGTGAGTCTTGCTTGATGTGGGAGCTTAGGAACGTGTCTGACATTCCTGACTCTTACACTTGCAAGACGTGTGTCCAGTTGTAGCTGTTGTTTGACCACATGATGGCTCTAGAGCTGTGGATGGACTCACTATGGAGCATCCGTGATGCTGAGGAGGTCGTGGATAGCACATTTAGTGAACTGGTCACACTGCAGGTTAGGATTGCTGAGGGAGACAGTGAATGGGTGACCAAAAGACAGAAAAAGAGTAGGAAGGCAGTGCAGGTGTCCCCTGCGGTCATCTCCCTCCAAAACTGGTATACTGTTTGGGATACTGTTGGGCGAGATGGCTCACCAGGGGAGGGCAGCAGTTGTCAAGATCATGGCACCATGGCGGGCACTGCTGTTCAGAAAGGCGGGAAAAAGTCTCGTAGGGCCCTAGTCATAGGGGATTCTATTGTGAGGGGAGTAGATAGGCGGTTCTGTGGGCGAAAACGGAACTCCCGGATGGTATGTTGCCTCCCAGGTGCTCGGTTCAGGGATTGGCTGCAGAGCTTTCTAAAAGGGGAGGGTGAACAGCCAGTTGTCTTGGTGCATATAGACACCAACGATATAAGTAGAAAGCGAGATGAGGTCCTGAAAGAAGAATTCAGGGAGCTAGGAGAGAAGTTAAAGAGGAGGACCTCAAAGGTAGTGATCTCAGGATTACTACCAGTGCCACATGCTAGCCAGCGTAGAAATCAAAAAAAAATGGCAGGATGAACACGTGGCTTGCGAGATGGTGGAGGAGGGAGGGGTTCAGATTTGCTGGACATTACGAATGGTTCAGGGGAAGATGTGACTATTACAAAAGGGACGGTCTACATCTGAACCAGACTGGATCCAATGTCCTTGGGGGAGGTTTTGCTACTGCTAATGGGGAGGTTTTAAACTAATGTGTCAGGGGACTGGGAACCAGAAGAGAAAACAAGTAGGCAGCGAGGTGGAGACTGGAAACTGTAAGAATTATGAAGATAATATTAATAAAGGGAAGAATAGGCAGAGAGCAGGTGAGCGCAAAAAAAATGGCAGCTTGAAATGCATCAACTGTAATGCAAGGAGTATAGTGTGTAAGGCAGATGAACTTAGGGCTTGGATTGGTGCCTGGGAGTATGACATTATTGCCATCACAGAAACTTGGTTGAAGGAAGAGCATGATGATTGGCAACTGAACGTTCCAGGATATAGACCCTTCAGGTAGGACAGGGAGGGAAGTAAAAGAGGGGGTGGAGTTGCATTGCTGGTCAAGGACAATATCATGGCTGTGCTGAAGGAGGACACTATGGTGGTCTTGGGTAGTGAGGCAATATGAGTGGAGCTGAGAAATAAGCAGGGTGCAGTTACGTTGTTGGGGCTGTATTACAGACCTCCCAGCAGTGAATGTGAGGTAGAAGAACAAATAGGTAAACAGATTATGATTAGATATAGACGCAATAGGGTAGTGGTGAAGGGAGATTTTAATTTTCCCAACATTGACTGGGATCCACTTAGCATCAGAGGGCTGGATGGGGTAGAGTTTGTAAGAAGCGTCCAGGAGAGTTTTCTAGAGCAGTATGTCAATAGTCCGACGAGGGAAGGGGCCATATTGGACCTGGTACTGGGGAACGAGCCAGGACAGGTGGCACAAGTTGCGGTGGGGGATTTCTTTGGGAACAGTGACCACAATTCTGTAAGTTTTAGAATACTCATAGATAAAGAAGAGAGTGGTCCTAAGGGAAGAGTACTAAACTGGGCCAAGGCCAATTATATCAAAATTAGGCAGGAGCTCAGAAATTGGACACAGCTATTTGAAGGGAAGTCCACATTTGAGATGTGGGAGGCTTTCAAAGATAGGTTAAAAGATAGTGCAGGATAGGCAAAGGATAGGAAGGGCAAGATTTGTGAACCGTGGATGACAGGAGAAATTGTACGACTAGCCAAGAGGAAAAGGGAAGTGTGCATAAGGTCTCGGCAGCTAAGAACAGAATGGGCCCTGGAGGAATATCGGAAGAGTAGGACAAGTCTTAAATGAGGAATCAAGCGGGCTACAAGGGGTCATGAAATTGCTTTAGCTAGCAGAATTAAGTAAAATCACAAAGCATTTTATTCTTATATAAGAAGCAAGCAGGTAATTAGAGAAAGGATTGGTCCACTAAAAGATAGTGAAGGAAGGCTGTGTGCCGAACCTGAGAGAATGTGTGAGATTCTGAATGATTACTTTGCATCATTGTTCACTGAGGAGAGAGACATGATGAATGTTGAGATTAGAGATAGAAGTTTGATTAGTCTGGATCACATTGGCATAAGTAGGGAAGATGTGTTGGGTATGCTAGAGGTTATTAAGGTGGACAAATCCCCAGGACCAAATGGGATCTATCCCAGGTTGCTGAGGGAGGCAAGAGAGGAAATAGCTGGGGCCCTGATAGATATCTTTGTGGCATCCTTAAATACAGATGAGGTGTTAGAGGACTTGAAGGTTGCTCATGTTGTCCCCCTGTACAAGAAGGGTAGTAGGGATATTCCGGGTAACTACAGACCAGTGAGCCTGAGGTCGGTGGTAGGGAAATTGCTGGAGAGAGTACTGAGAGAAAGGATCTATTTATATTTGAAAAGGAATGAGCTTATCGATGATGGGCGGGAGAGATTGTGCCTTACCAACTTAATAGAGTTCTTCAAGGAAGTGACCAAGTTGATAGATGAAGGAGGGGCTGTTGATGTCATATACATGGACTTTAGTAAGGCATTTGATAAGGTTCACCATTGTAGACTAATGGAAAAAGTGAAGTCACATGGTGTGCAGGGTGTTCTAGCTCAGTGGATAAAGAACTGGTTGAGCAACAGGAGACAGAGAGTAGTAGTTGAAGGGAGTTTCTTGAAATGGAGAAAGGTGACCAGTGGTATTCCACAGGGGTCAATGTTGGGGCCACTGTTGTTTGTAATATACATAAATGATCTGGAAGAGGGCGCTGTTGGTATGATCAGCAAGTTTCCAGATGACATAAAGATTGGTGGAGTAGCAGAAAGCATAAGGGACTGTCAGAGAATACAGGAGGATCTACATAGGCTGGAGAGTTGGACAGAAAAGTGGCAGATGTCTTTCAATCCAGACAGATGTGAGGTGATGCATTTAGGCAAGACTAATTCTGGAGTTAATTATACAATGAACGGAAGAGCCTTGGGAAAAGCTGATGGGCAGAGAGAACTGGGAGTTCAGGTCTATTGTATCCTGAAGGTTGCTGCACAGGTGGATAGAGTGTTCAAGAAGGCATATAGTATGCTTGCCTTCATTGGATGGGGTATTGAGTATAAGAGCTGGTAAGTCATGTTAAAATTGTACAAGACATTGGTTCAGCCGCATTTAGAATACTGTGTACAGTTCTGGTCACCACATTACCAAAAGGATGTGGACGCTTTGGAGAGGGTGCAGAGAAGGTTTACAAGGATGGTGCCTGGTGCTAGCTATGAAGAAAGGTTGAGTAGGTTAGATTTATTTTCACTAGAAAAAATGAGATGGAGGGGGGACTTGACTGTGGTTTACAAAATCATGAAGGGGATAGACAGGGTGGATAGAGACAAGCTTTTTCCCAGGGTGAAGGATTCAATAACAAGAGGTCACGCTTTCAAAGTGAGCAGTGGAAAGTTTAAGGTGGATACACACTGTAAGTACTTCACACAGAGGGTGGTGGGCGTCTGGAACATGTTGCCAGCAGAGGTGGTAGAGGTAGCCATGGGAGATTCGTCTAAGATGCATCTGGACAAATGCATGGGGCAAAGGAATATAGATGCTTAGCAATTGATTGATTGGCTCAGGTTTGGAAGGCCGAAGGGCCTGATCCTGGGCTGTAAATTCTCTTTGTTCTCTTTGTTCTAGCAGTCCCAATGTGTACTAGAAAATTAACAATACTTAACACTTGGCTGTGAAATAGGTACCGGAGTTGGTTGCTGTTTTGACAACAATTCTATTTTTAACCAGTCAGTTTAAATTATGCCTCAGGATACTAAAACCCAATCAAGTTTGAATTTATTGTTTTGCCAACATCAAACCAATGAGATGATCCGATTTTGAGGTATTAAAAAAAGGCAGGTAGTTTGGAAATCAAAAATCAGCTGCCATTGAGAGTAACTGCCATCAAGACAGACGCAAATACTCACTATCAAAAGTACCTTTTCATATAAAATGAAAAATATTTGTAGTAAAGGAAAGAAGACTGCCCAGGGAGATCTTAAGCCGGAAGAAGACACACACCGATAACGACAGCCACTGTATGGTTTTAAAATGAAGTTGATGTAATTTTAGTTAGTGTTTTTATTGGAACAGCATATTGTTATAGAGTTGGAAGCAGATTATAAGCAGTTAAGAGAAAGGGGAGCTTAGAGTTGTGAATAGTTGTTGTTGAATGTTCACTTCGAGATTTAAGGAATAAATTGATATTATTTTCTTTAAATCATGGAATTTGAGATTTCCCTGTCACTCATATTTTAACAGAGTATGAGGCAAATTGAGCTTTCCTGTGTGCTTGGTTTTAATTGAACAGAAGAGTTTACTGCTGTGTTGTAAACAAGGTACTGGAAAGGATTCTGAGAGATAGAATTACGACTATTTGGAAAAACATAAATAGTCAGTATGGCTTTGTGAGGGGCAGGTCATGCCTCACAAGCCTTATTGAGTTCTTTGAGGATGTGACGAGATAAGTTGATGAAGGTCGAGCAGTGGGTGTGATGTATGTGGATTTCAGTCAGGCATTTGGTAAGGTTGCTCATGGTAGGCTCATTCAGAAAGTTAGGAGGTATGGCATACAGGGAAATGTGGCTGTCCGGATACAGAATTGGCTGGCTGAAAGAAGACAGTGAGTGGTAGTGGATGGAATGTATTCCACCTGGAGATCAGTGACCGATGGTGTCCCACAAAGATCTGTTCTTGGGCCTCTGCTCTTTGTAGTTTTTTTATAAATGACTTGGATGAAGAAGTGGAAGGGTGGGCTAGCAAGTTTGTCAATGAAACAAAGGCCGGTGATGTTATAGATAGTGTAGAGGGATGCTGCAGGTCATCACAAGACATTGACAGGATGCAGAGCTGGGCTGAGAAATGGCAGATGGAGTTAAATGCAAAGTGATTCATTTGGGAAAGCCGAATTTGAATGCTGAATACAGGATTAAAGACAAGATTCCTGGCAGTATGGAGGAACACAGGGATCTTGGGCTCCACATAAATCCTTCAAAGTTGCCACCCAAGTTGAATGGGTTGTTAAGAAGGCATATGGTGTTTTGGCTTTCAATGACAGGGGAATTAAGTTTAACAGCCGGGAGGTTTTGCTGTGGCTCTATAAAACCATGGTTAGATCACACTTGGAATATCATGTCCAGTTCTGTTCACCTCATTATCGGAAGGATGTTAATGCTTTAGAGAGGGTGCAGAGGAGATTTACCAGGATGCTGCCTGAATTGGAGGCTTGTCTTAGAAAGAGAGTTGAGTGAGCCAGGGCTTTTCACACTGGAGAGAAAAAGGAAGAGAGGTGACTTGATTGAAGTGTACAAGATAATGAGAGGCATAGATAGAGAAGGTAGCCAGAGACTTTTCCCCAGGGCAGAAATGGCTGTCACGAGGGTCATAATTTTAAGGCGATTGGAGAAAGGTATAGGGGAGATATCAAAGGTTGATGCAGAGAGTGGTGGGTACATGGAATGAACTGCCAGAGATGGTGGTAGAGTAAGAGGCATTAGGGACATTGAAGCAACTGCTGGACAGGAACATATATGGCGGTAAATTGAGGGATGTGTAGGTTAGGTTGATAAATGCTCGGCACATCATCGTGTCCTAAAGGGCCTGTGCTGTGCTGTACTGTCCTACGTTTTATATTCTAACTATATCAAAGTCCTTCCCAGGAAAAATAAATCAATGATTTGGCCTGAACTGCTTTTGTGTAGCCATAAGTTCATCATTCTCTGGATGAAGAAATTTCTTCCTATCTCTATCCTATCATATGTATTCTCTTTGGAGGGTTGGATGTGCAGATACTTGAGTCAGTTCAGTGGGAGCAACTTTTCTTGTACAAAAACAGATCAGAAAGTCATTTGGAAGAAGGGACAAAGTGCATCAATTCTAAGAAAGCATGTGACTGCCGGCAAGGGCCTGGGAGAACAGCTAAAGTGTCACTGGATAGAATTTAATACGGTTGAGTTTTGGACAGACTAGAAAGCATTAAGTTTAGCTTTGAGTTTAGTTCAGCAGAATCAGGAGCTCAGTTCTGTCATGAAAACAGTTTCTCCAACTAAAAGAGAAAAGCTCTGAGTTCAGGGGAAAACTGAAAGAACAGCAAGTGTTGGAAATCAGAAACAAAAAGAGAAATTCTTCAGAAGAGCCAATGGATCTGAAATGTTAACTCAGTTTCTCTCTTCACAGATGCTGCCAGACCTGCTGAGTTTTTCTAGCAACTTCTGGAGGACTTGAAGGTTGCTCATGTTGTCCCCCTGTACAAGAAGGGTAGTAGGGATATTCCGGATAATTTCACCGTGCTAGCTGAAGTGTTTTAGTTTGGGAAGCTTGCAAGCCAAGAGAGTTTGGATTAAGATCTTCAACTTGTTAGAACAGAAAATGTTCAGGCCACAGAATTGAGAAAGGTTCACACCAGCAAACCTGGAAAGGATTCATAAAACTGCCTCCACATTCCAGGATAAGGAAATGATGAAGCGTCAATTTAAAGATTTGAGACAGCAGTGAAATTTCTCTACAAGTGAATGTCTTTAAAAGGATAGTGTTAGGAAACTGGGTGAAACATTGTTTTGCTGTACATGTGAAGATCTAACTGTCGTACTTTCTAAGTGAGGGTCTCAGTTAGCTAGGCTGCTAACTGAGCAGCTCAATGATTTGTAGGACTACGATGAATTTATTTTCATCCAAGATTTTTTTTGACAGTGGATCTTTTATATCTCTTTGGTGTAAGAAAGTGATGTTGCATTATTAAAACACTTGTGAATACGTTTCAGTGACTAACCACCATTGTAACCTCTCCATAGTAACCAGCTGCAAAAGTTGAACAAATAGAATCATAGAGATGCACAGCACGGAAAAAGACTCTTCGGTCCAACCCGTCCATGCAGACCAGGTATCCCAACTCAATCCAGTCGCACCTGCTAGCACCTGGCCCATATCCCTCCAATCTCTTCCTATTCATATACCCATCCAAATGCCTCTTAAATGTTGCAATTTTATCAGCGTCCACCACTTCCTCTGGCAGCTCATTCCATACACATACCACCTTCTGCATGAAAATGTTGCCCCTTAGGTCTCTTTTATATCTTTCCCCTCTCACCCTAAATTTATGCCCTCTAGTCCTGGATTCCCCGACCCCAGGGAAAAGATTTTTTTCTATTTATACTATCCATACCCTTCATGATTTTGTAAACCTCTATAAGGTCACCCCTCAGCCTCTGATGCTCCAGGGAAAACAGCCCCAGCCTGTTCAGCCTCTCCCTATAGCTCAAATCCTCCAACTCTGGCAACATCCTTGTAAATCTTTTCTAAACACTTTCAAGTTTCACAACATCTTTCTGATAAGAAGGAGACCAGAATTGCACACAATATTCCAACAGTGGCCTAACCAACGTCATGTACAGCCTCACCATGACCTCCCAACTCCTGTATTCAATACTCTGACTAATAAAGGAAAGCATTTCAAACGCCTTCTTCTCTATCCTATCTACCTGCGACTCCACTTTCAAGGAGCTATGAACCTGCACTCCAAGGTCTCTTTGTTCAGGACCTTACCATTAAGTGTATAAATCCTGCTAAGATTTGCTTTCCCAAAATGCAGCACCTCACATTTATCTGAATTAAACTTCATCTGCCACTTCTCAGCCCATTGGCCTACCTGATCAAGATCCCATTGTAATCTGAGGTAACCTTCTTCGCTGTCCACTACACCTCCAATTTTGGTGTCATCAGCAAACTTACTAACCATACCTCTCATGCTCACATCCAAGTCATTTACATAAATGATGAAAAGTAGTGGACCCAGCACCGATCCTTGTGGCACTCCATTGGTCACAGGCCTCCAGTCTGAAAAACAACCCTCCACCACCACCCTCTGTCTTCTACCTTTGAGCCAATTCTGTATCCAATTGGCTAGTTCTCCCTGTATTCAATGAGATCTAACCTTGCTAACCAGTCTCGCATGGGGAACTTTGTCGAACGCCTTACCGAAGTCCATATAGATCACATCTACTGCTCTACCCTCATCAATCCTCTTTGGTACTTCTTCAAAAAACTCAAGTTTGTGAGACATGATTTCCCACGCACAAAGCCATGTTGACTATCCCTAATCAGTCCTTGCCTTTTCAATACATGTACATCCTGTCCCTTGGGATTCCCTCCAACAACTCGCCCACCACTGATGTCAGGCTCACTGGTCTATAGTTCCCTGGCTTGTCCTTACCACCCTTTTTAAACAGTGGCACCACGTTAGCCGATGTCCAGTCTTCCTGCACATGTATTAAGCCAGATTTCACTCTGTGATCTGACCTATCTAGTTTTACCAACAGCTACAATCACTAGATGACCCAGATCTTCAGGTAACCTTTGAAGTAAACACACCCAGCCTTGTGAAAGACAACTCTACCTGGACAAATGAAACATTCATCCTGCCTTGGCCCAGTTTTCTTTGGTACCTTGGTGGGCCCATGCAAAACGACTGAAAATCTGGTTATAGTTGATTGATAACGTGGCTTTTACTTGAAGAAAAAATGTAAGGCAACGATTTGAAGAGACAAAACTGACTGGAGCTGAGAGATTTATATGAGGAAGAAAAAATAGCAGGCAGAATTAATATGGGAAATAGTATAAGATGCAACTTGGGAAATAATTATTTTTTAAAAACTTTAAATGTACATTTTTAAATGATCTGAAGAATAGTCTTTTTTAAATTCATTTAGAAATGGGCATCATTGGCTGGGCCAGCAATTATTACCCATCCCTAATTGCCCAGAGGCCGACTAAGAGTCAGCCACATTTCTGTGGTTCTAGAGTCATAATGAAGCCAGAGCAGATAAGGATGGTAGTTTCCCTCCTAAAGGGCATCATTGAACCAGAAGGGTTTTTCCTGACAACCAATTTATGATCATTATCCAACTCTTAGTTCCAGAGTTTTTGTTGAATGCAAATTCCACCATCTGCTGTGTTGAAGATTTGAACCCAGATCTCCAGAACATGAGCTGGGTCTCTGGATTAACAGTCCAGTGATAGTACCATTGGACTATTGCCTCCCACCACTCAAAGGACGGCTCTATTTCTTTCTCCACAGATGCTGCCAGACCTGCTGGCTTTATCCAGCATTTTTATTTCAGATCTCCAACCTCCACAGTATTTTGCTTTTACTGAAAGTTTCATGGTCACCGTTACATTGAAACTAGATTTATATTCTGCATGTTTTAGTTAAATTGAAAGTTAACCTCTGTACTATGCCAGAACATTAGCCTAGACTTCTCAATTATGAGTCCACTGACATTGCTATGAAACATCTGTCTTCCCCTGTGTACCACATATTAAATAAATAACAACTCCCTTTGTGTGGGTAGGTCTCCTTCCTATCAGAAAGATGTTGTGAAACTTGAAAGTGTTCGGAAAAGATTTACAAGGATGTTGCCAGGGTTGGAGGATCTGAGCTACAGGGAGAGGCTGAACAAGCTGGGGCTGTTTTCCCTGCAGCGTCGGAGCTGAGGAGTGACCTTATAGAGGTTTAAAAAATTATATGGGTCATGGATAGGATAAATAGGCAAAGTCTTTTTCATGGGGTCGGGGAGTCCAGAACTTGAGGGCATAGGTTTAAGGTGAGAGGGGAAAGATACAAAAGAGACCTAAGGGTCAACTTTTTCACGCAGAGGGTGGTATGTGTGTGGAATGAGCTGCCAGACGAAGTGGTGGAGGCTGGTACAAATGCAACATTTAAAAGGCATTTGGATGGATATATGAGTAGGAAGGGTTTGGAGGGATATGGGCCAGGTGCTGGCAAGTGTGACTAGATTGTGTTGGGATATCTGGTCTGCATGGACAAGTTGGACCAAAGGGTTTGTTTCCATGCTGTACATCTCTATGACTCTCTGACTCTATATGATTCAGCACTGGCCTTGTGCTTGTCAGATAGTTGGCTGATTCCAGTAAAGCTAAGGTGACTCAGTGGTTAGCACAGCTGCCTGACAGCATCAGGGATCCAGGTTTGATTCCACCCTCAAGTGACTGTCTGAGTGAGGTTTGCACGTTTTCCTTGTGTATGTGTGGGTTTCTTCCAGGTGCTCCGGTTTCCTCCCACATTTTAAAGATGCATAGGTTATGTGGATTGGCCAGGCTGAATTGCCCATAGTGCGCAGACGAGGTGTATTAGCCATGGGAAATGCTAGGTTCCTGGAATTCTCATCAGAGGGTGGGTGAGGACTTGATGGGCCGACTGGCCTGTTTCCATGCTGTAGGAATTCTATAAAAGCACTCACTTCAATGTTTCACACAATGTTTTTAAACTTAATCGGTTGGAAAATGAGTGCAGGATGAATCACAGCAGCAAGCACTGGCCTATCAGTGTTCCACTGGAGAAAGAAACAAATGTCTGGTAATTAGACAAGGTATCTATCCTCCTAAAGCAAAACGGCTGTGTGTAAATGCTGAGTGCGATAAACAGAGTGTTTACTTAATTGTATATTTAGACCTGTCACAGGGGATTTCAACAGCTTTAATTAGCAGAGAAGAATCAGCCAGGAAATACAAAAAAAAACTTATTGCTGGAAAATGGAATGAACCATTAACTCAAAATTACCCAGGCTTTGTTGGATATTTTCCCCCCGATGTTTATATTATTATTAGATTGCAGACAACTGTAATAGAGACAGCTGGCTGACTAAGTTGATTCTATTCCTTGAATTGCACTGCTGCACCAACAGAATGGACTTACCAATGGGTGAGCTAACAATTCCAGCTCAGCAAGGCAGCTTAATCATTGCATTTCAATTATATCTACGTACAAGTAGGTTATCTGGAAATACCATTGCCCAAGCAAATGCTTACCACGGTTACAGTAATCACGTGGAACATGGGAGTTTGCTCCATGGATTGGGGGGATGTGTAGGGGTGAGGTTCAGCGTGGCACAGGAAGGGCATGGGGAGGGCTACACATCTTCTTGTGGGATTTTAACAGCTGCTATTGCTTAAGAGGCAGAGAGGTCCTTGAGACCTCAAGATCAATGTTTGACTTGGAAGAGATCACAGAGTTCCAGCAGCAGTATCTCTGTTAACATCAGTCAAGCTTACCTATCATGCTGCTTGTCCAATCGTTCTTCCTCTTAATTTCGACCATCATGATGCTTTGGTTGCTCAACTCCCTGATGAATCTTTGTTCCTATTATTGTGTTTCACACACAGAATTGAGAGACATCCAGTGGAGTGGCTACTCCCTCCTTCTAAAAATCTATGTGCTCATGCAACGTCTCAGAACCATTCTCTTATTGCAATTGGTCATAAAGAATTGCTTGTGCACTGTAATGTGATAAAACCATGATTGGAAAATGGTATACAGGTAAATCAATGTACACTCAACCTCCATCAGTTTGCAGTAATCGTTAGAAAATCAGATGAAAACTGCCCAATCTTTGTCCAATCACCCTCAGTGTTTTAGGCTTTAGAGAGTCCCCAGGCTTCCAATGCTGGGGACTTGAACTGCAACAGCTGCATAGCCTGCCCATCTTAGTAAAGGAGCTTGAGCATGCTGGGACAGCTGCTCCACGGACAATTAAGGGGCTCCGTGACCAATTCATTTGACTGCAAATGTTCAGGACTTCCCCAAAACAGCGTGAGTCCTGTGCCATTGCTGCAAGACACCATATGCCATTTGGGAATGAGTGAAAGTACACTGCTTGAAGGTCTATCCCTTGCTCTGTCTGTGGCCATGGTATCTGCTTTTCCCCTCCCAATCATCACCAGCACTACCTTGGCAAAGGGAATGATCCCATGGTTCCAGGGTTTGCAGCTTCCTGGTCTTAGAAAAGGAAGATTGATGACTGTGGGTGGGTAACGTGTATGATCCTGGATGAGGTCTTGCTTTTTAAGGTCCTAGAACCATGTCCATGGTTCCTATGATCTACTCTCATATCTCAAGTTGCTTCCTAATGCTTTGCAAATACAAAAATCCTAATTCAAAAATACATCCACCTGCTGGGTCACTCTTAAGAGTCAGCCTTTTTCCTGAGTCCCTTCATGAACTATCCGGATACTTAATGTGTCTGTCAACCAGGGCGCACTCCACACCCTCGGTGAATATGCAGGAATGAGGCATTGTGTTTAAACTGCTGCATGAAATGTGCTGTTAAACGCAGCTTGTGCACTAACATGCAGGCCTCCTCTTTATCACCTTCAGGTGCATTTACATTGTGGCAATCAAAATTGTGAGTGAAAACCACTCTCTCAAACAGGTGCACACAATCTACTGCATCCCTAATCCCCTTTCTTCAATTCAAGCCATTCATGTCCAAGGGTAAAATCAACAGCTTCCTTGTGTCTTGTATTCCATCCATGCAATGATTAGTGATAAACAGCCCCAGTCCATGCAATTCAAGTAAAATAAGACCTCTATAAAATTCATTGCTATAATGCTGGCAATGTCAACAATGTTTTGAAGGTTACCAGGAAGTGCAAATCAGATCTATAAGCACGAGCCAAAGCAGAGATGATGTGGAGCTGTCTCTAAATATAGACCACCTTGAAACATAATTTTGATCTAAGCGTACAATTATGTGTAAAACAAGTTTTCATTCCAATCATTGCATAGAATTCAACTATAACAGCCTTTGCACCATTTCATCACAGGTTGTAGAATAATAAAACTCTGTAACTTCTTCATGAGAAAATGCTTTAATTAACACTTGAGTTCCAGTTGAAGATGCAGCACAAATCTGGTTTATTTATTTAATCAGTAGGCAGATCATGGGGAATCCATTCTAAATAGTTAATCACTGCTGCTAAATACAGGTGACCCCCATATCCACCGGCCCGGTTTCTGTGGTTTTAGTTACCCACAGCCCGCACATATTATTGGGCATGGTCCAGACCCAGGGTCCAGGAGGCTACTGGGAAGGGTACGTTTTCCTTTTAAGTGAATAGGTCCGCACCCATCAGCGGTTTCAGGTTTCCGCGGTGGGTCTTGGAACATATTCCCTGTGATTACGGGGGTCTGCTGTACTGATGTGCAGACTTAGAGGTGTTAATTAATATCCTGCTTTGTAGATGAAAGAGACCAAAATGGATTTGGCTATTGAGGACCAGAGAGACCACTTCCAACCCACTTTATTATTTCAGTCTGCGCACCACAATCTGCACCTGAATATCACTGGTCTCATCATGGCAGAGTTCCTGATTATTTTCCGGGAGATTATGTTGGAACTGCACAGCTTTGACTTTGTTAGGTCACAGCTGGAGTACTGTGTGCAGTTCTGGTCACCACGTCATAGGAAGGGTGTGATTGCACTGGAGGGGGCTCACCAGGATGTTGCTTGATGGAGATGTTTAGAGATTCTGCATAAGCTCGGGTTGCTCTGTTTGAAGCAGGGAAGGTGATAGGGACCTGGGCGAGGTGTACATGATTATGTGGGGCCAGGGCAGGGTGGATAGAAAGCACCTGTTCCCTTTAGTTGCGAGGTTAATAACAAGAGGGCTTAGTTTTAAGTGGAAAGGCAGGAGGTTTGGAGGGGATTTGTGGAAAAGCTTTCTCATCCAGAGTGTGGTACGGGTCTGGAATGTCCTGCTTGGAAGGGTCGTATATGTGGGAAACCTTGCAATCTTTAAAAGTACTCAGATGAGCAATTGAAATGCCATAACATTGAAGGCTGTGGACCGAGCGCAGGAAAGACTATTGTAGATGCAGTGTATATTTCTGTGGCACAGACACATCAGGCCTCTCCTGTACTATGTAATTCTACTTTCGTAGCACCCAGAGAAACACGAATTGATCCAGCTATTTGTTGTGTTATGTTGCTTTTCCGTGAGATGTGGGTGTCTCTGCCAAAGTCAGCAGGTCTTGCCCATTGCTGAGAGCTCTGGAACTGAGTGGTTTGCTGGACTGTTTCAGAAGGTCGTTGGAATCACACGTAAGCCAGATTAGGTAAGGACGGAAGATTTTCTCCTCTCAGGGAGATCAGTAAATCAGGTGTGCTTTTGAACAATTGTTGATAGTTTCCTGAGATGAGCATTATAATTCAGGTTTCATTCCAGTGAATTGAACTTCACCAGCTCCCACAAAGGAATTCTGAACCCATATTAACAGAGTGCCAGCCTGAACCTGAACAAGTCCAGTAGCATTGCTGCTATTCCACCATCTCTTTCCAAACAGCATTTCAAGCTTACTTCTACCTCTGCCAACTCACAAACTGATGTGCCCAACTGATTAAGAACAGACCTTTTAACAGGGAGTCAGCACGGAAACAGACCCTTTGGCCCAACTCATCCATGCCGACCAGACATCTCAACCCAATCTAGTCCCACCTGCCAGCACCCAGCCCATATCCCTCCAAACCCTTCCTATTCATGTACCCATCCTGATGCCTTTTAAATGTTGCAATTGTACCAGCCTCCACCACTTCCCCTGGCAGCTCATTTTAAACGTGTACCACCCTCTGCATGAAAAAATTGCCGCTTAGGTCTCTTTTATATCTTTCCACTCTCACCCTAAACCTATGTCCTCTAGTTCCGGACTCCCCTACCCCAGGGAAAAGACTTTGTCTATTTATCCTATCCAAGCCTCTCATGATTTTATATGATTTGGAGATGCCGGTGTTGGAGTGGGGTGTACAAAGTTAAAAATCACACAACACCAGGTTATAGTCCAACAGGTTTATTTGGAAGCACAGGTTTCAGAGCGCTGCTGCTACAACGACCTGATGAAGGAACAGCGCTCTGAAAGCTGGTGTTTCCAATTAAACCTGTTGGACTATAACCAGGTGTTATGTGATTTTTAACCATGATTTTATAAACCTCTATAAGGTCACCCCTCAGCCTCCGATACTCCAGGGATTATGACAGCAGTAAATCAAACATTGCTGCATTCATCAGATTTTAATAGTTTAAACTTCCCACAGTACCTTCTCCACAGTTTATAGAGAGGTATGTAATGCCAATGGAGTCATTTGCTGGAATAATTCCCAGCCTCTCCTTCCTGAGAGATAATGGCAGTTTCATGACATCTGCATTAATGAAGAGTTGAAGATTTTTGGCAGGGAACACACAGATAGCAATTAAAAATGCTGTTTCTGATTTGTGGTTTATATAACATGGGTGTAGAGTTGGCAAGTTTCGCATAAGTCTGATTTGAATCAGCACCACAGTCACTGTGACATTTTGTCAGGTCTTTGCTCAAAGATCCCCTGAATTGTGATCATGGTGTGTCAAAGAACATAGAAAATAGAACATTACAGTGCAGTACAGGCCCTTTGGCCTTGATATTGTGCTGAACAGTGGAACCAATCTGAAGCCTATCGAACTTACTCTATTCCATTCTCGATCATATGCCTATCCAATGACCATTTTAATGCCCTTAAAGTTGGCGAGTGGACTACTATTGCCGGCAGTGTGTTCCACACCCCTACTACTCTCTGAGTAAAGAAACTACCTCTGATATCTGTCCTTTCTCTGTCACCTCTCAACTTAAAGCTATGTCCCCTCGTGCAATCCATTGCCATCAAAGGGAAAAGGCTCTCATTGTCCTCCCTCTCACATCATCCAACCTCTCTCATCCTCTGATTATCTTATATGTCTCAATTAAGTCGCCTCTCAACCTTCTTCTCTCTAAGGAAAACAAAAACAAGTATCAAACTGAGTCCTTCAATGGTTCCATTCTAGCATCATGGGCCTGATGGAGGTGGATGGGGTTGGAAGCTGAACTAAACTGCAGGTGTGTAGTTTCAGCCAGGTTAACGTGACAACCTTATGTGTTGGGTCCACTCCATTAAAGAGACCATTGTTGGGTGCTGGGTCACAACCTTAAATGTTGGACCACCTCCTGCAATGGTTTCACCTTCACCTTCACAGCTAGAAAGCTGTAACCCTTCCAAATAATTGCGTGACCTCCATCCATTTCTCTCTCCCTCCCTCTCTCCCATCGAACATTGGCACTACCACCTCAGAAGGAAGGCTTTCTATTGGTCCTCTTGCAAAAGGAGCTTAATTGGCCATCCTTAACTAGATGGTGAGCATGCACCCTGGTCTAACCCTAACCCAATTAATATATTAATAATTAACTAATTGACTTGTGTACAGTATATAGGAAATCATTTCATTTTACGATGAAATTATTCACAACTCTATTGTTTTTGAACCTCTCTGTAATTTTGCAATAAATTTGTTTCTCTAAATCTTCTTCACTGTTTGGTAGCCTAGAATGGAAAAGTCACTGTAGCCCATACGGCCGCTCCCTCATGAGAGGGAGATAACTGAGTTTAACCTGAGGGTCAGCACACCTCTGATCTGGGGAGAGGTCAACAAGAAGATTCCTTCATGGTAACTTTAGCCAGGGCTGGAATTGAGTCCATGTTCTTGGTGGCCCTTGACATGACAAACCAGCAATCCAGTCAACTGACCTAAATCACTTAGAACACTCCGACTTTGAATAAGGATACCTCTATTATTTCATGGCCCTAACCAAATAACAACTAGTTACTTCCCTTGACTCATTTAGGACATCCTCTCTCTCCAGCATTCTCCTTCATCATGCCTACTCCTTACTTTCCAACCTTTCCTTCCTTGGTATCAGTAAGGAGGAACATTTAGCATTGAGTCCTGTTCCTCATCAATGTAGGTTTATTTTATTGCCACAGCAATATATTCCGAGCATGGTATTCCCCAAATTTCCTTGCCTTTCTATGTGCGATCATGCACTTGCGATGTAAACCTAATTTAAACATTATTTCAATATTACCCTGACACCACCTAACACCTTATTTTCACTTACACTAGTGACCTTTGTCTCCCCAATCACTTGTTCATCATATTGTCCATTTGAAAGAAATATGCATGTTCCCAGTCACCTGAAAAATCATCTAAACTCCCCATTCTATAGAATTGCCTGAAGTTATTATGGGTTTCAGCAAGATAACTCAGGAGGAATTGATCTCATTTAATGGAGAGTTGCAAATGGACAATTTAAGGACAATGAGATACGAACCAGGGTTCAGAAAGAGATGAATATTTATTTTTACCATCGTGTGCACGTAGCCTGAAATAATATTCAAAATAGATTTAACGGTAATTTTCCAAGAGGGAATAGTATAAATATTTGAAAGGGAAAGGAAATTGCAATTTATATGGAGAAACAGCAGGAGAGTGGAAATAATTGGTAGTTATTTCTGAGAGTTGGCATATTGAAGATGAAACGTTCCTTTGTTTGGAATATTATTTTATCATTCTAACTTGTTCATCATAAAATCTGGTGGAGCTTTTGTCCAGTTGTATTTCTTGCTCATTTATAATATTTAGAAAGCAAACTATGTTGATCCCAAAAGATCCAGATCATCTTCCTTATATTCATAGAGTCATACAGCACAGAAACAGATCCTTCGGTCAAACTAGTCCATTCCTACCATAGTCCCACTTTTCTGTGCTTGGCCCATATCCCTTCAAACATTTCCTATTCAAGTATTTATGTAAATATATTTTAAGAATTATAACTGCACCCACATCCACCACTTCCTCTAGAAGTTCATTCCATACTCAAACCACTCTCTGTATAAAAGATTGTCCCTTATCTCTTTCTTAAACCTTTCTCCTCTCACCTTAAAAATATGCCCTGTGGTCTTGAAATCCGCCAGCCTGGAGAAATGGCACCTGCTATTCACCTTATCTGTACCCTTCATGATTTTATAAATCTCTGTAAGTTCACCCCTCAAACTCGTATGCTCCAGTTAAAAAAGTCATGGCCTATCCAACCTCTCCTTATAACTCAAAATCTCCATTCTCAGCTACATCCTGGTAAATTGACTCCTCTCCAGCTGAATACTATCCTTCCTATCTTGGAAGCCTTCTCTTAATGAAGTCAGACACAGACAATGAAATTCATTATTGCCTCCAATGTGCCAGCTCAGTCTCGGGCCAACTGAAGAAAAGTGAATTTGAGGATCTCAAACCTAAAACACAAGTCTTCTTTAGCAGACAGCTGTGATCCCAATGCTCCTGCTTGCTTTGGAACCTTGACCGACCTACATCACCCCATTCAAACACAGGGCAATCACCACCAAAAGTGTCTTCGTGAGATTTTCTAAAATCCAGTGGCAACCCTAAGTTGGGCCAACATTAGTCCCAAGCCAACATGCTAAACATCAGGGCACTAATCGCTCAATACCAGCTCTAGTAAGCAGAACATGTCATTCATATCTCTGACACCTCTACTCAGAACGTGGTCAGAAGAGCTAAAGAACTAGGAGCAGGAGTAGGAAATTCAGTACTCGAGCTTGCTCTGGCATTCAATACAATCAGGGCTGTTCTCATCTCGCCATCAACTCCACCTTCTGCCTGCTCTCCATTCCCCTTTAACCCATTATGAATTAAAAAATTATCTCTTCCTTAAATTTCCTCTTTGTTCCAAAGTCGATCGCACACTGCAGTTGTGAATTCCTCTGATTCACAAAGCCTTTGAGAGAAGTAATTTGTCCTCATCTCTGTTTTAAATCTGCTGTGCCTTTTCTGAAAATTATGACCTCTCAATATAGATTGCCCCCGACATAAAGAAATATCCTCTGTACGTCTACAATAAATGTGGTTAACCATGTCAGGTCATAGTATAGTTTTCCTATCATGGTGCGGCATGTTATGATGAATGCTGAATGCCAATTGTGATTACTTGCTATGGTTCAGACTTTAAGTTGAGAAAAGAGTTTTTTTTTTAGCTTTGGTGTGCTTTTTCACTTTCATATTTTGAAGAGCTTTCTAGGCTCTACTCAAATGAATTGGCAAGAGTTCAGAAAAGATTTACAAGGATGTTGCCAGGGTTGGAGGCTTTAGGCTGCAGG
This sequence comes from Hemiscyllium ocellatum, assembly GCF_020745735.1. Lineage (NCBI taxonomy): Eukaryota > Metazoa > Chordata > Chondrichthyes > Orectolobiformes > Hemiscylliidae > Hemiscyllium > Hemiscyllium ocellatum. The sequence goes on from NC_083418.1 coordinate 72,302,237, forward strand.
GAGAGGCTGAAGAGGCTGGCACTGTTTTCCCTGGAGCATCGGAGGATGAGGGGTGACCTTATAGAGATTTATAAAATCATGAGGGGCTAGGATAGGATAAACAGACAAAGTCTTTTCCCTGGGGTGGGGGTGTCCAGAACAAGAGGGCATAGGTTTAGGGTGAGAGGGGAAAAGATTTAAAAGGGACCTAAGGGGCAACGTTTTCATGTAGAGGGTGGTGTGTGTATGGAATGAGTTGCTAGGGGAAGTGGTGGAGGCTGGTACAGCTATAACTTTAAAAGACATCTGGATGGTATATGAATAGGAAAAGTTTAAAGGTATATGGGCAAATGGGACAAGGTATCTGGTCCCATGGACAAGTTGGACCAAAGGGTTGTACATCTCTGTGATTTCTGTGCTGTACATCTCTATGATTCTATGACTCTAATTGCAGATGCTGTGAATCAGAAACAAAAACTGAAATTGCTGGAAAAGCTCAGCTCAGAAAGGTATAACTGATTTCTTCCCACAGATGCTGCCAGACCTGCTGAGCTTTTCCAGCAATTTCTGTTTTTGAGTTAGACTAAATCTTAGTCACTAACATCCACATTAAGTTCCAAAATTTAAAAAAAGCACCGTTTCACCAGCTCCTGACAAGTCCTTGAATTGATTGAGTCTAAGCACATCATTAATTGATTATTAGTTGGTTAGCTGAGAGAGGTGAAATGCATTAAACCAATTATTCTCCAAGGTCTATCCTGTTATTCTTTGACAATAGTCGAGCAAGCTCTTCTGGAATATAAAAGTGAAAAAGTATACCAAAATAATTCAATAGTTTACTCAGACATAAGTGTCTCCAAGTCTGACCAAGTAGGTGCCCTGTGTTGTGAAAAAAAACCTTTTCTCAACTTTAACTATAACAAGTAAGCACAACTGGTATTCAGCATAAATTATGACATGCTACACCATTATATTATGACCCGACTTCGAGTAACCACATCTAATTTTGTCTTGAATTCTAGCCAATATCAACATGGCAGAGCAATGAGCTTTCTTTGGAAGCAGAGCAGAATGGGCTTTAGTCATGCCTGGTCATAGGAACAGCTTGATCAGTTAGGACAGTCACAGACACAGGAATTGCAGTTCCTCCTGACCTTCTGATTTCAATAGCATGAATTACTATTGTCTTTGCTACGTTGATTTTCAGTGCTAGCATTTAGCGGAATTATTGGCAGGACAGAGTGTCTTTCAAGATGTTGTTTTCTGAAATCAAAAGGTTTGTGCATCGCATGTCAGTAGAGAGGATGTAAATAAAATTAGTCCAGCAAGTTAAACATTAGAAATAGGAAGCTACTGTACAAAGACTAAACATTAACTTGAAAAAATTGTTTCTAAACTCAATAGGGATCATTTTAACCTAACTCATCCTGTAAAAATATAAATAACTTGTTTTAAACTCTTCTTTTCCATTCTGTGTGGTTTTAACCCAGATTTAAGTCAGTGGAGAATTTACGTCAGGTGGGGTGCAAACCCAACATTTAACACAACCTGCAGAGTTCCTCAACCTGAAACATTAACACTGCTTGTCTCTGCAGATGCTGCCTGAGCTTCTGATTATTTTCAGTGGCTATTTTACAATATTATTTTAGTTCCAATTTCCAGCATCTGCAGTCTTTTTGCGTTCATCTGTTCCCCTGCCTGACAGTTTCAGTTAAATTACTTCCAGCATCTTGAGACTAATTCTGTAGCTCAGTAAGCAATTACTTTCGGACTGACTGCTATTCCCTGGAAGAATTTGCTTCAGCGTAGTAAATAAAATTGACAGCATTCAACAATTGTAAATGTTTCGCTGTAATCAAAGCCCCAATCAACATAAGTAAAGCTTCAACCTCAAGTTAACGTGGTGCAATAATATTATCTCTACCTCTGAGTCAGAAGACTTGCATTGAAGTCTCACAACTCTGAAGGTTTAGCACAATGTTTCTGATATATTGATTGAAAATATAAGCCAAAGACTCTTGTGCCATACTGGCAGTGTCCTGCCTCTAAATCAGAAGGTCAGGTTCTAATCCAACCTGCTCTGGAAAAGTATCAAAACAAGTTGATTGAAAGCAGCTACCTCTCAAGCCAATGATGTTCTGTTTGGAGATCAGGGTTGATGCCTGTAGGTCAGATGTCAAGGGATTTTGGCAGACTGGGGGCAGTGGAGGTCGGAATGATAATCTACAGGTATCTGACTTCTAAGTGCCGTCGATCTTTGCCCTGGTCTCTTGAAATGTAGTTATTGCTTGAGCGAGACACAAACACTACGTATTCAAACGGATTCATGCCTGTTTCAGGTACGAATAGAAGATGTACCTACCTGAGATGGTACACATTTAACCAGCCATTTCAGAGACTTACAAGGTTGCATTGTGTTATGCCCAATTATGTAAGTTTGCTTTTTTTTTTAAATCTGGTAACTGATCTACTCTTACTATATTTGATTGGTTAAACTTGGGTGTGGACTCAGAGCAAAGGAAACAGATGCCACAGAAACCAATAGAAGCTGAGCTGTATGCCTAGGTGCAGGCATCAGATGATTGGTCAGATATTTGAAAACAAGTGTAAATAAACTAATTGCACATTTGGAGGCCAGTATCATTTCTAAGTTGTTCTGAGATATACAAAATATGTAACATGTTTAAAATCCAAAATCTTGGTCTTTGTGCTTGTACCACTTTATTTCACTGGCAATATTAACGGCTTATAGTGACAAATTTTCTCCTGAATGTTCTGGGTTATTTGTCATTACAAACTGCAAAGTACATCACCTAAGATAACTTTGACAGTATTAGTTTTTTTGCCTGACTAGTGACATTAGTTAAATTGCTATGTCTTCAACTTTATTAGATGTCCTAAAATGACATTGAAATTGCTATTCCATGACAGTCACATGACTTGTTATTTGTCTTATTCAAATGTACACTTAAGATATTCTTAAACCATTTACATTTCTATCTGGGACATTAGCAGCTGATGGAGCTTTGAGATTATTTCTACTTAGTGGATTCTAAACAGTATATACAGAAAAGTTGTTTACTGCTGTAGAAACTAGTCACACATTATAATGTGGTAGCAATGTCTGCCATTGTGTTGCTATGGAGAGAGAGAGGGCATGAATGTATATATTAATACAAAACAAAATGGAATTTTTAAAGTTACTTTCGTGATGTGCGAGTCTCAGATCTGTGGCATTATAATAATTACCTCAGGAGTGACACATGCTCCAATTCCAATCCATTAAATCTTTGACTATCATAACAAAAATTATAGACCCCTGACCCGTATAGGAAAGATGTTCAAAAAGCTTTCAGTCACTTTCCATCATCTCTATGGCTATGTGGGTGGAGAGTGGGTGGAAGGAGGTGTAGATGACTAATACCATCACAACACTCACGATGCAGTTCTGCTGAGGCATCTCATCAAGGAGAATGCAGTGTCTGTATCGAAATATGCCGCCCAAATAATCAGGATTTATTATTGTGGAGGGCAAGTAAAATAAAATCACAGCAGTAAATTGAATTTTATCTCATTTTATGTGGATGTCCATTGTTAGCTATGATTCTGTTGTTAGGCAGCACTGATTGAATAACTCATAGCTACATGGACAACCAGTTTGCACCAGTCATTCCCACCTGCTAGAAGTGATATACATTGTTCCATTCCCTGCAAACAAAAGGATTATGCTCAAGCCTTGCGCATTTTTTGTTTAATCACCCACCTATGTGCTTGGGGACTCCATAATTTCCCATTGTTTTCTCTCTGGTAATGCCTTGGCCAATCAGGGTTGACTTGCCAGCCAATCAGTATCCCTTTCTCCTGAAGCATGGAGTGTTGTGATTGTTTGAAATTTGGCATTCTTGCATGTGTCCTGATGAGTTCAAGGTGAGAAGCTTCAGCATCACGTTTTTCAGCAAAGATTCAAATCAAATTTTATTCTTGTAGAACTCGCATTTCACATTAACAAAAGGGCTCCAGCTGAGTGTGATGTTTAGTGAAGTCGTGTGAAACAAAGCTGGGATTTTATTTATGATAGAAATAACTCATGCCATGAGGATTTCCAAAGGGCTTCAAAATTATCTAATGGGGACCAGAATGTGCTTCCCTATGTTTAACTCAGCTTCCAGATTTCCAGACCAATCAAATTGCTAACACTACAGTTTTTATAATGAATTAAGTTTAATTTTAACCCATATCCCCAGGACATTAGCCTGATTTTCAGGATTATTCACCCAGTGGCATTACTACAACAGCAGAGCCTCATCCCTCTCCCAAACAGGTCAGTTTCAGTGAACTGCCCCTCCTTTACTTCCCCACTCTATCCTCACTTTGTACACTCTGACAAGGTGCAAGCAGAATGTGGGACCCATTGAGAGAGCTCTACATGTATTTAAATTAACAATTTTCCATTTATCATCACCTTCCCATTGGCTGCCAGCGGATGTTCGCTTGTTTTCAAACTCACGCTGGTCAAATCTAGAGGAGGGGCCAGTGATGTCAAGATCAGGAGTCCATCTCACTCTTCAAGAGTTTAACTCTCTGCTCGTCTGTGAAAATCTCCACCCTCTATTGATGTCACCAACTGTAACTTTTAGGCATAATATTGAAGTGGTCTGCCTGTGAAAGCCCTCTCAACACTAGCTGCCCTCCTGAAACAGTCAGACACCACCCTTCCACACTTGCTCCAGTGACTCTTCAACTCTTGACTAACCTCCTTGACCCTTGCCTACTACCCATCTACCTCCACATCCGTCAAAGTTTTACCTGCACATCCACCAATATCATTTATTGTATCCATTGCTCCCGATGCGGTCTCCTCTACATTGGGAAGACTGGACGCCTCCTACCAGAGCGTTTTAAGGAACATCGCTGGGACACCCGCACCAATCAACCACACCGCCCTGTGGCCCAACATTTCAACTCCCACTCCCACTCTGCCGCGGACATTGAGGTCCTGGGCCTCCTTCACAGCCGCTCCCTCACCACCCGACTCCTGGAGGAAGAACGCCTCATCGTCCGCCTTGGAACACTTCAACCCCAGACATCAATGTGGATTTCACCAGTTTCCTCATTTCCCCTTCCCTCACCTCACTCCAGTTCCAAACTTCCAGCTCAGCGCTGTCCCCATGACTTGTCCTACCTGGCTATTGTCTTTTCCACCTATCCACTCCACCCTACCCCGCCCCCCCATCCCCGACCTATCACCTTCATCCCCTCCCCCACTCACCTATTGTACTCTATGCTACTTTCTCCCCACCCCCACCCTCCTCTCACTTATCTCTCCACCCTTCACGCTCTCTGCCTGTATTCCTGATGAAGGGCTTTTGCCCGAAACGTTGATTTTCCTGCTCCTCGATTGCTGCCTGAACTGTTGTGCTTTGCCAGCACCATTCTAATCTAGACTCTGATTTCCAGCATCTGCAGTCATTGTTTTTACCTACCCCCATCATCAATGCCACCCGTGAATGTAAATCACCAATACCTGATCTCCACTGTGGCCAGGGACAGATTACAGTTCCCAAAGAGGCCTACTCATTGCAAAGTCTGGACAGTGACCACATGACTTAGCAATTTGAAGGCACGTCTTGCTTACTTGTGAAGAACTGAACTGGGAACAGCTTTTGAACTCTGGTCGCTTTTCATGAGAACTCATGAGAGGCAGACACATCAAAGGGAATCCCTGACACACGTCATCGGAAAGTCTGATCCATCTTTAGAGTTCTGAGAATATAACGACTTTATCCTGCCAATGGGTTTCTGAATGTTCCCAACAATTCCTCCCCCTCCCAAATATGTTCCCCATCCACACAATCCTGATCATTCTGTCTAGTACTCCAGGTCTGTGACCTTTCATCAGCAGTTCTAACAAAAGGCCATTAAAAATGTATTACCTTTGTTCATATAAAAACAAGCAACTGTTATAATATATGAGCAGCAGTAGACCATTCAGCCCTTCAAACCTTTTCTGCAATACTAGATTATTCTAGATCATCTCCCTCAAAATCATAATCCTGCACTCTCCCCATATCCTTTGATATCATTAGCGACTAGAAGGCTACCACTCATCATTTTGTCAGCACTTCAAGAGCCTCTGGAATAGAGAATTTTGAAGATTCTTATGAACTTAGTGAACAGGTTTCTCCTCACCTTGATCCTAAATGATTCTTCCATTGACTCTGAGACTCTGCCCCTAATTTCAACCTCACAGCATTTATGCTGCCTATCCCTTTAAGGATCATGTGAGTAATCTACTTAAATAATTTATTGCACCATTCTAATAATCGTGAACATCTTAAATATGATATTATCGCATTTCAATTTGTCAAAATGAAGGTGCAATGTTATTAGTATGACTTAAACCTGATACTGAAAGAAAATTCTGAGAATGTAATATATTCTTAGTGATTGGTATTGCATTCAGTCTCAGCTCATTGCTTTTGTACAACCATCAGTTTTAAGACTTGTTGTTGTGTTCCCACAAACAGTGGTAGGCCTCATAACAAGATGTCTGAATTGAAAAGTAGCTTCAGTCCTCTTCCCAGGAACATGGTCCCACGCTGTGCTTATATTAGCATTTTATATACAGAACTGCCTCCTTCCCTCTGGCAAAAGAGAGCTGTCATTTTTCATTGCCTCTCACAGTTACTGAAGAAAAGGAATGCCTGGGTTTCATGTAATATAGCACTCATGTTATTACAAAGACGACATCGCTGAACAAATGTTTTGGAGATGCATTTCTTGTCAACTTATTTCACTGAAGTTGCACGATGATGGATTTCAGGTAATAGGAATCACAATTTGGATGAAAGGTACAGTCAATATTAACAGTGAAATACGTGGATGCTGAGGTAAAAGACTCTGGGATAAACTGGAAAACTAAGTTTGTCACTCAAGCAAATGAAATAAATTTCAGCCTTTTTATAAGAGGTATACTTTGGAAGCTGGGCATCAAAGAACAAAGAATAATATAGCATCTGAAGAGGCCCTTTGGCCCTCCAAGACTGTGCTGACACATGATGCCTTTCTACACTAAAACCCTTTTGTCTCTACGCTGTCCATATCCCTCTATTCCCCGCTTATTCATGTATCTGTCAAGATGCTTCTTAAACATTGCTATTGTATCCACCTCCACCACCTCCTCTGGCAGTGCATTCCAGATACTTACCATTCTCTGTATAAAAATTCTTGCCTCTCACATCTCCTTTAAACTTTTACCTGAAACCTATTTCTCCTATTAATTGACATTTCTACCTGGGGAGAAAAGAGTTTCTGACTATCCATTCTATCCATCCTATCCATGTTTCTGATAATTTTGTAAACTTCCATTATGTAGTTCCCTCATCCTTCAATGTTCAAGTGCAAATAAACCAAGTTTGTACAACCTCTCCTCATAGTTTATACCCTCGAAACCAAGCAACATCCTGATAAACCATTTCTGTACCAACTCCAAAGCCTTCACTTCCTTCTTGTTGTATGTTGACAAGAACCATACACAATATTCCAAATGTAGCCTAACTAAAATTCAATACAAGAGCTTTTTATTTTTTATACTCTATACTCTGACCAATGGAGACAAACATGCCATATGCTTTCTTGACCATCTTATCTAATTGTGTTGCCACTTTCAGGGAAATGTGGACCTGTGCAACTAGTTCCCTCTGATTTTGATGCTATTATGTCTTTTACTCTACATTTCCCTCCTACTATAGATCTCCCAAAATGTATCACCTCGAATTTGTCTGGGTTAAGTTCCATCTGCCATTTCTCTGCCCAAGTCTCCAGCCTTGTCTATATCTTGCCTGTATCCTCTTTACAATCCACAGCTCCCTCAATCTTTACACTGTCTGTAAACTTACTGGTCAGACCAGCTACATTCTCCTCCAACTCATTTGTATATATTACAAACACAGGGGTCTCAGCACTGATCTCTGCAAAACATCACAGGATAAATCCACATCTGGTAAATGGGAATCTTTTAAAAACCAGCTGATCAGAGTTCAGAGAGAACATGTTCTTGTGAAAATGAAGTTTAAGGACTAGTTCAGTTTGGGAAATGTGGTCAGCATACGTGAGTTGGGGGCTGTAGGGCATGTTTCCCTGGTGTATGATGCTATGATTCTATGAAACTTAAATTCTGACTGCTGACATGGCGGAATTTAAGCTCATGTCTTCAGAGCATTTGGCCCTTTGAGTGGCTGGACCAATAGCATTCTCACTGCCCATCAGCTGGTCTCCTGATATTATTGTCAACGATGTTACAGATGGGAGATTATTTTCCTTAACACCGACATTGTACCATACTATCTTGAAATAATTCTTAAAGGAGACATTGTTACAAGATTCATGAACCTTGGATGGTAAGAGAAACTGAGAGCTTAGTCAAAAAAGAGAGGAGATTTGGGAAACTGAAGACAGTCAGAGCCCTTGATGAACCAAGGCCAGACTTATCCATTTAATGTTAGGGCTCTGGGGAATGTTGGCGAACAAAGGAACTTAGGGGTGTAGGTGTAACATTCCTTGAAAGTGGAGTCACAGGTAGACAGGGTGATGAAGAAGACATTTGACATAGTTGCCTTCATCAGTCAGAGCATTGAGTATAGGGGTTGGGACACCATGTTATGGCTGTACAAGACATTGGTGAGGCCACTTTTAGAGCACTGCACACAGTTCAGGTCATCCCACTATAGGGAGGATGCTATTAAACTGGAAAGGACGCAAAAAAGATTTACGTGGATGTTACGAAGGTTTGAATAATAAGGAGAAGCTGATTAGGCTGGGATTTTTCTTACTCGTGCATAGGAGGCTGAGGAATGATCTTATAGAGATTGATAAAATTATGAGAGGTATAGATAAGAAGAATAGCCAAGGTCTTTAGTCCAGGATAGTGGACTCCAAAACTAGTGGTCATAGGCTTAAAGTGTGAGCGGAAAGATTCAGTTGGAACCTGAGGGGCAACTTTTTCACACAGAGGGAGTGCATATATGGAATGAGCTGCCAGAGAAACTGGTAGAGGTGGGTCCATTTACAGCATTTAAAAGAGATTTGAACAGGAACATAGATAAGAAAGGTGTAGAGAGGTACAGACCAAATACAGAAAAATGGAACTGGTTCAGTTCAGGAAACCTGGTTGGCATGGGTGAGTTGGACTGAGGGGCCTGTTTCTATGCGTATGATGCTATGACTCTATGAAATTTAAATTCTAACCTCTAATATGGTAGCACTTAAGTCCACATCTTCAGACCATTTTTCTTTCGGGTACTCTGGTTTCCTCCCACAGTCCAAAGATGTGCAGGTTAGGTGGATTGGTCAGGCTAAATTGTCCATAATGTCCAGGGTGTGAGGTTAGGTGGATTAATCATGGGAAATATAGGATGGATCTAGATGGGATACTCTTCGGACAGTCAGGATCCACTCAATGGGCTAAATGAAATGGCCTGTTTCCACACTGTAGGGATTCTCTGACTATCTTTGATTAATTCTATGACTAAAGAGATTGTTTTTCTTAGGATGAACACTGTGACATTTTATCTCAAAGTCATCTTTAAAGCAGACATTGTTATAATCGTTGTAGCGATATTGACTTTTACCGAGAAATTTGAATGTTCAATCATTCATTAAAAGGGCTAAGACACAAGATTTCATATTTTAAATGAAAATAATTTTGCAGGAATTAAACAAAGAAAATGCAACTAAATTGAAGCTATATTTTGTAATTATTTAGATTTCAACCCCACTCTAATTTTACATCTGCCCAAGAGTAACTCAAACAGCATTGGATCTTGAGGATATTTCTTCATTTCCTGTGACTTATTAAGACATGCAACAGCTCTCAACACAGTTTGTTACGAATTCCTTTAAGACTGTTTTTTTTTAATTTAAAATTTTGGTTACTAACTGAAATGCTGAACAGATAAGGTTTCATGTTTTTTTTTCTAAACAACTACGCCAAAATATTTAAAACTCTGTTGATCAAACAATCTTTTGCTATTCCAGGTAATTTATATTTTTCTTATCACACATTGTACTTTATATGGAATTACCATTATTAGAGTAAGCAGATCGCAGTGACTAGGTAAAAACATGACTGCAGATGCTGGAAACCAGATTCTGGATTCGTGGTGCTGGAAGAGCACAGCAGTTCAGGCAGCATCCAACAAGCAGCGAAATCGACGTTTCGGGCAAAAGCCCTTCATCAGGAATAAAGGCAGAGAGCCTGAAGTGTGGAGAGATAAGCTAGAGGAGGATGGGGGTGGGGAGAGAGTAGCATAGAGTACAATAGGTGAGTGGAGGAGGGGATGAAGGTGATAGGTCAGGGAGGAGAGGGTGGAGTGGATAGATGGAAAAGGAGATAGACAGGTAGGACAAGTCCGGACAAATCATGGGGACAGTGCTGAGCTGGAAGTTTGGAACTAGGGTGAGGTGGGGAAAGGGGAAATGAGGAAACTGTTGAAGTCCACATTGATGCCCTGGGGTTGAAGTGTTCCGAGGCGGAAGATGAGGGGTTCTTCCTCCAGGCATCTGGTGGTGAGGGAGCGGCGGTGAAGGTGGCCCAGGACCTCCATGACCTCGGCAGAGTGGGAGGGGGAGTTGAAATGTTGGGCCACGGAGTGGTGTGTTGATTGGTGTGGGTGTCCTGGAGATGTTCCGTAAAGCACTCTGCTAGGAGGCGCCCAGTCTCCCCAATGTAGAGGAGACCGCATCGGGAGCAACGGATACAATAAATGATATTAGTGGATGTGCAAGTAAAACTTTGATGGATGTGGAAGGCTCATTTAGGGCCTTGGATAGAGGTGAGGGAGGAGGTGTGGGCGCAGGTTTTACAGTTCCTGCGGTGGCAGGAGAAAGTGCCAGGATGGGAGGGTGGGTTGTAGGGGATGTGGACCTGACAAGGTAGTCACGGAGGGAACGGTCTTTGCAGAAGGCGGAAAGGGGTGGGGAGGGAAATATATCCCTGGTGGTGGGGTCTTTTTGAAGGTGGCAGAAATGTCGGCGGATGATTTGGTTTATGCGAAGGTTTGTAGGGTGGAAGGTGAGCACCAAGGGTTTTCTGTCCATGTTACGGTTGGAAGGGTGGGGTCTGAGGGCGCAGGTGCGGGATGTGGACAAGATGCATTGGAGGGCATCTTTAACCACGTGGGAAGGGAAATTGTGGTCTCTAAAGAAGGAGGCCATCTGGTGTGTTCTGTGGTACAACTGGTCCTCCTGGGAGCAGATACGGCGGAGGTGGAGGAATTGTGAATATGAGATGCATTTTTGCAAGAGGTAGCGTGGGTAGAGGTGTAATCCAGGTAGCTGTGGGAGTCGGTGGGTTTGTAAAAAATGTCAGTGTCGAGTCTGTTGACATTAATGGAGATGGAGAGGTCCAGGAAGGGGAGGGAGGTCTCAGAGATGGTCCAGGTAAATTTAAGGTCAGGGTGAAATGTGTTGGTGAAATTGATGAATTGCTCAACCTCCTCGTGGGAACACGAGGTGGCGCCAATGCAGTCATCAATGTAGCGGAGGAAGAGGTGGGGAGTGGTGCCGGTGTAATTACAGAAGATCAACTGTTCTATGTAGCCAACAAAGAGACAGGCATAGCTGGGGCCCATATGTGTGCCCATGGCTACCCCTTTGGTCTGGAGGAAGTGGGAGGATTCGAAGGAGAAATTGTTAAGGGTGAGGACCAGTTCGGCCAAACGAATGAGAGTGTCGGTGGAAGGGTACTGTTGGGGACGTCTGGAGAGGAAAAATCAGAGGGTTGGAGGCCCTGGTCATGGCGGATGGAGGTGTAGAGGGATTGAATATCTATGGTGAAGATGAGGCGTTGGGGACCGGGGAAACAGAAGTCTTGGAGGAGGTGGAGGGCGTGGGTGGTGTCTCGAACGTATGTGGGGAGTTCCTGGACTGGGGGGATAGGACAGTGTCGAGGTAGGTAGAGATGAGTTCAGTGGGGCAGGAGCATGCTGAGACAATGGGTCGGCCAGGGTGGTCAGGTTTGTGGATCTTGGGAAGAAGGTAGAACCGGGCAGTGCGGGGTTCCCGGACTATGAGTTTGAAAGCTGTGGGTGGGAGATCTCCTGAGGTGATGAGGTTCAGTATGGTCTGGGAGATGATGGTTTGGTGTTGGGGGGGTGGGGTCATGGTCGAGAGGGCAGTAGGAAGAGTTGTCCGTGAATTGGCGTTTGGCTTCAGCAGTGTAGAGGTCAGTGCGCCAGACTACCACTGTGCCCTCTTTATCCGCTGGCTTGATGGTGAGGTTGGGTTTGGAGCAGAGGATTGGAGGGCTGTGTGTTGTGAAGGTGAGAGGTTGGAGTGGGGAGGGGGGTAGACAGATTGAGGCAGTTAATGTCCCGGCGGCAGTTGGAAATGAAGAGATCGAGGGCAGGTAATAGGCCAGCGTGGGGTGTCCAGGTGTATGCAGTGTGTTGGAGGTGGGCAAAGGGGTCCTCGAAAGGTGGGCGGGAGTCCTGGTTGTGAAAGTAAGCTCGGAGGCAGAGGCGATGGAAGAATTGTTTGACGTCACGGCGTGTATTAAATTCATTGATGTGTGGACAGAGGGGGATGAAGGTTAGTCCTTTGCTGAGGACTGATCATTCGTCCTCAGTGAGGGGGAGGTCTGGGGGGATGGTGAAAACTCAGCAGGACTGGGAGCTGGGATCTGGTGTGGGTGTGGAGCTGGGAGTGGGGGCGGAACCTGTAACTGGAGTGGATGTGAAGGTTGGGGAAACGGGGGTGGAGTCATGAGCAGGGATAGTGTTCCCCTCGGGGTTCTGGGGGGTGGGGATAGTGACAGTGGGGTCTGTGGGGGGCGTGTCAGCAGAATACAGGTGAGTGGCGCTGGTGGGGGCAGAAGTGGTGGTGACCATGGCAGTAGGGGTGGCGGAAGTCACTGAGCGTGTGGCAGCAGCGATGATGTGAGGGGTGGAAGTGATGTCACATGTGATGCATGAGGAATTGTGAGGGGTGGAAGTGGTTGTGGGAGTGGCCATGATGTGGGTAGAAGTGACATCGTTAATCAGCGTGGGGGTGGCAGCTGCATCAGCCGCACGGCTAATGGCGTCTGAGTCGTTTCCGAGGCCAGGGGAATCTTCTGGAATGTTTGAGGAGCGCTGGTTATAGATAAAAGTTTGTTGTACCTACAGTTTTTGATGTTTGAGATGGAATCGAAATACTGTTTGTTGAGCGTATGAATTCTCCTGAGGATGTAGTACAGAGTGGGTCCTTTACAATTCTGAGAGAGTGTGGCCCTTGGCTGAGGCAGGGCTGACTGTAGAGAGGTTAGGTGACGACACATTGCTGCGAGTGTGGAGCAGAGGATCTTGAAGGAGAACTGTTGCTGGTGTTTTTGAATCTGTAGCCTATCCTGTTTGTCCTGTTCAGGTCCGAACTCTGCTGGTTTAAAGGTGTCCGGAGTCCATGTGGGATGAGTTGGTTACGGAGGCAGGCACTGAGGAAGCAAATGCGGCTGTGGTACCGAGTTTGTTTCACGACATCACAATGACTATCAACTTTCAATGGGATCTTTTTTCTTTTTACTTTCCTAACTAGTTAACATCTAATCTGTCTTTCACGATAACATCTATTTGTCGAGATCCTAGTTTGGCAAATCTTCTGCCCTTTTAAGCTTTCAGGAACTCAGTCATTAAATTGATTTGCATGAGTTCTCAACTACGTTTTGTATAGTGAATAATTGAACCAGCAATGTCCTCTTCATAAGGTATAGGCACAGCTAATGCTGTCTTTATCTGTAGTTTAGCTGGATGCAGACCTCACGAGTTAAAACTGCAACTGTTTAATGTTTGTGATGTATCTGAGTTTATAAGGAAGCCTGTAACTTGATATCAAAATTACTTTCTCTGTATTCTTCTTCGTGAAAGCAAGAAATACATTAGCCTTGTATCTAAGTAGGAAAGCTAAATAGTTAATTTTGATCACAATTACTTTTCATCTTAGAAATCTTAAGATAATTGTTCCAGCACAATGCTTTACAATTTGATTGATAAACATGTCTCTGGGACTTTGGAAGATACAGGAGAAATGCCTTGTCTTGGTGCCAATTGGCTGTTCATCATTGATTCTACAAGTCAATGATTCCTGATGGACGGTGTTTGCCCAAAATGTCAATGTTCCCATTCCTTGGATACTGCCTGACCTGCTGACGTTTTCCAGCACCACACTCTTGACTCTGAACTCCAGCATCTGTAGTCCTCACTTTCTCCAAGTCAATGATCTGTCTAGCTAGTAGTCATCAATCTCTCACATGAGTCTGGACATCACTTAGATCTTTATCTTGAACAATTACAAAATGCAGGAGGTGCCACTGGTTTAATCTAGGCTGACTCCAGATTACTTGGTATTTGTCCTTCTGCTGGAAGGTGGTGTTTAGTATAATGAGATGACACTGGGAACACTTTATGAGCAAGAGAATGCCACTTGCTTCAGCAATATAAATCTTGAGTAGAAAGCCAGAAAGTTATTCTGAACTATTATATTGCTATGGTTAGACTGCAATGAGAATATAGCATCCAATTCTGGCTCCATATTTTATGAGAGATATAAATATCCTTGAAAGGATACAAAGAAGATTTACCAGAATGGTTCTAGAAACAGGACATTTAACTACAAGGTTAGACTGCAAATTATATTTTTTTGGACCAAATAAAGTTTGAGACCAAGATTTACAAAATAATGACAGGCTTGGATTAAGTAGGTAAGCAAAAAAATGTTTCCATTACTTCATAGAATCACAGAATCTCTACAGTGTGTAAGCAGACCGTTCGGCCCATCGAGTCCACCTTCCAAGACCATCCCACTCAGACACACCTCCCCCATCCTATGCCTGTAACCCTGAATTTCCCATGGTTAATCCACCTAACCTTCACTGGACACTATGGGCAACTTAACACGGCCAATCAATCTAATCTCACATCTTTGGACTTGACAGTACAAGGTTTAGGGGTCACAGATTTAAGGTTTTGGGCAAGAGATTTGGCTTGGGAATGTGAGAAAGGTCAGTTCTGCACAGTGGGTGGTAATGACCAGGAACTCCCTGCCCAACAAGGTGACTGAAGCAGAGAGCTTCAGGGAATTTCAAATCAAAAGGAAATTGAGTGGCACTTGAACAACGTTTTCTTGCAGGACTATCCAGATACAATGGGGGAATGGGGCTGACTGGATTTCTCTACAGGGAGCTGGCATAGACTCAATGAGCCAAATAATTCCTTATGTCCCACAACTGGATCTCAAGATCTGACTAGTGCATTGGAAAAGATATAACTAAGCAAAATGGCAATAACCTGTGTTTACAAAGCTACTCTGATACTGGGAAATGTACAAAGAGCTTCAAAGGAGTATATTCTAACAATATTTGGTAGGATTCAAAGGAAACATTCTAACAGGTGACCATAAGCATGGCTAAAGAGATGTATAGAAGGCTGTCTCAAAAGGACACGGAGGGAGAGAGGTTAAGAGATTCAGGGAATGAATTACCAAATATGGGACTTAAGCAACTTCCGGGTTATCTGAAATAGGAAAGAAAGAGTGTAACAGCAATGGCCAGAATTGGAAAATGCGCACAGGTCTCAGAGAATTATCGAGCTGGAAGGATGATGCTGTAAACATCATGGAGGAGTTTGTAAGCACGGTTGTGAATTTTAAAAAGTTGTGTTGGAAATTTGGAAAGCAACGCAGGTCAGCTGGGAGAAGCTGAGCAGGACTTGGTGGAAATTCAAATGTAGGCAACTGATATGAGAATTACCTTAATTCTCTGGATAGTGAAAAATTGGAGGCCACTAGAAGGGCATTGAAATGATCCATTCTTAAACTAATGTAATATAGATGTAGGTTTCAGCAGTTATGTCGCCTTGGGCTCTGGAAATACTCATACAATAGATGTGCCAGGTGGCACGGTGACACAGTGGTTAGCACAGCTGCCTCACAGCACCAGACACCCGGGTCCAATTCCTACCTCAGCAACTGTCTGTGTGGAGTTTGCACATTCTCCTTGTGTCTGCGTGGGTTTCCTCCCACAGTCCAAAGAGGTACCGGTTAGGTGAATTGGCCATGCTAAATTACCCATAGTGTTAGGTGTAGGGGAATGGGTCTGGGTGGGTTGCTCTTCAGAGGGCCAGTGTGGACTTGTTGGGCCAAAGGGCCTGTTTCCACACTGTAAGTAATCTAATCAAAACTCTTGGTACAGGGAAAAAAATGTTACTTGCATAAAGATCATTTCCTTTATTTCTAATTCCAGGCTTAAATAGGGAAAGGTCTATTTTAAAACCAAGCACTGTAGAAGGAATTGCTTTATTGAAGTTACTAGATCTCATTGTGAGTTGTGTTTACACTGTTACTTTGTAAACAGTGTGAAAGGAGATGATGTCACAACACCAGGACAAGTGCAGAATGAGATCTTAGCCAGCAAATGAGAGCTGAATGGTTTGTGCAATTGTGACTAGCCTGACAACAACTCTTTAGTTCCTTTACATCTGAACAACCAGTGTAGATGTTAAGATTTCAAGGAGTAGAATTATATATGGATAATTCACAATTTTATCTACCTGTGGCTGGAGCTGATGTGTAATAAACAATCGTTCTTGTGAAGTCAGAAACATGGTCAGTGCTTCCTATTAACCTGATTTCAACAGACAGGTAAATTTGGGACGCTGAGTTCCTTCTTTATATCACTGACTTTGTGGTGAACTCCAAGAGTAGTAAGTCTTTAGAATCAGTGCCAACTGTGTCAAAAAGATGAGAACATTAGCAAATTGCTAAATTTGAGTCGCACGTAGTATAACCAACTCATGGGCAATGTATCCTTCCTGCAATTCCCTGTAGGTAAAAGTCTCAGTTCAGATAAAATTCTCTAGACCTTTTCAAATAATTTAAGTGAACTTCCATCATTTTATATTTGCAGCGCCTGAGTCCATTCTACTTTGGTGGTGGAATACTCCTTAGACTGAATAGACCACCGTCAAAGGGCAGGAGTAAAAACAAGGAGCATGAGATGTAAAACAATCTCAATGCCCTAATGATTTTATACAACAGCATTATAACTGTTTTCTTGTAAGTTATGAAGCAATCAAAACACATCAATTGTAATGTACTCACAGCCTGCATCAGTGTTTCTTCCAAGAATTACTAATGGGATGTATTACCAAATCCAATAAATAATAAAGCATTAGATGATCAAAGAAGGAAAAGCATATTAAAGCTAAATGAAAATGAATTACATTATCATTGATACTCACTAAAGAAGTCACAAAACATATTTCTAATTGTAGTATTATACAATAGATAGATCATTCATAAAGTGATTATGTAAATCATCGCAGCACATAATCTTCACACTCTTGAACTATGCTAATGTTGAAAATAACTTGAGCTATTATGGCAAATTCATAAGAAGTAGTAAAATATTGTGGGAGAAATGCAACTCATCAGAACGACCTCTTGGGTTCACCACAATTATGCTGAACTAATCCATATTCTTCCTTCACTTGAGGGAATTAATGGCCTCTGAATTCTGCAGTACTTGATACGCCAGCAGTTGGATGTGGGATTGTGTACACTGCTGTATGCCAACACTGACTCCCCGAGAGTCAACACAAAATATCAAACTAAGGTAGAGGCCAGCAGTGACTTAGTGTGAATGTCTAGACAGGTTGTCCAGAACACTGGATCAATGTTCTGGCATCATGTGTTTCAAGGAGAAAGTGAGGACTGCAGATGCTGGAGATCAGAGCTGAAAATGTGTTGCTGGAAAAGCGCAGCAGGTCAGGCAGCATCCAAGGAGCAGGAGAAGAAGGACTCATGCCCGAAACGTCGATTCTCCTGCTCCTTGGATGCTGCCTGACCTGCTGCGCTTTTCCAGCAACACATTTTCAGCTCATGTGTTTCAATCCTATCATGACAGATGGTGAAATTTGAATTCAATAAACATGTGGAAGAAAATGATGGTTGTAAAGCCACTTTTGACTGTTACCTGGTTCAGAAATGTTCTTTAGGGAATTAAACGTGCCATTTCTACCTGCTCTGGCGTATGCATGACTCCAGAAGCACAATCTGGTCAATCTTTAACTGCCCTCTGAGCAAGAAATATTAGATTGTCAGGCAATGCAGATGAATGAATTACAAAAGATGTACTGGCACAGATAGAAGATGCCTTAGCTGATAGAAAACAGTAAGAATGCAAAAGTGGGGAGGGATGGTGGCTCAATAGTTAGCACTGCTGCCTCACGGCACAAGGGACACAGGTTTATTCCACCCTTAAGCCACTGTGTGGAGTATGCAGATTCTATCCATGTCGCCTCTGGATTCTCTACAGTCCAAAGATGTGCAGGTTAGGTGGATTGGCTGTGGGCAACACAGGGTTATGGGGGTGGGTCTGCGTGGAATGCTCCTTGGAGGGTTGGTCTGAACTCAATGGGCTGAATGGTCTGCTTACACACTGCTGGGATTGCCTGCCTGACAGGATGTGATGAGTGGAATGCTGCACATCTCTGTGCTAAGGCCTCAACTTCTTGCAATTTGAACCACTTGTTTAGATGAGGGGAGTGTAGGATGTAATAGCTAGATTTGCAGTCAACATACAGATCAGTGGGAAAGTATGAGGTGAAGGGGATATAACGAGGTTGCAAATAGATGCAAGTGGCCAGATATCTGGCAGAGTGTAAAATGGGAAAATGTGTATTTGATCGCTTTGAGATGATAAACAAAACAAAAGCAGCATTACCTAAAGGAAGAATGGCTGCAAAATTCTGAGGTGCTGCAGGATCTAGGTGTTTCAGTGCACGAGACATAAACAAGTTAGCATGCAGGTCGGCCAAGTAATTCCGAGTGTATATGATGGCCTGGAATTATTAGATAATTAATCTGGATACTCAACTAATGTTCTGGGGACCTGGGTTCAAACCCCACTAAGCAGATGGTGGAAACTGAATTCAATTTTTAATAAAATCTCGAATTGAGAATCTGCTAATGACCATGAAACCATTGTTGGTGGACAGGAAAACCCATCTGGCTCATTTCATTCAGGGAAGGAAATCCGCCATCTTCATCTGGCCTGGCTTCCCTGTGACTTGACTCCAGACCCACAACAATGTGGTTGACTCTCAACTGCCCTCTGAAATGGCTTAGCAGGTCCTTCAGTTCAAGGACAGCTATGGGTGGCCAAGATATGCTGACCAGCCAGCAATGTCCATGGCCTACAAAGGAATAGTAAAAACAAGCTCTGCAGAGCTTCCAGTCCAGGTTAGCTAAAGAGGACTCAGGTGATGATTACAGATAAAAGTCGATGGTTGTGTACATCACAATGCTGGGTGCTTTGGCTGACATATCACGCAGCCTATTGGCTGTGAACATGGTGGACTCATGCTTTGATGTGGCAGAGGGGTTTACTCAAAGCTTGAAGTCCACAGTTTCCAATGTGGAAGTGGTGGCCTACTCCAAGTACTGCATGTAGCCCGATGCTAATACAGTTCACAGCCCAGACCCAAAAGCTGGATTCCTATTCAAGCCCCAATTGTGGTGACAGGCTGATCACTGCAGTGTGCAAGCAGAATATGCAAGAACATAAACTAGGAGCACAAGTAGACCATTCAGCCCACTCCCCCCAACCTGATCCCATCATTTAACAAAATCATAATTAGTCTGATTATGTTACAAATTCCACATTCCCATCTGTTGCCAGTCAGCCAGCTGGCAAGGTTTGCTTGCTATCTCTATCAAACTGGCTTGGAACAAGACCAAGCCCTCAAGGTCCAGAGCCACTCTATGTTGTCTTACAACGCCATCTGCCCTCTATCCCAGTGAAAGTCAACAGAGTTTCCACCAACAATGCTCCAGGCAGGCCAGGGTTGATGTTGGGAGCTCCCCAAAGAAACTAGAGTTCAATGATGGGGCACCCTTGGTGGAAAGGGCTGTGCACTCACAATAGACACAATGCATGGGATGGAGCTGAGTATATGAAGGTGCAGAAATTATGCAGTGAGTATTGGGGTAGGGAGTCCTCATGAGCAATATAGACAATGGAATGTTTATTTGAGAATGATGAGGGTCTGATCTGTGATGTTGCCAGTTAAAGCATATGTCCTGTTTGTGAGAGCTGTCTGTAGTTGGTGAGGTAATGGAGAGGATGAGATCTGATGGAGTGGATAGCCTTTATCACCAAGCAAAAACTCTCTGAAGTTCTGAAGAAGAATTGAGCTGGACGTGAAACATTAACTCTACTTTTCTCTCTCCGTAGATATCGCCTGACTTGCTGTCTTCCTCCTGCACTTTATGCTTTTATTGACTCCTAAATTATTCTGAACAGCCATTAATGGATGAGAAAGGATAATACTTGTTAGCCAGCCTGATACATAGTGTTGATTATGAAGTACAACGAAGAACTGCAGATGCTGAAGATCAGAAACAAAACTCAGCAAGTCTGGCAGCAGCTGCAGAGAGAGTTAACATTTCAAGCCTAGTGACCCTTCTTCACAAATTCATTATAAAGTATGTGGTTAGCATTAGCAATTCATTTCACCCAGTATGTTGTGTGTGTGTATGTGTGTGTGTGTGTGTGTGTGTGTGTTCGTGTACGTGTCTGTGTGTGTGTGTCTGTGTCTCTGTGTGTGTGTCTGTGTCTGTGTGTGTGTGTGTGTGTGTGTGTGTGTGTGTGCTTTAAACATGTGACAAAGCAATTTATAGGCACTTTTCACTGCCCGATATCATTCGGTAGATGACTGAAACACTTACTGTTATACAGCAAGCTGTCTCACAGTGTGAATTCTGCAGAGCATTGCCAAATCTTTCACAGCAGCTATCTACAAAAAGCGTATGAATGTTTCACTGGTTTTCAGAAAGAAAATACTGTCTTCAACTTCCTGTGCTTTGCTGTATATACACAATCTGGATATCCTAGGTGCACTTGGTGAGAACATTGGTTTAGAATAGAATCATTTATTTCTTGGAGAGTCATTAAGGTCGACAGCACAGAAAAAGACCCTTTGGCCTCTGAAGTCTGTGCTGGTCAAAAATAACCATCTAACTCTTCTAATCCCATTTTCCAGCACTTGGCCCAGAGCCTTGTATGCCGTGGTATTGTGAATGTAAATCTAAACACTTCTTCAATGCTAACAGGGGTTCTGTCTCAACCATCCTTCCAGGCAATGAGTTCCAGATTCCCAACACCCCCTGGGGGAAAATAAAATTCCTCACAAAACCTCTAAACCTTCTCTTCCTTGTCTTAAATCTATGCGTTCAGGCAAGGGAAAACATTCCTTCCTGTCTACCCTCTATATGCCCCTTATCATTTTATACATCTCAGTTGTGCCCCCCCCCCCCCCCCCCAGTCTCCTCTGATCTAGTGAAAACAATCACAGCCTATCCACAACATCAGGTTATTATCCAACAGGTTTATTTGGAAGCACTAACTTTTGGACCACCGCTCACAACCACCTGATGAGGGAGCAGCACTTCGAAAGCTAGTGCTTCCAACTAAACCTAGAACATAGAACATAGAAAAGTACAGCACAGAACAGGCCCTTAGGCCCACGATGTTGTGCCGAGACTTAATCCTAATGTAAAATATAGCAATTTAACCTACGCACCCCTCAACTCACTGCTATCCATGTACATGTCCAGCAGTCGCTTAAATGTCCCCAATGACTTTGCTTCCACCATCACAGCTGGCAACGCATTCCATGCATTCACAACTCTCTGCATAAAGAACCTACCTCTGATGTTTCCTTTATACCTTCCTCTTAATATCTTCAAACTCTGACTTCTCGTACCAGTCAATCCTGCCCTGGGGAAAAGTCTCTGGCTATTGGCTCTATCTATCCCTCTCATTATTTTGTACACTTCGATCAGGTGTCCTCTCTTTCTCCATCTCTCCAGAGAAAAAAGTCCGAGCTTATTCAACCTTCCTTCATAAGGCAAGTCCTCCAGTCCAGGCAGCATCCTGGTAAACCTTCTTTACACCCTCTCCAAAGCCTCTGTATCTTTCCTACAGTAGGGCGACCAGAACTGGACACAATATTCCAAGTGTGGTCTCACCAGGGACTTGTAGAGTGGCAGCAAAACCTCGTGGCTCTTAAACTCGCTACCCCTGTTAATGAAAACCAAAACACCATATGCTTTCTTAACGACTCTATCCACTTGGGTGGCAACTTTGAGGGATCTATGTACTTGCACACCCAGATCCCTCTGTTCCTCCAAACTGCCAAGAATCCTGTCTTTAATCCTATATTCAGCATTCAAGTTCAACCTTCCAAAATGCATCACTTCACATTTATCCAGGTTGAACCCCTTCTGCCATTTCTCAGCCCAGTTCTGCATCCTGTCTATGTCGTGCTGCAGCCTGCAGTAGCCTTCTATACTATCGACGACACCTCCAACCTTTGTGTCATCTGCAAATTTACTAACCCACCCCTCAACCTCCTCATCCAAGTCATTTATAAAGACTACAAAGAGCAGAGGCCCAAGAACAGAGCCCTGCAGGATCCCACTCAACACTGACCTCCAGGCAGAATACTTTCCATCTTCCACCACTCTCTGCCTTCTGTCAGCCAGCCAATTCTGAATCCAGATAGCCAAATCTCCCTGTATCCCATACTTCCTGACTTTATGAATGAGCCTACCATGGGGAACCCTATCAATACCTTGCTGAAATCCATATACACCACATCGCCTGCTGGACCGTCGTTGACCTGTCTTGACACCTCCTCAAAGAACTTAATAAGATTTGTGAGGCATGACCTGCCCCTCACAAAGCCATGCTGACTGCCTTTAATCACACTATGCTTTGCCAAATAGTCATAAATCCTATCCCTCAGAATTATTTCCACAACTTTGTTGACCACAGATGTGAGACTGACTGGTCTGTAATTGCCAGGGATTTCCCTATTACCCTTCTTGAAAAGTGGAACAACATTTGCTTCCTTCCAATCCTCTGGTACGGCTCCCGTGGAGAGTGAGGAAGCAAATGTCCTCGCCAACGGCTTAGCAACTTCCTTTCTCACTTCCCAGAGCAGCCTAGGATAAATCTGGTCTGGCCCTGGGGACTTATCAATCTAAATGTCTTCCAAACTTTCTAGCACATCATCTTCATCAATCTTGACCTGGTCAAGACTGTATTCTAGCTCCTCTAAGTTTTCATTTACAACAAGTTCCCTTTCCTTGGTGAAAACCGAAGCAAAAACTCATTTAGGGATTCCCCTATCTGCTCAGACTCCATCTGCTACCCCTAATTGGCACTACCTTCTCCCTGATCGTTCTCTTATTCCTCACGTATGAGTAAAACACCTTTGGGTTCTCCCTAATCCTTCTTGCCCCCTCTTGGCTCTCCTCAGTCCATTTCTGAAAACCTGTTGGACTATAACCTGGTGTGGTGTGATTTTTAATTCTGTCCACCCCAGTCCAACACAGGCACCTCCAACTCATGACAGCTCATCCAGTATCTCTTTGTAATTCATAATCTCCAGCCCAGACATAATTCAGGGAAATTTCCTTTGCACCCAGTCCAGTACAGTTTATTTCTTGTGTATATGTCTCTAATCCTTGTTCCATTATCTTTAAGCACTGCATCTTCTGGGCCTGCAGCTTAAGTATTTGCCTTGAATTTACAGAAATGTAAAGGGTTGCCCCTTCACTGTCACTCAGACTTGCTCAGGTTTATTTGGAAAACTTTGATGACTTCTAATTTACTGTAATCCCCACTTTATGTTTTAGTTTAATGCAGTTTAATTCAGTTTAACCACCACATCCTTGCGGTTAGTTAGGAATAGACAATGAATCAAAGTTTGGGAGAAGATTTGTAGCTCGGGTGCTCGTTGTTGTGGTTCTGTTCGCCGAGCTGGGAGTTTTTGTTGCAAACGTTTTGTCCTCTTTCTAGGTGACATCCTCAGTGCTTGGGACCCTCCCGTGAAGCGCTTCTGTGATGTTTTCTCCAGCATTTATAGTGGTTTGTCTCTGCCGCTTCCGGTTGTCAGTTGCTGTCCGCTACAGTGGCCGGTATATTGGGTCCAGGTCGATGTGAATCACTCATCCACTGATTCTATCAACAAACACATCGACCTGGACCCAATATACCGGCCACTGCAGCGGACAGCAACTGACAACCAGAAGCGGCAGAGACAAGCCACTATAAATGCTGGAGAAAACAGCACAGAAGCGCTTCACAGGAGGCTCCCAAACACTGAGGATGTCACCTAGAAAGGGGACGAAACGTTTGCAACAAAAACTCCCAGCTCGGCGAACAGAACCACAACATAGACAATGAATGTTGGCCCAGCCAGTGTCATACTATGATTGAATCAAATAAAACTGGCTCTTGATTTGACTCGCTCGTGCGAGACTCCAGGAAGAATGCTCTTGAAGTTCAGGCCTAGAAGCTCATTAATCATTCCAATCACCAAGGTCAACTAACTTGAAATTATTCAAGGTGAGAAGTTGCCAGTGATCTGACCAAATTGTGGTTTGGAGCGCTGCTCCTTCATCAGGTGATTGTGAGGGGGGACCTGATTGAGGTTTACAAAATCATGAAGGATATAGACAGGGTGGATAGAGACAAGCTTTTTCCCAGGGTGAGGAATTCAATAATGAGAGTCCACGCTTTCAAGGTGAGAGGTGGAACGTTTAAGGGGGATACACATGGCAAGTACTTCACACAGAGGGTGATGGTTGTCTGGAATGCGTTGCCAGCAGAGGTGGTAGAGGCAGGCACAGTAGATTCATTTAAGATGCGTCTGGACTAATGCATGAGTAGGTGGGGAGCAGTGGGATACAAATGCTTAGGAATTGGGCGAGAGGTTTAGACAATAGATTTGGATCTGCTCGGGCTTGGAGGGCCCAAGGGCTTGTTCCTGACTGTAAAGTTTCTTTGTTCTTTGTTCAAATTATTTCCTAACACCTTTACCTGAGAATAGCTCAGTGCTTCCTCTTGATGCACTGATAATTTGTTGTATGAGAGAATGTAACAAGCTCTTTAACTTGTATTTTATCCCCATTTAGATTTAGGAATGATCCGCTTGCCTAGTTCAGATGAGACCTTGGACCACCAGAATCATGGTTCAGTTGTTAGATTGTTTGATCTCTTAGCGATAAGTCAGAACTTGAACCAGAAATGGAAATGCTAAAAGCATGTCAGTGAGCTACTATGAGGACAGAAACCAAGATTATATTTTGAGTCCAATGTGACTTGCATCAGAAAACAGCGCTTCATTTATTTGTTCCAGTTTGGCTCATGAAGTGTCATATTTTAAGTGCTAAGTGATCGCAAGATGGAAATTGCTTCCTGCACATTTACACATTACTTATGCCATAACTATACAAGGGTTGAGGAGGCACGAAGAGGTAATGAAGAGATAGATCAACAGCCTCGTTGTTTCCTGACCCTCCAAAAAACTAAGAACGTCTGTTACTTTTTGATGAACAGAAAATGCTGGAGAAGCTCAGCAGATCTGGCAGGATCTGTGGGGCGTTAATGTTTCAAGTTCTTTTCTAATTCATTCATGGATGTGGGCATCATAATCTAGGCCAGCATTTAATGCCCATCTCCAGAGGGCAGTTAAGAGTCAACTACATTGCTGTGGGTCTGGAGTCACATGCAGATCAGACCAGCAGTTTCCTTCCCTAAAGGACATTAGTGAACCAAATGGGTTTTTCACAATGGGAAATGGATTTGTGGTTATCATTAGACTCTTAATTCTAGATTTTTATTGAATTCAAATTCCACTGTCTTATGTGGCAGGATTCAAACCCGGGTCCCCACAACATTACCTGGGCCTTTGGATTAACAGACCAGTGATAATACCATTAGGCCTTCACCTCATCTATGAGTCCGTTACAGTTCTTCTTCAGGACTGAAAGGAACTCAAAAATGGAGAGTTTACTGAGATAGGAATGATCCTGACCTTCCAGTCACTTGCCATTTCATTAAACCACCTTGCTCCCATGGTAACATTTCTGTCCTGGATCTGCTACAGTGCTCCAGTAAATCTCAATGTAAGCTCTATATTTTTTAGATTAGATTAGACTTACAGTGTGGAAACAGGCCCTTCGGCCCAACAAGCCCACACCGACCTGCCGAAGCGCAACCCACCCATACCCCTACATTTACCCCTTACCTAACACTACGGGCAATTTAGCTTGACCAATTCTACTTAGTCACTTTATAACCTCAAGGGCTCAATATTCACTTTCCCAATTTCAGAGCATGGCATCTGTAATCCATTTTTCTTACATTCCTGCACCCTTCTTTGGCCTGGATCTGTTAGTGTCTTGTTGCCATTGGTCTTAGAGGAGCAGGCCCATTTCCACCTTCATTTACACCTATTTTATATCCCTATCACTTCTTCACCACGATTATCCCTGCCTTTGTCTGTTGCTCTGAGCAACCCACCAATGTTCTGTCCCTCTGCCTACAGCATAAAAGAATATCATTTTCCAACCCCTTTCACTTCTGAAGTAGTGTCACGTTGATCTTGAAACATTACCTCTGTTTCTTCCTCCACAGATGTGACCAGGTCTGCTGAGTTTCTTCAGCACATTTTGTTTTTATTTCAGATCTCTAGAGTTTGCAGTAATTTGTTTTCATTTGCTGGCTTTTAGTAATTCAATTAATTCTTAAATTGTACCTCAATCAAAATGAATTTTGTCTTATTCTTATACGCATGATTAGCTTATTGCTGCAAAGATTTGGAATAACATTCCTCCTGGATATTATTTTCTAAAGTGGCTATTTTCAAATATCTTTGAGTTAGTGTAGTGATTGGAATAAGGGTCAGGTAGATCTCATTGACTATGAGATCCTTGAATGGGATTGTTAACCTGGGCTAATCAGGGAGCCCTGGCTGACAGATATACACAGGAGATCTAGAATGTCTCGTCAGTTTAAGAAGTGGTTCTGAGCTGGTTGGTCTGAGCCCATGTACAGTCACATGTAAATAAAGGGTGATGTGGTGATGGGATACTGGCCTCTGTGCAGTTATTTCACTCAGATAAATTTTGTGCATGCTGGAGAAATTTAGGACAATTTTCTAAAGATGTAATTTAATAGAAGGGATCAGTGGTTGATATTGAATGTGAGTGTGATGCTAAAACAGTTTCAAAATATCATCTGAACCCAAAGGATCAATTATAGGTTTAAAGTCATGCTCTGGTATCTATTATTTCATATAAATTGAAAATGGCATTTTGTGTTACTCACTCCTTTCACTCCAATCAAGGAAAGAAATTATGTCATGGCTTCATCAATTAAAACTTTGTGATTGTGAGCTAGATTATAAATGGAATTGAAGGTGAAAACATGAAAAGCGCATTGATGTGTCAATCTATGGTTGCACCGTGTGTAATGAATGATGTACTCCAATTTCTGAGTGGGTTGATGGTTAGAATTGATGCTATCCTTTAATCTCGGAAAGAGATGACAAGATTAATGCCTCATTGGATATGTCACTGAAGGATCCTACCTTTATCAGAATGCATTATTCATCCTCTTGTCTACATTAAAACATGTAAAAACAACTCGCCACCTGCATTTACAAAGAACTTTAAATAGTAGCCATGATTTGGAAATGCCAGTGGTGGACTGGGGTTAAAAATCATACAACACCAGGTTATTGTCTAACAGGTTTATTTGGAAGCTCCTTCATACTTCACAACCACCTGATGAAGGAGCGACGTTCTGAACGCTAGTGCTTCCAAATAAACCTGTTGGACTATAACCTGGTGTTGTGTGATTGTTAACTTGAAATGGATTGAGCTTCCAACTGATCTCCTGAACACAGTATCCTTTTACACCATAAACTCACTTCAATTGCATTCCCAAGTGCTCCACAGGAGTATTAGTAAACAAAATTTGGCACCAAAAGAGAGATTAGGTCAGGAGACCAAATGCCTGAGTCGAGGTTTTCAGGAGCCACTCTAAGGAAGAGAGAGATAAGGAGAGTCAAGGGAAGGAATCCAAAGCTTGGTGCCTATAAGCAAGAGAACACATGGCTGACATTGTTGGGTAGCTGAAAATGTGTTGCTGGTTAAAGCGCAGCAGGTCAGGCAGCATCCAGGGAACAGGAAATTCAATGTTTCAGGCATAAGCCCTTCATCAGGAATGACATTGTTGGGTAGTAAAGGAAACACAATGTGAGCCAAAACGCAATGAAATTAAAGAGTACATTTTTCAAGAGAAATTACTTTGAATCAAACCTCACTTGTGAAGGTGCATGGGATAGACCCTGTGACCTTCGCAACTACAGAGTAATGCTGAGAGAAGTGTAACATCTCACCCCAAGAATTCCAAGGCCATAGCTCCTGAACACAATACCCTTTCACACTATAAATTCACTCTGACCCAGGATATGGAGAAAAAGGACTGACTCTTTCAAAGAATTGAAAGAGGGCCCTCAGTCTGGCTGCAGTATTCAATTACCCCATGTCTCCGAGAGAATTGCGCTGTCTATTCCCAATGTTCTTCCAACATTCCCATATGGGAGAGATGATGGGACTGCAGCCTCGGGCACTCTGAGGAGGTCCGATCAAATCACGCAAGATTGCTTCATTTGATGGTTGAACAAGCTGATTCTAGCTCAAAGATATCATGATGTACTAAGGATGCACAGAGCTTGTGAAGTCACATGTGGTCTTGATGTCAGAATTATAAATGCAGGTCTCTATAATGGAGTCATACTGCACAGAAATTGATCCTTTGCTCTAACTTATACATGCCGATCTGATATCCTAAATTCATTTGTCAGCATTTGACCCATATCCCTCTAAACCCTTCCTATTCATGTATCCATTCAGATGCCTTTTAAATGCTGTAATTGTACCAGCCTCCACCACTTCCTCTGGCAGCTCATTCCACACACGTACCACCCTCTGTGTGAACAAAGTTGCTCCTTAAGTCCCTTTTATATCTTTGCTGTTAACTGTACGGTTAATTGAGAGCAGCAAAGGCTCATATGGCTTTGTATTCCACCTGATCCAGGCATGTATGATAACAACCCTGAGTGAGTTGATTAGAAACAATTAGATTAGATTACTTACAGTGTGGAAACAGGCCCTTTGACCCAACAAGTCCACACTGACCCGTCAAAGCGCAACCCACCCACACCCCTACATTTACCCCTTACCTAACACTACAGGCAATTTAGCATGGCCAATTCACCTGACCTGCTCATTTTTGGACTGTGGGAGGAAACTGGAGCACCCGGAGGAAACCCACGCAGACACAGGGAGAATGTGCAAACTCCACACAGTCAGTCACCTGAGGCGGGAAATGAACCCGGGTCTCTGGCGCTGTGAGGCAGCAGTGCTAACCACTGTGCCACCGTGCCGCCCAAGACATTATTTTAATCAGGCTTCAAAGTGCAAATGTTGAATCCCTATCTCTTAGCTGGAAGACCTGAGTTCAAGTCCCAAGTGCTTCAAAAGTGTGTCATTAAATTTTTGAACAGTTTGATTAACTTCATATTAATTTAGTGACGTCCCTCTCTTTGTACACTACTATATGTTAGTCATAGCGTAGAAACAGACGCTTTGGTCCAAATAGGAGAAAGTGAGGACTGCAGATGCTGGAGTTCAGAGTCGAGAGTGTGTGATGCTGGAAAAACACAGCAGGTCATGCAGCATCTGAGGAGCAGGAGACTCAACGTTTCGGGCAGGAGCCCTTCATCAGGAATGAAGGGCTGATGTCTAAAACGTTGATTCTCCTGCTCTTTGGATGCTGCATGACCTGCTGTGCTTTTCCATCACCACACACTTACCTTTGGTCCCAACAGTACATGCTGAACATAATCCCAAAATAAACTGCTCCCACCTGCCTGCTTCTGGCTCATGTCGCTCCAAACCTTTCCTGTTCATCGGTCTTTTAAACGTTGTAATTGTACCCTCATCCACCATTTTGTCGGGAAGTTCATTTCACAGCCGAACCACCCTTTGTATAAAAAAATTACCTCTCATACTTCTTAAAAATCTCTCTCCCCTCACCTTAAAATGTACCTCCAGGTCTTGAAATTCCCCCATCCTCGGGAAAAGACAACTACCATGAACTCTGTCTGTACCCCTCCTGATTTTATAAACTTTTCCCAGGTCGCTATTGCTGCACTGCCTCTGGGGGGTAGCGTTTGTTAATTTCTCATTTAGTCGGTTACTTGGATCATTTGTGGTTGTTTAATTAAATTTAAAAAATCAGGAAAAGTTCAGTTTCAATCTAATCCTCTCCCTTCCTTCCTAACGTTCCCTCTTTCTGCTGTTGTTGCAATGCCTCTGGTAGTTCACGTTAATTGCTCAATTTATCAATCAGGTGATTTGGTGCTAGGTATCAAACAAAAAATGAATGTGAATGAGGTGTAGTGGTCGTGCCCCTACCTCCGAAGATTTAGGTTCAAGTCCCACCTTCTCCAGAGGAGTGTTGTATCAATAGGTTTCGTTTACTTTCTGAAGAAAAAGAGAGTTCTGATTTAACAACAGGGTTGGTGGTGGGTCTCTCTCTCTCACTCACCCACACACACTTACATACAGCTACCCACATGCTCTCATACGCATGCTCACACACACAGACACACTTGCTCTCAAGTACACATGCTCACAACCTTGCACACACACGTGCTCAGACAAACACATGCGCAAACACTCACACACTAAGGCACACACACATGCCCACACACACATTTACACACACATGCACACACACTGACACACATGCACACACACGATCTGAATTTATGATTGATACATTTGGTGGTGGGTTTTGAAAATTAAAAAAGAGAGAGCTGACTTTACATTGTCAACAGATCCAGGCAGCGTTGGGGGGATTGTAATGTCCCTTCCTGATGAAGAGTCTCGATCTGAAACAATGACTTCTCCACCTCCAGATGCTGCCTCGCTTGCTGTGTTCTTCCAGCCACCTGCACCTTTGGATTCCAGCATCTGCAGTTATTTTGGCTCTAACCATGTGATAACAAGGCCCGGTGTGTGTGGGCTGGGTTAAGGACATTGGAAAAGGTGTGTTGCACTGTTTGTTAAGCTTTAAAACATAAAGCTAATTTGAATATTATGATTTGTAAATGGCTAGTAAGCTGTCCTGATGCATTACACTGAAGGTGAAACACAGAAAAAGAAGTTCTACATTGTTAGTAACTTGAGCTGCGCTGGGAACCAATTTCCCTTTGTAAATCCAGTCAGTCTAGCCTATTCAAGTATCTGGTTGTGTCCAGCCCATTATGTTCCATTTAATTTGTTGTACAATAGATCCTGAAGTCATGATGAATGACGAGAAAACACATGAAAGCAATCAGCAGATCAGAATGCAAAGGCAACAATTGACCTCAGACTTATTTATTTGATCACACATTGTTCACCACTGCTATAGACTAAATGGTGTATGTTTATACAGACCAGGCTGGGGGAACCTGAGTGTTAGGGCATTAGAGGTCTATTTACAGAACCTAATTTCTGGTGTTTGAATTTGGAGACTCTCCTCTCAAAGCACATTGTTTGCACCTTGTTTCAACCCTCATCACTAGATGGAGCTCTCTTGATGAGTACTGTCCAATTAGGGTTTCAGGGGAGGGAGCATTAACAAACTGATCTGAAGACTTCACCATTCACCAAGCCCACCTCTTGCTAACTTTAACCCTTTAATAGTCGTTGTGACTGACTCAGTAGACCCTTGCTCTGACCACTGTGTCAGCGGCTCATGGCTCTGAGCTGTAGGGTTAGGGTTTAGTCTAGTGCAGACAAACTAAAGAACTGCTGATGCTGGAAATCTGAAACAAAAACCAAAATTGCTCAGAAGATTCAGGAGAGACAATGGCCTCGTGGTATTCTCACTGGACTGTTAATCCAGAGGCCCAGGTAATATTCTGGGGACCCAGATTTAAATTCAGCCATAATAGATGGTGGAATTTGAATTTAATAAAAATCTGAAATTAAGGGTCTAATGATGACCTCGAATCTATTGCAGATTGTTAAAAAAAACAATCTAGTTCACTATAAGTAGCATTGCCCTTTGATGAGAAGGGCACTGCTTGTCATTTAAGGTTATTTTTTCTTCCTGGTGGTGGAAAATGAATAAAGATTTATATACCTTGTGTCTCTCACTATGTCTCACAGCTGCACACACACACCATGGGTGCTGGAGATAAATAAGCACTACCGCAGTTAGGCGGTAGAGTGGGGGGGTTTTGAGAGAGAGAAAAAAAATAAAAAGTAGTCTGACAGCATTTGCAGAGAGAGAAATGGAGTCAATGCTTTCAGTTCAGTGAGCCTTCTTCAGAGGTTAGGTTTGGAAGAGTTATTGGATCCGAAATATTAAACTCTGCTTTTTCTCCACAGATGCTGCTGGTCTAATG
The DNA here is from genome assembly GCF_020745735.1 of Hemiscyllium ocellatum. Lineage (NCBI taxonomy): Eukaryota > Metazoa > Chordata > Chondrichthyes > Orectolobiformes > Hemiscylliidae > Hemiscyllium > Hemiscyllium ocellatum. Next base: position 72,334,570 of record NC_083418.1, read on the forward strand.
CAGTTTGCTCTGTTCAGTTTGTGAAACGAGCTTCTTAGTCAACAACTCCAGTGCTTTAGACTCATCTTTGTATTCCAATTTCTGGATCAGTGGTGCTGGAAGAGCACAGCAGTTCAGGCAGCATCCAACGAGCAGCGAAATCGATGTTTCGGGCAAAAGGCCTTCATCAGGAATAAAGGCAGTGAGCCTGAAGTGTGGAGAGATAAGCTAGAGGAGGGTGGGGGTGGGGAGAAAATAGCATAGAGTACAATGGGTGAGTGGGGGAGGGGATGAAGGTGATAGGTCAAGGAGGAGAGGGTGGAGTGGATAGGTGGAAAATGAGATAGGCAGGTAGGACAAGTCCGGACAGGCCATGGGGACAGTGCTGAGCTGGAAGTTTGGAAGGAGGGTGAGGTGGGGGAAAGGGAAATGAGGAAATTGTTGAAGTCCACATTGATGCCCTGGGGTTGAAGTGTCCCGAGGCGAAAGATGAGGCGTTCTTCCTCCAGGCGTCTGGTGGTAAGGGAGCGGCGGTGAAGGAGGCCCAGGACCTCCATGTCCTCGGCAGAGTGGGAGGGGGAGTTGAAATGTTTACCTCTTTGTATTCCAAAGCTGTGTCCTGATCAATGTTAATCGGTAGCAATTGAAACAGGTTAACCTTTCCGCAGGAGAGTCCTGACAAACTTCCTGGTAGAAGTTTAAAAATTATGAGACGCATGGCTAGACTGGATCATCAAAGTCATTTTTTACCAGCATTATTAGGGGAAATAGGTAAGTTATTTACACAGAGAGTGGTAAGTGCCTAGATTGTGCTGTTAGAGGAGGTGGTGGAGATGGATACAACAGCAACGTTTAAGAGACATCATGACTGATATACGAAGAGGCAGAATCTGAAGAATACGGACCATGCAGAGTAAAACATTTTTAATTTAGAAAGCGTTCGAATAGAAGGTCATATTGTGGCTGTACAGGATATTGTTGAGGCTACTTTTGGAATACTGCTTTTGCAAAGATGTTGTGAAACTTGAAAGGGTTCAGAAATGATTTACAAGGATGTTGCCAGGGTTCGAGGATTTCAGCTATAGGGTGAGGCTTAACATTCTGGGGCTGTTTTCCATGGAGCGTCAGAGACTAAGGGGTGACCTTATAGAGGCTTATAAAATCACGAGGGGCATGGAGAGGATAAATAGGCAATGTATTTAACCTTGGGTGGGGGATTCCAAAACTAGAAGGCACAGGTTTAATGTGAGAGGGGAAAGATTTGAAAGGGACGTAAGGGGCAACTTTTTCACACAGAGGTTGGTGTGTGTATGGAATGAGCTGTGAGAGGAAGTGATGGAGGCTGGTACAATTACAACATTTAAAAGGCATCTGGATGGGTATATGAATAGGAAGGCTTTGGACGGATATGGGCTGGGTGCTGGCAGATGGGACATGTGGTCAGCGTGGATGAGTTGGACCGGAGAGTCTGTTTCTGTTCCATACTGTTCTTTGTTTAAACTCAAAACATGGACTCTGCTTTCTCTTTATTGATGCTGCTGGATCTGTTGAGTTTCTCCAGTAATTTCTGTGTTTGTTTAAAACAGATCAACTAGTTATTCATCTTGTTGAAAGTTAATATGTTTATCGATAACACAATAGTCATTAGTCTTCGAACCTGATGCACACTGAGACCCTTTCACCTCACTAGGCATCTCCAAACATTACTAATTAATATAAATCTGTCCAAACAATGCTGTCTTCCTGACTGAATGTGTCAGGATTGTTTTTAATTACTCCTCCCTCGTCTGTGGTCCCCAAACTTCTGAAGTTGCTTCTAGGCTGGAGTTTTACTCCTCTCCACTTCCCAACACGGGATCAGGCTGGCAGGTTGGCTGGGATTGAGGGGAATGTTAGACTGACTGGAAATGGGTGGAATGTCAGGTAGGTTGGAGGTGGGGGAATGTCAGACTGACTGGAAGTGGGGGGAATGTCAGGTTGGCTGTGATTGGGGGGGAATGTCAGGTTGGCTGGGATTGGGGGGGGAATGTCAGGTTGGCTGGGATTGGGGGAATGTCAGATTGGTTGGAGGTGAGGGGAATGTCAGACTGACTGGGGGAGGGGGAATGTCAGATGGACTGGGAGTGGGGGGACTGTCAGGTTGGCTGGGGGTGGGGGCATTGCCATGTTGGCTGGGATTTGGAGGGAATGTCAGGTTAGCTAGGATTGAGGGGGATTGTCGGGTTAGCTGGGGAGAGGGGAATGTCAGGTTGGCTTGGGGTGGGGTGAATGTCAGGTTGTCTGGGGCTGGGGCATTGATGGATTGGCTGAGATTGGGGGCAAATGTAGATTGACTGGGGGTGGGGTGAATGTCAGGTTGACTGGGGAGTGGGGGAAAATGTAGATTGACTGGGGGTGGGGTGAATGTCAGGTTGACTGGGGGTGGGGAAGAATGCCAGGTTGGCTGGCACGGAGAACTGAGTCTGTTATCTACTCACTGCTGTTGATATTTTCCCAATGTTTGGAGAGGTAAGGAGCACTCTGCCTGGCATTGTGCCATTTGAAGCCCTGAAGTTACAGGTCATTTTCCACATAAGACCCTCCTATCACCAGCACTGTTCAGGGGTTGGAGGAAGAGTTGGTGGTCCTGCTCCATTATGTATACCCTCTTGTCCTGGCTATGTGCCCCTACATACGATCCCTTCAGCAGAAAGGGTTTTATGTAACCACAGCACCCAGCCCTGGCCTTCTAATTACAAGTTTCCCCAATCCATGAAACCTCGATTTCCTGGGGCTTCCATTGATGGGACACCCTGCCTTGGTGGGTTGGGGTTTTGGGTGGGAGGTGGGAGGTACTGTTCTGCATATTCTTGCTTTTACAAGGTTTCAACTTTAGGAGGTCTGGATGCTGTCTGTGCACAATGTTGTGTCTCTGCCTGGCATTGAGTCTTCTGTGGGTTTGCAAGCTCTAATATCTGCATCTTAACTTGCAATGTCTTTTACTGGTTTAAATAAACTAACTCACAGTGTGAATCGATCCCTGACAAGCGATTGCCCTAGGACTATGAGCATGGCAACTAATGATCTGACAGCAGAAACAAGACTGGTTAAGACAGAATCAGAGTGTCTTCCCAGCTAATGGATGGGGTCAGCATCATGTTGACGTGTCTCCATCATCATCACCAAAGCGGTTTCCCAATTGTTATGGTCATTGACTGCTTCCCAAGATCAAAGGAGCCCTGTACCTTCACACTCAAATGTAAATCCAAAAGCTCACTATAGTTATAATTATTGCTGTAATTAGTAGTCAGCCAGTTGAGACAGGTTATGACATGCCTTTGTGGTGGGTGTGACATGAATCTTCTGTCCCAGAGGTGGGGATACTACTACTGCATTACATGGGTCCTTTTTTTTTAAAACGTGGATGGAATTTGTATGCAGTTACACATCTGTAATTATGGTTCAGATTAAAATGCAATTGCGTAAATTCCTATTCTTGTGTACTAACATTGCGTGACTTTCACCATGAAATGCACACCCTGATGTTAGACATCTTAAACTTCACCAGCAAAGTCCTCCACTGCTCCATTGTACATAGCAGACGCTGAGCTGAGAGCCCAGAGGAGAAATAAAAATGAACAGTTCTGGAACTGTGAGCAAAGAACAAAATTACAGTCACAGAGAAAATACTGCTTAAGAGAAAATGTCTATAGATCTTCCCTGACCAGTTCCTGTTCAAATGATTGGGAATGTGAGACAGAATTGGTCATTCCTCTGTGAACAGTGGCAGAATTATATATAGCTATGCATTTGTTAATTAAGAGCTAGTATGAGTCACTACACTTTTATCACTCTTAGATGACTATTCTGACCACTAGGAGTGGACCAGCTGACTTCAATGAGTATCGCTGAGACTTCCAAATGCTTAAAGCATGCTTCAGCCGGTATGTCATCAGTTCTTAAGACTGTAAAGAGATCTACTTGCAGCTTCATACGTAGTCTGTCTGGAATGTTGCTTTGTCATCAGTAACTCTTCAGTAAGATTTATAGAGTCATACAACACAGAAACAGACCCTTCGGTCCAACTCGTTCATGCTGACCAGGTTTTCCAAACTAAACTTGTCCCATTTGCCTGCTTTTGGCCCTTATTCCCCCATTTAGGCTGACTGTACTTTGTAACGCTCTCTTCCACAGAGTGTTAAACATTTAGCAACTCATCTAGCTCTTGGTTAACAAATGCCACAGTTCACAGAAGAATTACCAGTTCTGCCTCTTAACCCAGTCACTTAGACATGGAAAAGAGGGTGATGATTAATGACAATGACCCTCAAGTTCATGAGTGAAAAATTCAACCGCTTCATCAAAGATTGGGAAATTTAACAGCGCACACCGTCTCCACACTACATCCAGTCAATCGGTAAGGCTGAAGAGACAGTGAAAATCACCAAAAGGGGATTATAAAGAAATGGAGCAAATCCCACAGCGGCTCAAACAAGACAATTTTCAGGAGGAGAAACACACCTACTGAGTCCTTAGAAGATTATTCAACCAAACTCATGGCACACAAAGATCACTCTTCCAGCAGCAAAATGCTTCTTAAATCAAAAGTAGCAATTAGCACGAGTGAAAAATCTGAGGGAGAACAGCAGAAAGTCAAATTTCATTTTGACAAGACTACTAAGCCATTATCAGAGTTGAGCATTAATGAGCCCATAGGGTGCAAGCATTCAATGATCTCTGCACAAGAGTGCCCCAGGGGAAATTGGGATCTACATGATTTGGTTGTCACTTCAGTCATGTGTAGTGGAAGTGAATGACCAGGTACACCGTCAGAACCCTTGGCTCATACACCCAACTGCAGGTGTTCCTCATCTGCAGGGGAATGATCTGAAAGAAGGGAACTCACCGCAGGGCGACATGGTGGATCAGTGGTTAGCACTGCTGCCTCACAGCACCAGGGACCCGGTTCGATTCCCACATCAGGTGACTGTCTGTGCGGAGTTTGAAGATTCTCCCCATCTCTGTGTGGGTTTCCTCCGAGTGCTCCAGTTTCCTCCCACAATCCAAGGATGTGCAGGTTAGGTGAATTGGTTATGCTAAATTGTCAGGTCAAGGGTAAATATAGGGAAAGGGAGTGGGTCTGGGTGGATTACTCTTTGGAGGGTCGATGTGGACTTGTTGGGCCAAAGGGCCTGTTTCCATTATGTAGGAAATCTAATGTACTACCTGCACAGAATACACATCAACCTTTCAGCCCACAGCAATAGAAAAACAGTGGTTACCACAGCAACAACGAATGACACTCACCAGCCAACAAATTCACACAGATGAGCAGCCAACTTTAACAGGCCCATGTGCCGTTAAAAGACCAGCGTGATTTAAGGATGATGTATGCAACAAATGTACAGAAATGGATGGAAATATAAAAAAAACTACAATGGTGTGAGGGCAGATGTGTATATAGATGGCAACATGGGTAACTAATAATGTGCACAATAATAAATGATATTCACTTCTGTATAAATGGGGAGGGGGGGGGGGGGTGGATTGAAATGCAATCACATCCAAATGTCAACTCCAGCCTGCAATGACCTACCTCTGAGGCACATGCCCTGAAGCAGACACATTGGAGTAACTTCAATAAAGCCCTCATGCTCAACACACTGCAATGTTGTAAACTCAAAACAATTATCATGCAAAAACTTAGCAAGAAATGTGAACAACTTCAGTGAAAAAAGGCATTATGATTGATAAAAATGGGCATCTACTTAATGAAAGTGGAAGATGTTGTATGTTCCTTTTAACCTGGAATTTGAGAAGAATCTTTTTGGGAAAGGTAAAGAAATTTGGTGACAGTTGAACCAAACTAATGTTGTAGACTTATTGAATTAAGAAGAAGTTAAGTGAAATGAGAGTAAACATGATAACTGAAGGAAAGACACTGTTGAAATTCAACGAATGGATAATGACTGTATTCTCCGAAGCCAATTCAGTGAACAAGTGGGCAGCTGGTGTAACATTGGCTCATTAATCACTGCAGTTTTGGTTATCAGTTAGTCTTGTCATTGGTGCTTAGGTTTTAATTATTTTACATCACAAGGTTGCTGAAAAAGTGAAAAGATTATGTCTTGCGAAGGTATCGTGGAATGTGGAAGTTGAGTCAACAATGGAGGAAACTATCCAGTTTCTGAGCCAATCAGAATAGAAAGATCGTCAGATTATGATTTCCAGTGACTGAATCAAAAGACGATATAACGAGGTTGTTGTTTTAACAATTTTACCAAGCAGGTTATAAGCAACGTTGATTAAACATTACTTAGTGAGCAATTGTATACACCAACTACAGAAGACGATATCTACTCCATCACAAACCACCCCCATTCCACCAATCTAACCACCATCTCTTCACACGAACAAGTCCAAAGTTAGATCTTCCAACAGGCTCACCTTTTTCTATTTCATTGAGTTGTAAACATTCAGTCAAAGGTAATTTCTCTCAATCTTCGGAAATTCTCAAACTGACACATCGCCAGCAACATCCACTTCAATAACTCCTTCTCCTAGCCCCACCAATGTAAATCTTCTAATGTTGGTCAATCTCTGTAGGTACAATCCTTTTAACCAGAGGATGAGCAACATTTGGTCGACCAGTTAACAAAGAATATTCATTTCCCTGTTGATGTCAGCAGCTGGTGGGTCACTGTCTCTCATCTTCTCTCTCTCACACACCTCTTTCTCCCTCTCTCTTTCACGTGCTTCTCTTTCTCTCTCTCTCTCTCTCTCGATCAAGGTTTTGGAGTCACTAACATTCTGAGAAGCAAGAATAGTTGATTTTACCTTTGTGTTTCAGATGCTAAATCTGATGCTTGGGTTTCAACTGGATTGGGGTAAAGCAGTAATTGGCTACTGAGTTGGATAATCAGCCATAGTCATGGGAATGATAGAATAAGCTTAAAGGGCTGAATGACCTGTTCCTAATCCTATTTTCTAAGTTTAGCTTGGGCCTCTGGTCTCCATGACAATCAAGTCAGATTGGCTTATTAATGAGCAGAAATTATAAAAGATTACATTGTCCACCCCATTATTTCATTTTACTTTGAGGAGGCATTTTGACTTCAGAAAAACTGTTAAAAATAATTATATTGTAAAGCCTTGCCTTTGTAATATACCACACATACTGAGACAATAGACTGGGTGAGTTGAGGCATATGAAATCAGGCATAGAAGGGAAATGATGATTGTGATGTGTGTATGCATGTATGTATGTGTGCTAGTGTGTGCATGCATGTCTGTGAGAGTGTGTGAGCATTTTTGTGTGTGTGTGTGTAAATATAAGCGTGGCTGTGTGTGTGTAAACGTGCAGTGTTTGTGTGTGTGTGTGTGTGTGTGCATGTGAGTGAGAGAGAGAGAGAGAGAGAGAGAGAGAGAGAGAGTGAGAGTGTGTGTGTGTGTGTGTGTGCAAGTTAGTCCCAGTCTGTACAGCAGACCCTGGTTTCCAACCATCTTGACTGCCTCTGCCTGTTGTAGTACAAAGACTTTGATCTGTCAGGATAGTATGATACGATGTGCAACAATCTCCCGACCCTGAAAGAACCCACTCACAGGCATCTTCCACCTTAAGCTGAATTTGGGGAACTAAAGCATGGGTATACTGAGCAGTGACTGACCTGAACAAGGCACAGAAATATAGAAATGGGAGCAGGAGTAGGCAATTCAAGCCTGCTCTGCCATTCAATGGCTGATCATTCCCATTTTCTCCCCATACCCTTTGACTTTTCTAGTCCTATATGTGTACTACAATTAGCCCCTTCTTGAAAACATTCAATGTTTTGGTCCCAAACACTATCTGTGGATTAAAATTCCACAGGCTCACCACTCTCTGGGTGCAGACACTTACAACAGTTAATTTTCAGCGCTGAGTTCAGGATAACCTATCGACCAACATTGCACAGTTTAATCCATTTCTGTATCAAAGGCTGAGAGCAGCATGTCATTTTTGTGAAGCAAACAGCAGAGCAGCTCTTTGCAAATGGAAACATCTGTGCCTTTGATTTAAAAATGCCTCTGCCCCTCAGCATTTGTACATAATGAACAGATGAGTGTCACGATTACTTCAACAGCAAACTACAGCCCATTATACAATCAGGACCTGAGTACTACCCCACAAAATGTGATGGACCTCTTAGCCAGGACATAACCAATCATACTTTGTCGCTGGTTAAGAGATCCTCCAAGTTTATTATAGTTCCAGTGCAGCGATAATAAATGTGCTTTTAGCTTGGCAGCACACCGAAAATATCAAAACGTCCATCTGAAAACTGAATACAGACTGCAATACTATTGCTCAATTACGTTATCAGTTGAGTTTATGAAAGATAACAAAAGAAGTGAATTTTCAAAACTGAGTCATGGAGTCAGACAGCAAAGAAGAGCATCTTCAGCCCATTACATCTGCACTGACCCTATCGACACTAATCCCACTTTCCCACACTCTTTTGCTCTGTTTCTTTAAACACTTATTGTTTAGCCTCTGCAATGGCATTACCCTCTCACTTTCCAAACCATACTGATAAAAGAGTATAATTGGTGAGATTATGTCCCTGTGGGGAAAACTGGTGAGGTTAAATGATAGATATCCCCTTCACTCCAGCACTGATCTTCATCATTATTGAACTGCTGAACGCTTCTCACCTTTCCTCCTGTATCAATTTGTTGACCAATATAGATTTGGTCGTAACATATCTCTTGTTTGAAAACAAATATTAGGTTACAGGTTCAAGAAACAATTGCCAATGTGTTACTAAGTAATCATGAAAATGCAATACCAGTCGTAATCTAGGAAGGAATGCGAGATAGACTTACAAAGGCTTTTGCAAGTTTATGATAACAAAACCAGAAAATGCTAGAAACCCTCAGCAGGACTCGCAACATCTTTTGAGGAAAAAAACATTGAACGTTCTCATTCACTAAAGTACTATGCATGCTGGCAATCTGAAATTAAAGTCATATACTGGAGGCAGTCAGAGAGAAACAGAGTTAATACGTTGAGTCACTTCTGATGAAAACGTATACTGGATTCAAAACTTAGCTCTGATCCTCTCTACACAGATGCTGACAGAACTGTTGAGTTTCTCCAGAACTTCCAGTTTTTATAATGTTCTGGTTTATCCTGATTAGACAGTAAGAAGGAAGAGGCTGAAGTCCCACACTCTCACAAGAGACAAACAGATACAACCAGTGGGGGTTTAACCTGAGGGTCACCACTCCTCAACTGAGGCTCGAGTGTGAAAAGATGGGCCCTTTGTGGTGATCTCAGCCAATGTGGGAAATGGACCCATGCCATTGGCATCATTTGGGATCACGAAGCAGATTATTGAACCCAATTAGGCAGTAGACGATCTCCGAAAGCTATACATTTCTAGCTTTTTATGTCTTTAACAAAATATCCAAACATATGGATCACAACTCAATGGAGATGCAAATGAAATCACTGTTGAACATTAATCAGTGTCAGTTGTAATTTTAAGCAAAAATCAGAGAACAATACATCAGTCCACAATCTGGAGCCATGACTTCAATGTAAAAAATGAGGTCTGCAGATGCTGGAGATCACAGTTGAAAATGTGTTGCTGGTTAAAGCACAGCAGGTCAGGCAGCAACCAAGGAATAGGAATTTCCTATTCCTTGGATGCTGCCTGACCTGCTATGCTTTAACCAGCAACACATTTTCAACCATGACTTCAATGATTTGCTTGAACTGAAGATCAATCCAATCCAATCCAATCCAATCCAATCCAGTCCAATCCAGTCCAATTCAGTCCAATCCAATCCAATCCAATCCAGTCCAATCCAGTCCTATTCAGTCCAATCCAATCCAATTCAGTCCTGTCCAGTTTAGTCCAGTCCAGTCCAATCCAATCCAACCAATCCAGACCAGTCCAGTACAATCCAATCCAGTATAATCGAGTCCAATCCAGTCCAGTCCAGTCCAGCCCAATCTAATCCAGTCCAATAATATCCAATTCAGTCCACTCCAATCCATTTTGGGAAAGCAAATCTCAGCAGAACTTATACACTTAATGATAAGGTCCTGGGGAGTGTTGCTGAACAAATAACCCTTGGAGTGCAGGTTCATAACTCCTTGAAAGTAAAGTTACAGGTAGATAGAATCGTAAAGAAGGCATTTGGCATGTTTTCGAGTAAAAAATGAGGTCTGCAGATGCTGAAGATCAGAGCTGAAAATGTGTTGATGGTTAAAGCACAGCAGGTTAGGCAGCATCCAAGGAACAGGAAATTCGATGTTCCTGATGAAGGGCTCTGGAAATGTCGAATTTCCTGTTCCTTGGATGCTGCCTAACCTGCTGTGCTTTAACCAGCAACACATTTTCAGATTTGGCATGTTTTCCTTTGTTGGTCAGAGCTTTGAGTATAGGAGTTGGGAGATCATTTTGCAGCTGTACAGGACATTGGTTAGGCCACTTTTGGAATATTGCATCCAAGGAGCAGGAGAGTCAATGTTTCAAGCATAATCTTTCATCAGGAATGTCTGTGTGGAGGGGTGGGGTGCAAATGGGCTAAGAGAGAAATGGGAGGGGGTGAGGCTGGGGAAAGGTAGTTGGGAATTAGATAGGTAGATGAAGGTGGAGGAGTGATAGGAGTGGAGGGTGGAGCGGACAGACGTGTAGGACAATTCAGGAAGAGTGGTGCAGTGTTGGAGGGTTGGAAGGACCTTTCCTCATCTTTCCCAGATCCAACCCTCCTACTTGGCACCTCCCCCTCTTGAACTGTCCTGATTAGAGTCTAGATTAGAGTGGTGTTGGAAAAGCGAAGCAGGTCAGGCAGCATCCAAGGAGCAGGAAAAATGTCATTGCGGGCAAAAGCCCTCTCTAGAGTTGTCCTACCTGTCCATTCTCCTTCCCATCTATCTACTCCACCCTCCACTCCGACGTATCACCATCACTCACCACCTTCTTCATCTACATATCACATTCCCAGTTACCTTCCAACAGCCACCCCCACCCCTACTCCCCCAACACCACCCTTCTCTCATTTATCTCCCAGCCCTCTTGGGATCCCACCCACACACACACACAGACACACACACATTCCTGATGAAGGGCTTATGCTCGAAACATCGACTCTCCTGCTCCTTGGATGCTGTTTGTGACCAGCTGTGCTTTTCCAGTACCACACTTTTTGACTCGGATCTCCAGCATTTGTAGTCCTCATGTTCTCTTTGTTAAATGACAGATCACACATTGTTGGTCAGAGTGTAGATGAAAGAAGGTCCAGGGTCAGAAGGGCTTCGCTGATGACACTTCTAAATGAGTGAGTTTTGAGAAGATTTCTAGCTCAGGTTGAGGTTTTGGATGTAGGTTTGCTTGCTGAGCTGGAAGGTTCATTTCCAGACATTTTGTTACCCTACTAGGTAATATCTTCAATGTGCCTCAGGCGAAGCACTGCTGAAAATTTCTGCTTTCTATTTATACGTTTAGGTTTCTTTGGGTTGGTGATGTCACTTCCTGTGGTGATGTTATTTCCTGTGTTGAAGTCACTTCCTGTTTCTGTTTCAGTATTGCTTCGCCTGAGGCACAGTGACAATGTTACCTAGTAGGGTAACGAAACATTTGGAAATGAACCTTCCAGCTCAGCGAGCAAACCTACATCCAACACTTCTAATGAGAATCAGAAGGTTCAGGGTCCAAAAGCATACTCCAGGCTAATACTTTGGTGGATGAATGGGGAAGAACTTCTGTTTGCAAGGCTGGAATCTTTCAAGTAGGACATAAACATTTTGCCTCCTTCCAGGGAAAAGATTCCATGTCACCAAAAGAATAAGGTAGTAAATCTAGCATCTGAGATAACAAAACTCTCTCAGCCAAGAGAGAAATGTATTAACTAGTCACTAATTTACAAAGAATAAATTATTGTCATTGGTTACCTACAAAACAGCAAAGATTATAACTCAAAAGAATTCCTCAACTTTGATGTATCCATTGTATTTAATGGTCTAGTTCAGTTTCTGACCAATGGTAACTCCATTCTAACCCCATAGTGTAAGACTATTCATTGTGGAGTTCCTGAATTACATGTTTTTGTAAAGTTACAAACATCAGTAAGTATGAGGGTAGAAATATTGTTCACAAATCATCAGTAATGAGATTTATTTTTAGAACAATTGTTGCATAGGGTGGCATAAGTTTGCATAGTTAAGTACACATTAGTTGTGGAGTGTAGAACATACTGCAGAATTAACTATAGCCAAGAAGGTTGGAAACATTGTTATTATATTGTACAAGTGCCATGCTGAATTTCCAGCAATTCTCTACAGGTCTGTTATATCAGAGCCAAAATCTTTTAACAAGAGGAAGTAACTGTAAAGAGAGTAATTTCAGGGTAAGTCATGGCAGGGCAGCTCGACCCAGTAGAACACACCTTTCGTGCGACATGGGAAGTCCGGGTTCTCCTAGTGTTCAGGGTGACCATGTGTTCAGGAAGTGATTCCAGCCATAGCTACTGGAACTTTACATTTCAGATCAGGCAGGGTGGTGGATTATCTGCAAAACTGAGATTCTCTGTGGGTAGTGTATGGAATAAGGTGGTCAGTAAGTCAAGTGCTCACTGGGAGAAAGGGAAATGGTTGACAGACAGACAGAGGGAAAAAAAAACACCAGGCTGGTAGTAAAGGAGCCTCCTGGGGCTAACTCCTTCTTGAACGCATTTTCTCTTTTGGATGTTGCTGGAGAAGATGCTTTCTCAGGGGAATGCAGTGACAGGCTGGCATGAGATACCAGGAGTGGCTTGCTATGCAGTTGGGATGGTGGAGTTAATAAAATTTGTGGGACAACAATAGTGACAGGGAATTCTTTCATGTTGGGAATGGATAGATGTTTTTGAGGCCACAAATGTCACAACAGAATTCACTCCCTGTCTCATAGCAGCTGTAGGATATTCTGAAAGAGGAAGGAGAACAGTTAGAGACTCGTGATCTGTGTCAATCTTGCAAATAAAACATATAGAGCTAGGAAGTAAATTAGAAGCTGGACATCAAGGTAGTAGTCTCAGGATTATTTCCAGTGCCATGTGCTAGCAAGTTCAGGAAGAGAATGGACCAGTTGGATGCATGGCTGGAGGAGTGATCTAGGGGGGAGACATTTAGATTTTTCAGGCAATGGACTGATTCTGGAGATGAGGTATCTCAAAGCTGGACTGGTTATACCTCATCAGAATTGTGACCAATCTCTTCACAGAGCTATTCACTAAAACTGTGGGAGATGACTTAAATTAGAGTGGCAAGGGAAATGAGTGTGAGTAGGGAGGCAACATTGAGGGAAGCAAAGATGGAATGAAGGAATAGAAACATAGAAAGCAAAAATGGAAGGCAGAGGAAACAAAGGCTAGCGGCAAACAGTCCAAACAAAAGTGTGGAAATGCTGAAAAGACAAATCTAAAAGCATTACCTGAATTCATGGCACATTTGCAATAAAGCAGATGAATTAACAGGACATTTGGTTATCAGTGGATACACCATTATTGTACGTACAGAGAAATGGTTGTAGGGTAATCTAGACTATATACAAGAATGATGATTCCCCAGCCAGGGCAGTTCAGAACAAGAGGTCTCAGGATACATGGGAGTACACCATTTTAGACTGACATGAGGATAAATGTCTTCACTGAGCAGGTGATATACCTATTGAATTCTTGATTTGGTGCAGGCTAAGTCGCTAGCTATATTTAAGAAAGAAATAGATTTTTAGACATTGAAAGTGCCAAGTGGAACGAGGAGAATGGGAGAGGATGGAAATGTAATTGAGATTCAACCATGAGCAGGTTGAATGGTAGAGTGGGTTTTAAGGGCAGAATGGTCTACTCGTATTGCTATTTGTTGTGTTTCTGTGACTCTACCTCCTCAGTTGTAAATGAGCAGATTTTTCACTCTCAGGCATAACTTGGTGATTATGCCCTCATCCCTGAGTCAGGAGGTAATGATTTCATGTGACACAACTAGATAATCTAGGTTGATGTTCCAATGTAGTAAGGAAGGTGTGTCATCCTGTCACATGTGTCATTTGACAAAGGTCTTATATTAAAGCTTTGGTTATCCTGTCAGATCAGAAACAAGAACTCGTGATACTTTGTCAAGAAGAGCAAGAAATTAATTAATATTTATCTCTTACCCAATACCAAGAAAACTATATTTCTTAATTTGATCATGGAATGTAGTCTTCATTGGCTGGGCCAGCATTTATTGCCCATCCCTAGTTGTTTTTGAGAAGGTGGTAGTGAGCTGTCGTCTTGAAACATTGCAGTCCAGGTGTTGTCGTTAGATCCACAAAGCTAATAGGGAGGGACTTTCTAATATTTTGACCCAACAACACTGAAAGAACAATAATATATTTCCAAGTCAGGTTGGTGAACGTCTGGAATAGGAACTTTCAGGTGGTGGTTTTCGCATGTATCTGTTGCCTTGGTCCTTCTAAATGGTTGTGAGACTGGATGGTGGTGACTAAGAAGCCCTTGGTGGACTTTTGCAGTACCTCTGGATATTACTGAACCTCAGATGGAGTGAATTTCTGTGGAAAATGTGTCAATCAAGTGGGCTGCTTTGTCCTGGGTGATCTATCATCCTGGTGGGAAGGGAGTTCCAGCATTTAGATCCAGTGATAAAGGTAATGCAATGGCAAGTCAGATTGTCTGCTCATTCTCCTTCAAGTCACACACAACTTGGAGCTTGGTGAGTTACTGCGGTCCATCTTGTAGGTGCTACCCACGACTGCCACTGTACATCAGTGGAAGAAGGTAGTGCCAGTCAAGCGGGCTGCTTTGTCCCGGGTGTTGTCAAGCTTCTTGAGTGCTGTTGGAGCTGCACCCATCCAGGCAAGTGGGGAGTATTCTGTCACAGTCCTGACTTGTGCCTTGAATTTTAAAAAAGTCCATTTACAGGATGTAGGCATTGCTGGCTGGGTAATCATTTATGGCCATCCCTAATTGCCCAGAGAGCAGTTAAGAATCAACCGCATAGCTGTTGGCCTGGAGTTACATATAGGGCAGAACAGATAAGGCTGCAAATGTGTTGCTGGTCAAAGCACAGCAGGCCAGGCAGCATCTCAGGAATAGAGAATTCGACGTTTCGAGCATAAGCCCTTCATCAGGAATAAGAGAGAGAGCCAAGCAGGCTAAGATAAAAGGTAGGGAGGAGGGACTAGGGGGAGGGGCGATGGAGGTGGGATAGGTGGAAGGAGGTCAAGGTGAGGGTGATAGGCCGGAGTGAGGTGGGGGCGGAGAGGTCAGGAAGAGGATTGCAGGTCCCTCCTAACCTGCATGGACGGGTTGGACCGAAGGGTCTTTTTCCATGCTGTACATCTCTTTGACTCTATGACTCTATAATTAAGTATAAAGTGCTTTGTGATTTCTTGAACCAAATAGATACAAGCCATTCTTTTATCGCACAATTGATAAAACTCATTGTCCCAGAATTTTCAATTGCATTTATATATTTCCATGTTGATGATGGTGCAATGTTATTACTTCATGCCAAATCTCTATCTCATTTTAAGCATCTGTTTTTCCAACTTTCCTCTTAAACAGGCAAAGGCTGATAAGAATAGAGGAACATACAAAATCTTACCATTATTTCCAACCAAGAAATCTGGCACATGTTAGTTGCATGAATAGTTCCATAATCAGTTGCATTTTTTCTTGATCCAGTTGTTGACAGAGATCAGAAATCCCTTGAAATATTGGATATAAAGCAAATGGTGAAAAGCCAGTGGGATTACATCACACAGCAGGAACAGCCAAGTGGATAAAGTTCTTATGAAAAGCTTCAAATGATTTAACCCATTGTGCTTAGAATCTTTATGTCATTCCATAGAAAAAGCCTGAACTGAATAAAGGCAGTGAATACTGCAGAAATTATGAGTCCTGATAACATCATGTAATAACAAACTCTTGTACACCAGAACTAGCTGCAGTCCTGTCCAAATTATTCCAGTACAACTTGGGAACAATCTCCCAATTGTTCATAAAACAAGTTTACTTCTCTTCAGCATATAGCTATACTCTTTTTTCATTTGGAATATAAACATAGAACATAGAAAAGTACAGCACAGAACAGGCCCTTAGGCCCACAATGTTGTGCTAAGGTTTAATTCTAATGTAAAATATAATAATTTAACCTACGCACCCCTCAACTCACTGCTATCCATGTGCATGTCCAGCAGTCGCTTAAATGTCTCCAATGACTTTGCTTCCACCATCACAGCTGGCAACGCATTTCATGCATTCGCACCTTTCTGCATAAAGAACCTACATCTGACGTCTCCTTTATATCTTCCTCCTGATATCTTCAAACTATGACTTCTCGTACCAGTCAATCCTGCCCTGGGGAAAAGTCTCTGGTTATTGACTCCATCTATTCCCCTCATTATTTTGTACACCTCGATCAGGTCTCCTCTCTTCCCCCTTCTCTCCAGAGAGAAAAGTCTGAGCTTATTCAACCTTTCTTCATAAGGCAAGCCCTCCAGTCCAGGCAGCATCCTTGTAAACCTTCTTTGCACCCTCTCCAAAGCCTCTGTATCTTTCCTATTGAATATATTTAACTAATTCTTTTGGAGTAGATTTTTTTTTTTTAGATTTGACTTACAGTGTGGAAACAGGCCCTTCGGCCCAACAAGTCCACACCGACCCGCCGAAGCGCAACCCACCCATACCCCTACATTTACCCCTTACCTAACACTACGGGCAATTTAGCATGGCCAATTCACCTGACCCGCACATCTTTGGACTGTGGGAGGAAACCGGAGCACCCGGAGGAAACCCACGCAGACACGGGGAGAACGTGCAAACTCCACACAGTCAGTCGCCTGAGTCGGGAATTGAACCCGGGTCTACAGGCGCTGTGAGGCAGCAGTGCTAACCCACTGTGCCACCGTGCCGCCCGCAAGTAGTAAGGGAACAATCGCTAAAATTAACAAGGAGCAACTTTGTTACCTAATGACTCCAAGAAAAATAACAACCATATAATTTCAAGCAATCAGACATTGGGCAGTCACATTTACAAAATTAAGTGGATAGTGCTCATTACAAAAGGAAAATAAAGAAAATACAGTTTAGAATCCTTTGGATATTCTTCAGGTATATGTGTTTAACCTGAAACCAAGAAACCTGCTATTTCTTTCAAATTGTTGTTGTCACCGGGCTTTTCACTTTGAGAGGCAGAGTGACAGACATCTGCAGCTTGTTTCAATCCCGCTGTCGAAAAATCTCCCTGCTTTTGCCAAACAGGAAGTTTCTTGAAATATCGGTTGTTTGTCCATGCTTGTACCCAAAGTTCCATCTGCAACATGTGATGATTTTCATAATGGTGTAACTCAAATCGGATGTGAGAACATTTTCACAGCTCTCGGGGGGGTTGGATAATGGTTTAGGTCAGGGGTTAGCTGCTTTGATTGTCTCTGGATAAAACATTAATTTAACCCTGGACTGTCTTTTGTGTAATCCAAAGTTGTTTTTTCATGGAACTGACCCCCACAGGTCGGCCTAATGATGCCTATAGCCATATTAAGCCTGTTTTGTAGTACAGGTATGCAATCCTTTATCCAAAACCTTTGGGACCATTTGGTTTTCAGAATTCACAATCTTTTGGATTTAGGAATAAGTGACAGTTTAAAGGTGAAATTCAAAAAAATACCTTACCAACAGCAGACATTCCTGTGAGTACTGTAAGCCCTGAGACAGAATTGACGCCTGCCAGTGCTGGGCCACGCTCCCACATCACACCTGATTGATATGGGTCAAATGGGTGTGGAGTCGAGTTAATTATTTGCACACCAAACAACCTCATTACAGAGAAACAAAACTTCACGATAAAAGTGTCGGAACTTTTCAGATTTTGGGATTTCGGATAAATGATTGTGTACTTGAATTGTTTTAAAAAATCATTCCAGTTCAGTTCATGAAAGTCCAAACTATTAAATGAAAATAGAAATTGATATTTATACATCTAAATACAATACTGGCATTTGCCCGTATGTATGGCATGTCCAAGTATATTCTGTTCACAAAAAAAAGAATAATTCCAAACTGACCAGTTATTTTATCACCCAGTTTACTCTCCAATGTTACAAAGTGATTGACTGTATCTTCGACAGTGCCATTGAGTGGCACTCATTCAGCAAGGACCCACTCATAGTTGTTCAGCTCTTGACTCTGCTACAGCTCTGACTCAAAAATAGATAAAAGTGCTGAGCTGAAGAACTGGGATTAGAATGATGTTAAAAAGTGCTGAAAAGCCTAGCAGGCCTGGCATTATCTGTGGAAACAGAAAGAGAGTTAACATTTTGAATCCAATATGACCGTTCCTCAGAAACACTAACTCTGTTTCTCTTCACACAGATACTGTCAGATCTGTTAAGTTTTTCCAGCATCTTTTGCAGTCATTCCTATCTCAGCTCTTGAGCTCAGCTCTTTTGTCCATTTTTGGGACCTGATGAGTTTCCCCAGCATTCTGTGTTTGTTTCAGATTTCACTTGTATTATTATGAGAATGATAGCATCGACAGATTTTTCTTGAACATGGCATGAAAGAATCTATGCAGAATTGAAATCAATGGGAATTGAGGGAAAGCTCTCCATCATTTGGAGTCCGACCTACCAGAAAGGACGATGGCTATAGATCATGGAGATCAATCATCTCAGTCCCAGGATATCACTGTAGCAGTTCCTCAAGGCAACATCACCTGGGGACAACCATCTTCTGCTATTTTATTAATAATGTTTCTTCCATGACAAACTGAGAGTGGGGATGGTCACACTTTATCTTTTTAAAAACTGACATTTTTATTTTCAAGAATAGGTTCAAAAATTCTCCCAATTGCCAAATTCAAGTGGCTTACTGCTAATCCACAGCCAAAGTTATAGCATCTACCTAGGTGTTTCCTATCCAGATTAATCACCTTGACTGGTATTTCTCTGTGTGACAGCCTTGACAGTTTAAAATGATTCTGTAATAAACTAAAAAACAATTGCAAACTAACTTAACCGGGATTTTAATCAGGGAAACAAAGGCTTGCAGTTCAAAATCTCCTTTCTTTGCAAATGCATAGCTCATAACTAGATTGAAGAAATGTGTCAAAGATAGTGGAAAGTTGGAAATAAATGATGAAATGTCAGAGGTTGCTCTTCTTTTAAACTGGATGAAAATATTCTGAGGAGTATATTCAGCTCCCATGTGTAACATTGCTTTGGAATTGTGAGGCGGTTTTAGTTTTTGATGAATACTGATTTGCTTTATCATTTGTTTAGGAATGAGGTTTGTTTCACTATTGTCCCAATTGTGCTTCAAAGTTGAGTGCCAAGGTTGGGTGGGTGTCTGCTCATCATCACTTTCAGATGGATCAAGGTGGTAGGCACTGGGAAGTCAAACGTCTACTGCCATCCTCACCTCTGTTCACACTGCCATCCTCACCTTTGTCCACACTGCCATCTTCACCTCTATCCACACTGCCATCTTCACGTCTGTCCACACTGCCATCCTCACCTCTATCCACTCTGCCATCTTCACCTCTGTCCACACTGCCATCCTCACCTTTGTCCACACTGCCATCTTCACCTCTATCCACACTGCCATCTTCACGTCTGTCCACACTGCCATCCTCACCTCTATCCACACTGCCATCTTCACCTCTGTCCACACTGCCATCCTCACGTCTGTCCACACTGCCATCCTCACCTCTGTCCACACTGCCATCCTCACCTCTGTCCACACTGCCATCTTCACCTCTATCCACACTGCCATCTTCACCTCTGTCCACACTGCCATCTTCACGTCTGTCCACACTGCCATCAAAAGCAGAAGCTGTCGAGTCTCTCCAGTAATCTCAGTTTTTGTTCCCCTCTTGCCTCGTAAAAATTGGTGATTGCCTTTTTTTCTATTTGCATTCTTTCTTTTACTGCACATCTGTGCCACCTAATTGTGGATCTTCCTGTTAGGGGATGTACTGTCATTGGGAACTGTTGTTCCATTTTTAAGCCTGGCTTTTCAGCTTTCACTGTTAAAGTCAGCTCTACCTCTGACATTCTCAGGCCTAGATTGAGAAACTGTCCAGAAGGAGGGAAACTGATCAATTAAATATGCAATTTTATGTTCGTGAAAATGTGAGAGGATCCACATTGATCACATCCCATGCCCCACTAAGAGCATTTGAGTACTTCAGTTGTATCGTGTAATACAGCTATATATGATATGGATGTGCTGGTGTTGGACTGGTGTGGACAAAGTCAGAAATCACATGACACCAGATTTGTGGGCGACACCGTGGCACCGTGGCACTGCTGCCTCACAGCGCCTGAGACCTGAGTTCAATTCCCGACTCAGGCGACTGACTGTGTGGGGTTTGCATGTTCTCCCCGTGTCTGCGTGGGTTTCCTCCGGGTGCTCCGGTTTCCTCCCACAGTCCAAAGATGTGCGGGTCAGGTGAATTGGCCATGCTAAGTTGCCAGTAGTGTTAGGTAGGGGTAAATATAGGGGTATAGGTGGGTTGCGCTTTGGCGGGTCGGTGTGGACTTGTTGGGCTGAAGGGCCTGTTTCCACACTGTAAGTCTAATCTATTGTCCAACAGGTTTATTTGAAATCACAAACTTTCGGAGCCCCCAATTCTCGTTGACTCCAGTTCTGCACAGATTTCTTCATGTCATGTTCATCAAAGTCTATAAAGCTCTGAAAGCTTACAGTTTCAAATAAACCTGTTGGACTATAACCCAGTGTCATGTGAATTTTGATGACAACTATATAGGAACAGGAATAGTCCTTTCAGCCCCTGCTCCACCATTCAATGAGATCATGGCTGATCTTTGGCCTAACTCCACATGCTTATCTTGGACTCATATCCTTGATACGTTTAATCAAAATTTATCCAACTCAGATTTAAATTGAACAACTGACCTAGTATCTGTGCCATTTAGAAAAGAGAGTCCCAAAGTTCTACCCACCAATGTATGTAGAAGTCCTTCCTAGTATATCCCCTGAGTGGTCTCGCCCTAATTCTTAAACTATGCCCCTAATTCTGGAATCTCCAACCAGGGGAAATAGTTTATCTTTATCAACCCTCTCTTTTCCTGCTAATATCTTGAAACTTTGATCAGACCACACCTAAACCTTCTAAATTCTGGAGAAAACAGGCCTAATTTGTATTATCTCCCCTCATAGCTTAACTTCTGAATTTGTTCTTATAAAATCTACATTGTACTCTCTCCAAGGCCAATATATCCTACCTATGTTGTGGTGCCCAGATCTGCTCACAGCACTCCAAGTGGGGTCTAACAGGAAACAGAAACAGAACTTGTTGAAAGAGCTCAGCAGGTCTGGTAGCATCTGTGGAGAGAAATCAGAGTTCATGTGTTGGGTTCAGACAGCCCCACTCAGAATTCCCTCAGGTCTAACCAGGGTTTTGTATAATCGCATCTATGTCCTTACACTCCAGTCCTCCAAATAGAGAAAACTAAGCTACAATGTTTTCATTGCTAGAAGAGACTAGGATCCAATGGCACAGCCTTAGAATAAAAGGAAGGCCTTTCAGAATGGAGATAAGGAGAAACATCTTCAGCATGAGAGTTCATTGCCCCAGAAGGCTGCAGAGGCTAGGGCATTGAGTATATTTAAGACTGAGATAGATGGATTATTGTGTATCAAGGGATTAAGGGTTATGGAGAGAAAGTGGGAGGATGGGGTTGAAAACCTTATCAGCCATGATTGAATTGCAGAGTAGACTTCATTGGACTGAATGGCCTAATTTCTGCTCCTATGTTTTATGGGACTAGTGATCCAGAACTTCAGGTTAATACTTTGGGAACATGGGTTCAAATCCAACCATGGCAAAGATTCACATTCAATACATATAATGTAGCCTAATGGCGACCGTGTAACCATTGCTGAGTGTAAAAAGTAAGTCTGGTTCATCATTGCCCTTCAGGGAAGAAAATCTGCCATTCTTACCTGGTCTGGCTTATGTGTGACTCCAAATCCTCAACAATGTGGTTAACTTGTAACTGTCATCTGGGCAATTAAGTGATGCACAGTTCATGCTGGCCTAGACAGCAGCATCCTAGTTCAATGAACAAATCCAAAGTAATGTCAAAACCTAACTCACATGAAACAAGGTAAGGTTACTTTAATAATTGGTGCACTCAACTACTGTTTTCATTTGAACAAACTTTGTCATAGAGGTCTGCATGCAGAAACAGGCCCTTTGCCCATTAAGCCTGTCCCCCTGAGAATCAACTATTCAATTATTCTAATCCTATTTTCCAGCACATGGCCTATAGTCTTGTATGCTCTTGACATCGCAGGTGAAAAAGATGGTTGTTGAATGACTGAATATGTCATTCAGGAGCGTGTTGATGCACACTCACCACTGGGACAGTATGTCAGGCCAGGTTTGTGGGAGCTTGAGAGATGTCCAGGTTTCTTACTTGGAACAAGCGTTCAGCTCACATCCTTGCAAATAGATCCCTTACAGATATGGAGTGTTCTATTTCCCCCTTCGATGCTATTTTGATTTAACCCTCGCCCTCCTCTTCACTTTCTCAATCACTTAGGCTTTGCACTCTGATGTGGAGGGTGCTGCTTGTCACTGCCCACTCGGGTGTTTCCTTTCTTCCTGGGGGTGGAATATGAATAAAGCCTTCTGCACTCGTTGTTTCTCCACTGTGTCCTTCACCTGTGCACACACAACATGAGTGCAGGGGAGAAATAAGCACTACTGCTGTTTGGTGGCAGTGTGGGGGCATTACTTAAAAAAAAAATTCCAGGAGATGAAATTCTCCTCAGTTCAGGAGACTAAAAAAAAATGGAATCCCTACAGTGTGGAAAGAGGCCATTCAGCCCATCAAATTTTCACTGACCCTCTGAGGAATATCCCACCAAATTCGAGCACCCCATCCTATTCTGGTATTTAACATAGCAAACCCACCCAACCTGCATATCCTTGGATACTGTTCTGCAATTTAGTGTGGCTAATCCATGTAACCTTTGGACTTTGTAGTCCAGGGCATTACAATGCCTTGAGGCTACTTTCTCAAATGATTGTGGCGTAGGGCTGGCGTATTGGGGTTCAGCTCTGTCTGGTATGAAGAGACCAAACCATGAAGGAAAGTAAAGGATGTGGAGCACGTGTGGTCCTCCTGCCTTGACATTGAAACAGCAGACCACTGACCTTCACAGACCTGACATCTCACCTCCATTTCTCCTCCCTCTGTCGGTTCACCTCTGCTGAGCTCACCATTGGCTTGCAGATAGTATCCCTCCCTCTTTACAGCTGATGTCCTATATCTGAGTGTAAACTAATTTCGCAGCCAACAAGTTGCCCAAGGAAAATGTTTTCTGTCTTACAATGCTCTCTCATTTCAGGTTGAGCGCGTGGACAATCAGAACATTAAAACGTTGACAGACCTTGAAAAGGAGAACTGTTCCGTTACAATTCTCGTACACTGGGCATTCACCACAAAGCCCATTTTCCCTTTGAACTCCCCTTCAAAGGCTGTCATGAAGGAGATGCTTCCAGCAGGTGAAGGTAACCTGACTCTTGAACAGGTTCAAGGGGATAATAGATGTTCCAAGAGGCTGGCAATTAATGCCTGAAATGAAGCCACGGAAATCAGTCAATTAGGGAAAAAAAATATCTTGTACCTTTCACCACTCTAACCTGGGTCTGATCCCGGATTAAATGAACCTCAGGCCATTGGATAGCATTGTTTAAAATACTGTGATCTGATAGTTCAGTCGAGCTCCTATACATAAAATATTGTGTATGGAATTAACTGTGCAGTCAACTTGATGAGTGACTCCCTTCATCTGATAACTTGTTGATCTTCTAGAATTTTCTCTATCCCAAAAAAAACAACGGTTGCATCTTGCATAGATTTTACTTTTAGTCAATGTACTTGGAGCATTTGCATTATTGTACAGGAAGAACCATGTTGAAAGTAGCGTATGATCTAACAAGGCTGCAAATATACAAGCTGGTCTAAATATAGTGAGGTATTTATTTGAAGTATTAGCTGGTAAAATGCTCCTGGTTATTAAAAATTGATTCTGTGTTGGTCACAGTCAATAACCCAGGTGCAAATGACACTCAATATTGAACTTGCTTTGCAAATTGGATCCATTGCATGGAGTGTTCTGCTCAAAATTCATTTGCACATTAGCAGATCTAAAAACGGCACCCAAAAAGCATGATTGGTGTCATAGGATGTGACTGTTCAGCAAAACATATATTTCCTGAGGCACAAACAGGTGTCAGATTGGGAATAGGCTCCTTTCTACTCCCTCAGCCTGGTTAGCCACACAGTGAGATCATGGCTATTCCACCACCTAACTCCGCACACTTTTTTTTGATCCATTTAAGCCATCATTATTTCTTCCATGGAAAACAATGAAGAAATTCAACAGGTCTGGCAGCATCTGTGGTGAGAGAGAAAAATAGAATTAGCATCCAAACTGATAATTCTTCAGATTCTTAAAGTTGAAATATTCCTTCCATTCATCTGCCCTTCGATGCATGAAGGTGTGCATATGTGTGACTTCAACAATGAGGTCAGCGCTGAGTAAACCAAAGGATACTAAGCCAGCCTGTAGGAATTGGTAACCGCAGAGTGGGAGTCTGATTGTTTATTTTTCTATAGTACAGCACTTCTGAATAATTAAAATAAACAATAAAAATCTTATACATGTTAAGCTTCTTTTATAAACACACCACTACCCAAAGCAGCCAATATTTTGTTTTATTCATTCCTGGGATGAAAGTATCACTGACTAAGCCATGTGTGTGGGAAATCATGTCCCACAAACTTGATTGAGTTTTTTGAAGAAGTAACAAAGAAGATTGATGAGGGCAGAGCAGTAGATGTGATCTATATGGACTTCAGTAAGGCGTTCGGCAAGGTTCCTCATGGGAGACTGATTAGCAAGGTTAGATCTCATGGAATACAGGGAGAACTAGCCATTTGGATACAGAACTGGCTAAAAGGTAGAAGACAGAGGGTGGTGGTGGAGGGTTGTTTTTCAGACTGGAGGCCTGTGACCAGTGGAGTGCCACAAGGATCGGTGCTGGGCCCTCTACTTTTTGTCATTTACATAAATGATTTGGATGCGAGCATAAAAGGTACATTTAGTAAGTTTGCAGATGACACCAAAATTGGAGGTGTAGTGGACAGCGAAGAGCATTACAACAGGATCTGGACCAGAATGGCCAATGGGCTGAGAAGTGGCAGATGGAGTTTAATTCAGATAAATGCGAGGTGCTGCATTTTGGGAAAGCAAATCTTAGTAGAACTTATACACTTAATGGTAAGGTCCTAGGGAGTGTTGCTGAACAAAGAGATCTTGGAGTGCAGGTTCATAGCTCCTTGAAAGTGGAATCGCAGGTAGATAGGATAGTGAAGAAGGCATTTGGTA
This sequence comes from Hemiscyllium ocellatum, assembly GCF_020745735.1. Lineage (NCBI taxonomy): Eukaryota > Metazoa > Chordata > Chondrichthyes > Orectolobiformes > Hemiscylliidae > Hemiscyllium > Hemiscyllium ocellatum. The sequence goes on from NC_083418.1 coordinate 72,359,983, forward strand.
AGCTTTCCTTTATTGGTCAGAGTATTGATTACTGGAGTTGGGAGGTCATGTTGTGGCTGAACAGGACATTGGTTAGGCCACTGTTGGAATATTGTGTGCAATTCTGGTCTCCTTCCTATCGGAAAGATGTTGTGAAACTTGAAAGGGTTCAGAAAAGATTTACAAGGATGTTGCCAGGGTTGGAGGATCTGAGCTACATGGAGAGGCTGAACAGGCTGGGTCTGTTTCCCCTGGAGCATCGGAGGCTGAGGGGTGACCCTGTAGAGGTTTACAAAATTATGAGGGGCATGGATAGGAAAAATAGACAAACTCTTTTCCCTGGGGTCAGGGAGTCCAGAACTAGAGGGCATAGGTTGAGGGTGAGAGGGGAAAGGTATAAAAGAGATCTAAGGGGCAACTTTTCACGCAGAGAGTGGTACTTGTATGGAATGAGCTGCCAGGGATGTGGTGGAGACTGGTACAATTGCAACATTTAAGAGGCATTTGGATGGATATATGAATGGGAATGGTTTGGAGGGATATGGGTAGGGTGCTGGCAGGTGGGACTAGATTGGGTTGGGATATCTGGTCTGCATGGATGGGTTCGACCAAAGGGTCTGTTTCCATGCTGTACATTTCTATGACTCTATGACTCTAGGTGTGGTGACCCACAGGTTGAACCATCACAAGGCTGTAATGAGAGAGCAGCTCTATGTCCTGGTAAGACTTTGGTGATTTTACATTTTTCATAAATCAGCAAGTTCACAGATTTCTATTCACAGTTGCAATGGACGACAATAGAAAATATTTAACACTGCAAGAAAATTGAAATCAGTTGATGAAAGGATTATATTCAACACTGATAATGAGTGTTCCCCTATGACTGCAGTGGAAAGTAGAGGATACAGTTTACACCTTCAATATTCAGCTTATGGTGGTGTTTTGATTGTGATCAAGCTGAACTGAAGAATTGAAACTTGCAGCACCTGATTGCCATATTAGAGACCTTTAATGGACTAAATGGTGTTAAGAAAGAAAAGAGAATGGACACACAAGGCAGCAATTGTTACCTGACCAAAGATTGTGACAAAGTTTGTGAGTTCCATTTGGGGTAAATTAAGCTAAATGCACTTAAATTGACATTTTTATCTAAAGACATCAAAATCGAAATCAGTGTCAAGAAATGTATATCTCCTGTTTTATTCAAACAAGTGTGAACATTTCCTACATTGTATAATGGAAGGTGTGCCTACAAATTAGCTAGCTTGGAATGGCAATGGATCTAGACTCCAGAATACACACTGGAATGTATTTCAACATAAAAGGATGTCTCAGAGAGGGTGCAGAATGTTCTCACGGGGGTTAGGGACCAGCAAGAGGTCATTGTCCATATTGGAACCAACAACACATGAAGGGAAAGGTTGACATTATGAAGGGAGATTATAGAGAGTTAGGCAGAAATCTAAAAAGGAGGTCCTCGAGAGTAGTAATATCTGGATTACTCCTTGTGCTATGAGCAAGTGAGGGCAGGAACAGGAGGATATAGCAGATGAATGCATGGCTGAGGAGCTGGTGTATGGGAAAAGGATTCACATTTTTGGATCATTGGAATCTCTTTTGGGGGAGAGGTGACCTGTACAAGAAGGATGGATTGCACCTAAATTGGAAGGGGACTAATATACTGGCAGGGAAATTTGCGAGAGCTGCTCGGGAGGATTTAAACTAGTAAGGTGGGGCGGGGGAGGAGGGGGGGATGGTGGGGGGAGATGGGACCCAGGAAAATAGTGAGGAAAGAGATCAATCTGAGACTGGTACAGTTGAGAACAGAAGTGAGTCAAACAGTCAGGGCAGGGAGGGACAAGGTAGGACTAATAAATTAAACTGCATTTATTTCAATGCAAGGGGCCTAACAGGCAAGGCAGATGAACTCAGGGCATGGTTACGGAAGGGGTTGTAAACTTTCCAAATATGGACTGGGACTGCCAGTGTTAAGAATTTTGATGGAGAGGAACTTGTTAAGTATGTACAAGACAATTTCCTGATTCAGTATGTGGATAATGCTACTAGAGAAGGTGCAAAACGTGACCTACTCTTGGGAAATAAGGCAGGGCAGGTGACTGAGGTGTCAGTGGGGGAGCACTTTGGGGCCAGCAACCATAATTCTATTAGATTTAAAATAGAGATGGAAAAGGATAGACCAGATCTAAAAGTTGAAGTTCTAAATTGGAGAAAGGCCAATTTTGATGGTATTAGGCAAGAACATTCAAGAGCAGATTGGGGGCAAATGTTTGCAGGTAAAGGGACGGCTGGAAAATGGGAAGCCTTCAGAAATGAGATCATGAGAATCCAGAGAAAGTATATTCCTGTTAGGGCAAACGGAAAGGCTGGTAGGTATAGGGAATGCTGGATGACTAAAGAAATTGAGGGTTTGGTTAAGAAAACGAAGGAAGCATATGTCAGGTACAGACAGGATTGATCAAATGAATCCTGAGAAGAGTATAAAGGAAGTAGGAGTGTACTTAAGACGGAAATCAGGAGGGCAAAAAGGGGACATGAGAAAGCTTTGACAAATAGATTTAAGGGGAATCCAAAGGGTTTTTACAAATACATTAAGGGCAAAAGGATAACTAGGGAGAGAATAGGGCCCCTCAAAGATCAGCAAGGCGGCTTTTGAGTGGAGCCACAGAAAATGGGGGATATACTAAATGAGTATTTTGCATCAGTATTTACTGTGGAAAAGGATATGGAAGGTATAGACTGTAGGGAAATAGATGGTGACATCTTGCAAAATGTCCATATTACAGAGGAGGAAGTGTTGGATGTCTTGAAATGTATAAAGCTGAATAAATCCGCAGGACCTGATCAGGTGTACCCGAGAACTCTGTGGAAATGTGATTGCTGGGCCTCTTGCTGAGATATTTGTATCATCGATAGTCACAGGTGAGGTGCCACCGGAAGACTAGAGGTTGACTAACGTGGTGCCACTTTTTAAGAAGGGCAGGAAGGACAAGCCAGGGAACTATAGACCAGTGAGCCTGATGTCGGTGGTGGGCAAGTTGTTGGAGGGAATCCTGAGGGACAGGATGTACATGTATGTGGAAAGGCAAGGACTGATTAGGGATAGTCAACATGGCTTTGTGTGTGGGAAATCATGGTTCACAAACTTGATTGAGTTTTCTGAGGAAGTAACAAAGAGAATTGATGAGGGCAGAGCAGTAGATGTGATCTATATGGACTTCAGTAAGGCGTTCGACAAGGTTCCCCATGGGAGACTGGTTAGCAAGGTTAGATCTCATGGAATACAGGGAGAACTAGCCATTTGGAAACAGAACTGGCTCAAAGGTAGAAGAGAGAGGGTGGTGGTGGAGGGTTGTTTTTCAGACTGGAGGCCTGTGACCAATGGAGTGCCACAAGGATCAGTGCTGGGTCCTCTATTTTTTGTCATTTACATAAATGATTTGGATACGAGCATAAGAAGTACAGTTAGTAAGTTTGCAGATGACACCAAAATTGGAGGTGTTGTGGACAGTGAAGAGGATTACCTCAGATTACAACAGGATCTGGACCAGATGGGCCAATGGGCTGAGAAGTGGCAGATGGAGTTAATTTAGATAAATGCGAGGTGCTGCATTTTGGGAAAGCAAATCTTAGCAGGACTTATACATTTAATGGTAAGGTCCTAGGGAGTGTTGCTGAACAAAGAGACCTTGGAGTGCAGATTCATAGGTCCTTGAAAGTGGAGTCGCAGGTAGATAGGACAGTGAAGATGACATTTGGTATGCTTTCCTTTATTGGTCAGAGTATTGAGTACAGGTGTTGGGAGGTCATGTTGCCGCTGTACAGGACATTGGTTAGGCTACTGTTGGAATATTGCGTGCAATTCTGGTCTCCTTCCTATCGGAAAGATGTTATGAAACTTGAAAGGGTTCAGAAAAGATTTACAAGGATGTTGCCAGGGTTGGAGGATTTGAACTACAGGGAGAGGCTGAACATGCTGGGCCTGTTTTCCCTGGAGCATTGGAAGCTGAGGAACAATCTTATAGAGGTTTACACAATTATAAGGAGCATCGATAGGGTAAATAGATAAAGTATTTTCCCTGGGGTGGGGGAGTTCAGAACTAGAGGGCCTTGGTTTAAGGTGAGAGGGGAAAGGTATAGAGGTTGGTATGTGCATGGAATGAGCTACCAGATGAAGTGGTGGAGGTTGGTACAATTGCAACATTTAAGAGGCATTTGGATGGGTATATGAATAGGAAGGGTTTGGAGGGATATGGGCCGGGTGCTGGCAGGTGGGATTAGACTGGGTTGGGATATCTGGTCAGCATGGACAGGTTGGACCGAAGGGTCTATTTCCATGCTGTACATCTCAATGACTCTGTGACTCTATGTTCTTGAACAGCAGAGCAGAGGTAAGGAAAACTGAATTGAAGACAAGAGCTGGAAGTTTCTCTCTCCCTGCTTGTCCATCTCACCATCTTGAAAAATAGTGCCTATTGATAAAGTGACTATTCACCAAGACTCAAACATAAATATACCATGGATAGACATCAAGATCAAATCAACTGTGGCCCAAGTCTAACACCTCAAAGGACTGTTTAATTGTGTATGCTTTACTTTTCCCTGTCTGCATCAGCAAGTTTCCCTTTCAACTTGTTACTTATGTATATCTGTATGTTCAATGCCGTTTTTGAAAAAAAATGCCTGAGGTTAATAGGAAATAGAATTCTAATTTCTTTTACTCAAGAAAATCTTGGTCATTTGTTCCTGCACTTTCGAGCATATTTATATCTATGCAAATCTACAGTTTAATTCAGCTGTGGCTACATGCCAAAGAACATTGCCACCATCCGTTGGGAGGTTATAAAGAAGGTAGCTAATTCCTCATTCTTAGCTGGTTGGAGCACTGTACACAGCTAATATTATTTTCATAAAGCATCCAACTGTTCCAAAACACAAATGATTCTGAGCACTAATATTTTTGTTCAAACACTCATGTCATAGTAAAGTGCTTAAAAGTGTTTAAAAATATATATACTTTGTCAAAGTTTTTCGTCTTGCACTCATTGAGACAGTTTGCAAAAATATCAATTCAAAGACGTAAGCATTTAAATAATATTCTTAAAAATTGTAAAGATGAAAAACTTTGACAAAATGTGTCTTATTTTAGTAAGTTTTGAGAATGTTGATTGATCAGTCATTCCTCTTACCTTCTCCTGCTGGAGAACTAAGACACATAATGGTTTTATCTCAGTACAAGTCAAATGCTAGATGCTTTAATTAAGAGAGCCTTGTGTCGTGTGAGTTGGATTATTTTCAGTCGAGAGGAATGAGGTAAGTGGTTATGTCGATCTTCTTCCTTCCTGTTAGGCTGGCAATGACTGTGGAAGAAGCACATTCAGTTGAGAGGCAGCACAAACAGTTCTATTGTAAATGTAGCACATGCAGCAGGTGGGATTGGGAAGTAAACCAACGTGCCAAAGAGTCTCAAGCTAGAATGAAAAACTACTTTTGCCACTTTGCTGGTTCATGGTGACAGCTGCTATTCTGAGATATTGGATGATAAACTATGTGACTGATGTGAGCTAGCTGATGTACTGAAGATTTCCAGTTTGGATGAGGCCAGTTGTGTTTGTGAAGACACAAAGTCTTTGCATTCCACGTATGAAGATTTAGCAGGGCTGAAGCTGATTGGCAGCAACATCCTTTTCATATCAAATCAACTCATTAGAATAAAAAATGTTTACGGTTTTGCTTGGAATTATTTAATGATTGAGTTAGATTTGTCTTGTTGTACTGTGTTTTTATTTTTTTATGGTATTTATATGCTACCATCATTTGTTTATGAGAAGTTATAATTAGATACTATATTCAGTCAAGGATTTGAACCCTAAAGGGTTAGTTCTGCTTAGGTAGTCTCTGCTTTAATAACTCAGTCCCTGTAGTCCAGTCAGTATTTTTTGAGTATTTATTATGATGACTGTGTACCAGAATAAACTCACAAACTATGGAATGAAGCATAAACCTGTATCATGTGACTTCTTGTTGGCTTGCTGTATTTGTCCATGTGACTGATATGGAAAGCTATCTATACTTTATTTCAAGCACACATACTTCATAGACCTTAGAATGTTCATGCATTCAAACTCATTGGACTTTCTTGTGTGGCAGGTCTGTTTTCTTCATTTGTGCTTAACAGTTCAACCCATAGGATCATGGTCAAATCAGTATTCATTTGACAAAGCACCACTGTGAATCTTCATTCTGCTATATATCACTGGACTTTAACAGGGGAAACAATAGGGGTGCTGAATTTGTGGGGTGTAGTGGAGGAATTAATTGAGATTCTCACTCCAGGCACTTGTGAAGTGGCCTTTGCTGGAAAGCCCAGGCTTATAATTTCATAGGACGTGGGTGTCACTGAGATGCAGCCCATCCTTAATTACACTTGAATTGCATGGCTTGCAAGGCCATTTCAGGGGCACTTAACAGTCAATTGCATTACTGTGGCCCTGGTGTTACATAGAGGTTCCTCTATGCTTCCTGCCAAAGTGTATAGCCTGACATTTTCCCAAATATTACTGCTTACACCAAAATTTTGCCCATTTGCTTAATTTTCTATATCCGTCTGCAGATTCTATGTGCCATCTTAAAATGCAGCTACAGTACGTTCACGTCCAGATCAATTAACTATATTGTAATAATTGTGGCCCTAGCACAGCACTATACTTTCAGGTTGTGATCCTGAAAATGGCCCCGTTATCTCAACACTTTGTCTTCTTTTAGTTAGCCAGTCCTCTATCCATGCTAACATAACACCTTCAATACCATATTGCTCTCGCATTACACTGATGGATGTTAGATTCTACTCTTAAATCAATTGAAAACTGCCAGAGTCTAAACTAAGGGACTTGCATGAGTATTATAAATGTCCATCACATTAAGAATACCCTTCGTTATATTGTGTGGCACTATTTCTATGCTAATGGGATAAGTTTTGAGGAGATTTCACAATTCAAGATTATCTACCTGTGAGCTACTGTAGCCCATCAGCAATCTTAGGTCCCAGCATATTTCCTGTTCCTTGGATGCTGCCTGACCTGCTGCGCTTTAAACAGCAACACATTTTCAGCTCTGATCGCCAGCATCTGCAGACCTCACTTTTTACTCCCAGCATATCCACAACTTTACCATTACTATCAAGCCAGGGGTTCAACCTTGGTTCAGTGAAGAGTACAGGAGGATGGTGCACCACCAGGCACACCTAAACATGAGACATCGACCTGAGGAAGCAACCAAACAGGACGGCTTGTGTGCTAACCAGCATAAGCAGCCAGTGATAAAGAGAGTTAAGTGATTCCAAAACCAACAGATCGCATTGAAGCTCTGCAGTCCTGTCACACCCAGTCATGGTGGATGTTGAGACGATGTTGCTGGAAAAGCACAGCAGGTCAGGCAGCATCTGAGGAACAGTAGAGTCAATGTTTCAGGCATAAGCCCTTCATTGGGAGACAATTAAGTAACTCGCTAAGGGAGGAGATTCAACAAATATCCCTGCACTCAAAATGGGAGATTCTAGTGCAAAGGATAAGGCTGAAGCATTAGCAATAATCTTCAGCCAGAAGTACTGAGTGAGTGATCTATTAAACCCTGCTCAGGATGCCCCAAAATCACAGATACCAATCTCTGGTCAACTCAATTTACTCCATGTGTGATTAACAAGTGACTGGAGACATGAAATACTGCTTTCTGGCTATGAGATCTGACCATAGTACTGAAAATATGTGCTCCAGAATTTGCCGATCCAGTAAAGTTATAATACTCGCATTTATCCAACAATGAGAAAAATTGCCCAGGCATATCGCGCACACAAAAAAGTATGACAAATGAAACCTGGCCAATTACCATCCCATCAGTCTACTCTTGATCATCAGTAAAGTGATGGAAGGTGTCATCAACAATGCTATCAAGCAGCACCTGCTCAGCAATATCCAGCTCAGTAGTACCCAGTTTAAGTTCCACCAGGGTCACTCAGCTCCTGATCTCATTACAGCCTTGGTTCAAACATGGACAAAAGAGGTGAGATGAGAGTGATAGGTCTTGACATCAAGGTGTATTCAACTGAGTGTAGTATCAAGGAGCCCTAGCAACATTGGAATCACTGGGTATCAGCAAACCCTTTGCTGGTTAGAGTCATATCTGGCACACAGGAAGATAGTTGTGGTTGGTGGAGATCAGTCATCTCAGCTCCAGGACATTTCTGCAGGAGTTCCTCAGGGTAGTGTCTGAGGCTCAACCATCTCCAGCTGCTTCATCAATGACTTGCCCTGCATCATAAGGTCAAACGTAGAGATGTTTGCTGATAATTGCACAATGTTCAGCACCATTTGTGCTTCATCAGATACTGAAACAGTCCATGTTCATAAGCAGCATCATCTAGACACTCTCCAGTCTTGGGTTGACAAGTGGCAAGTGTCATCCGTACAAGCGAGTACCAGGCAATGACTATCACCAGCAAGAATCTAATCTTCACCCCTTGACAGTCAATAGCATTACTAACACTGAATCACCCGTTATCAAAATACTGGGATTACCAATGACCAGAAACTTAACTGTATGAGCCATATAACTGTAGTGGGTAGAACAGCAGGTCAGATGCTGGAAAACTGTGGTGAGTAACTCACCTCCTAATTCCCTAAAGCCTGTCTACTATTAACAAAACACAAATCAGGAGTGTGATGGAATACTCCCCACTTGCCTGGATGGGTACATCTCCAACAACACTCAAGAAGCTTGACACCATCCAGGACAAAGCAGCTCGATTGATTATCACCATATCCATAAACATGCAATCGCTCCACCTCCAACGCTCAGTAGCAGCAGTGCGGACCATCTACAAGATGCACTGCAGAAACTCACCAAAGATTCTCAGATAGTAAATCTGTGACTACTACCATCTAGTAGGACCAGGATAGTAGGTACACAGGAACATCACCACCTGCAAGTCCCCTTTAAACTACTCAACACCCTGATTTGGAAATATGTTGACATTCCTTCAGTATCACTGGGTCAAAATCCTGGAATTACCTCCCTCAGGGCATTATGGGTTTACCTCAGCACATGTACTGCAGTGGTTCACCACCTGCTCAAGGGCAACTAGAGATAGATCATTAATACTGGCCAGCCAGCAATAGGCCACATAACATAAATGGATATTAAGGAAAACAATATCCTGCCAGACCTACCTTGCCCAATATCCACTCCCATCTGCTTGCCGATGAATAAGAAAGATCCTCAAGTGGTCCATGATGGTTTACATAAGGCCCTGAATTTGAGCAGGGGCAAGCTAGCCTCTGCCTTGTCCATCTCCCTGTGACAATACAGAGAGTTTGAGTGGATAGGCAGGAAGCTGATTGATGTGAAGACCATCTGAAAGCACCTCCAAACACACCAGTGATGGAATGTAAAATTCTGCACCGCGCTCTACGTTCTGAAGATATCACCATTGACATTACTGTGTACATTTTCACCAGCTCATTCAAGTCCAATTGTTTCCTGACAGCGAACGAGACCCCCCCTCAGTATCCAATGCTTCTGTCTGAAGATTTGCTGAATATTCTTCCACAACATCTGGGGTGGCACAGTGGCTCAGTGGTTAGCATTGCAGCCTCACAGCACCAGGGACCTTGGGTTTGATTCCAGCCTTGGGTGACTGTCTGTGTGGAGTTTGCACATTCTCCCTGTGTCTGTGTGGGTTTCCTCTGGGTGCTCCAGTTTCCTCCCACAGTCCAAAGATGTGCAGGTAGGTTAGGTGGATTGACCATGCTAAATTGCCCATAGTATTAGGCGCATTAGTCAGAGAGAAAATGGGTCTGGGTGGGTTACTCTTTGGAGGGTCAGTGTGGACTTGTTGGGCTGAAGGGCCTGTTTCCACGCTGTAGGGAATCTAATCTAACTGATTGAACAGTTAGTAATTTGTTTACTTTGGTGCAGATAAACTTGCATTTAGTTGTTGGTGAAATTAAATTGAACTCCTCTTGACTGATACCTTATTTTCTGTCCACTCTTAAAGCAGCAACATGTGAGTTCCATTGCAGTGAAGGATTACTTAGAGTATTGTTAGAGGGGATCTGTCTGAAAATAGAACATATACATTCTCTGTGCTAGAATGGATTATGTTATGAGGTTGATTAATGTTGCACTGTCAGGGGTTCTACACAATAAGCTTTTCCCTAGATCCTTTATCAAAGTCAAATGTTGCAAAAGGTTTCACAGGGCTATTAACAAGTGACCTTTGACACTGAACTCCCTCAGATGCTGGTCGAGTAGCAGACAACGTTCAGGCTGCTGGACCGGAAGTTCTTCTGCTTCCATTTGCTTTTCTTTTCTTTTCGTTTTGCTCGGTCTATTTGCATTTTGTGGCATTTTCAGTGGGGCATCAGCTGGAATAGAATGGCAGCAATGAGGCAGAGGTGACATGTTCCAGGATTGGGCAGCAGCAGCAATGGACTTGAAAAAGTGGCAGCAGGAGTGAGTGCTGAGGACCTGAGGGAGTGAGGACAGAGGGCCTGAGGGAGTGAGTTTTCAGGGCCTGTTGGAGTGAGTTCTCAGGCCTTGTTGGAGTGAGTTCTAAGGGCATGTGGGAGTGAGTTACCAGGATCTGTGGAAATGGGTTCTGAGGGCCTGTTGAAGTGAGTTCTGAGGGCTTGGCTTGTTGGAGTGAGTTCTCAGGACCTATTGGAGTGAGTCCTGAAGGCCGAGGGTGTGTGTTCTCAGGATCTGAGTGAGTGAGTTCTGAGGGCCTGTTGGAGTGAGTTCTGAGGGCTTGTTGGAGTGACTTCTGAGGGCTTGTTTGAGTGAGTACTGAGGGCTTGTTGGAGTGAGTTCTGAGGGCTTGTTTGAGTGAGTTCTGAGGGCCTGTTGGAGTGAGTTCTGAGGGCTTGTTTGAGTGAGTTCTGAGGGTTTGTTGGAGTGACTTCTGAGGGCCTGTTTGAGTGAGTTCTCAGGACCTATTGGAGTGAGTTCTGGAGGCCTATAGGTGTGTGTTCTCAGGATCTGTGGGAGTGAGTTCCCAGGATCTGAGTGAGTGAGTTCTGAGGGCCTGTTGGAGTGAGTTCTGAGGGCCTGTTGGAGTGAGTTGTCAGGGCCTGTTGGAGCAGCATTGAGATTTGAAACTTTGAGGAGGGAGGTCCACTTACCTCATGGAGAAGACTAATTATGGAGTTAGGACTTTCAGACCTGAACATTTTTCCCCTTTATTCTTGTGCCTGTTTTTCCAAACTTTGGATTTGGTTGTTCTGGTTTTTCTATCTTAGATGGTTGTTTGGTTTTTGAATCTAAGATGGCTGTTTGTTTTTATTCAGGTTTTCGTACCAAAGATGACATCTGAGAATGGTGACTTGATACACTTCTCACTGTACTCCTGTACTTGATTACACGTGACAATTAATCCTAATAAGGGCATAGCAGAGTGGTGACCAAAACAAACCTGAACAAGTTTGCAGCGCCCGAGGCTTCAACTGCCGCCCCACACTCCGGATTCCTCAACCGTTCCAGAATCTTCCATCGACCTCCGAAATCACTCGGGCGCCATTAACCACGTGGCCGCTGCAGCGCCCATGGCATCAATCGCCGCCGTGAACCAGGACGTCATTTCCGCCCCCACCGACCTTGCAGCCTCCGCGATCGCCAGCGGACAATTGCCTCCACGATCGCCAGGAAGACCATCGCCGACAGATTCGCGATCTCCGCGGGGTCCACAGTTATCGGGAACAACACTGTTTCTGCCATCGCCACAGCCACTTCCGCCCCCTGGGTTGCCGTCGCCACAGCCACTTCCGCCCTCAGTGACATCATTAACCTGCACCATCACCATGTATCTCCGTCACCATGCCTAACCCCGCCCCCACGACGATCTCTATCACCACGCCTAACTCCGCCCCCACGTTGATCTCCGTCACCATGCCTAACCCCGCCTCCACGACGATCTCTATCACCACGCCTAACTGCGCCCGCATGCCCGATCTCTGTCACCCTGCCTAACCCCGCCCCCACGCCGATCTCCATCACCACACCTAACTCCGCCCCCACGCCAATCTCCATCCGCACACCAAATCCTGCCCCCATGCCAATCTCTGTCCCTGCCTCCACGCCCAACCCCGTCCCAACTCCCAGCTCCAGCCCCACATCAGGTCCTAGCTCCCAGCCCTGCCATGTTTTCACCATCCCTCCAGACCTCCCCCTCTCTGAGGATGAAAGATCAGTCCTCGGCAGATACCTCACCTTCATTCCCCTACGGTCTCGGATTAATGAGTTCAACACGCGGTGAGACATCGAACAATTCTTCCGCCGCCTTCGCCTCTGCGCCTACTTCTTCAACCAGGATTCTCGCCCACCCTCTGATGACCCCTTCTCCCACCTCCAACACACCCCATCCACCTGGACACCCCGTGCTGGCCTCTTACCTGCCCACAATCTCTTCATTGCCAACTGCCGCCGCGATATTAACCGCTTCAACCTCTCCACCCCTCTCATCCACTCCAACCTCTCATCCTCGGAACGTACAGCACTCCACTCCCTCTGTTCCAACCCCAACCTCACTATCAAACTGGCAGACAAGGGAGGCGCGGTGGTAGTTTGGCGCACCTATCTTTACACCGCTGAAGCTAAACGCCAGCTTGCGGACACCTCCTCCTACTGCCCCCTTGACTATGACCCCACCTCCCACCACCAAACCATCATCTCCCAGACCATCCATAACCTCATCACCTCAGGGGATCTCCCATCCACCGCCTCTAACCACATAGTCCCACAACCCCGCACTGCCCGTTTCTACCTCCTGCCCAAAATCCACAAACCTGACTGCCCCGGCCGACCCATTGTCTCAGCCTGCTCCTGCCCCACCAAACTCATCTCTGCGTACCTCAACACAGTCCTGTCCCCCTTAGTCCAAGAACTCCCCACCTACGGTCGGGACACCACCCACGCCCTCCACCTCCTCCATGATTTTCGCTTCTCCGGTCCCCAACGCCTTATCTTCACCATGGACATCCAGTCCCTGTACACCTCCATCCCCCATCATGAAGGACTCAAAGCCCTCCGCTTCTTCCTTTCCTGCCGACCCAACCAGTACCCTTCCACCGACACCCTCCTTCGACTGACTGAAACTGGTCCTCACCCTGAACAACTTCACTTTCCAATCCTCCCACTTCCTCCAAACCAAAGGAGTAGCCATGGGCACCCGCATGGGCCCCAGCTATGCCTGCCTCTTTGTAGGATTAGATTAGATTAGATTAGATTAGACTTACAGTGTGGAAACAGGCCCTTCGGCCCAACAAGTCCACACCGACCCGCCGAAGCGAAACCCACCCATACCCCTACATTACCCCTTACCTAACACTACGGGCAATTTAGCATGGCCAATTCACCTCACCCGCACATCTTTGGATATGTGGAACAGTCCATCTTCCGCAGTTACACTGGCACCACCCACCACCTTTTCCTCCGCTACATCGATGACTGTATCGGCGCTGCCTCATGTTCCCACGAGGAGGTTGAACACTTTACCAACACCTTCCACCCCGACCTCAAATTTACCTGGACCGTCTCAGACTCCTCCCTCCCCTTCCGAGACATTTCCATTTCTATGTTGGGTGACCGAATCAACACGGATATTTACTATAAACTGAACGACTCCACAGCTACCTAGACCACACCTCCTCCCACCCTGCACCCTGTAAAAACGCCATCCCATATTCCCAATTCCTTCGTCACCACCGCAACTGCTCCCAGGACCAGTTCCAATACCGTACAACCCAGATGGCCTCCTTCTTCAAAGACCGCAATTTCCCCCCAGATGTGATTGATGATGCCCTCCACCACATCCCTTCCACTTCCCGCTCCTCCGCCCTTGAGCCCAGCCCCACCAATCGCCACCAGGACAAAACCCCACTGGTTCACACCTACCACCGCACCAACCTCCATATACATCGTATCATCCGTTGTCATTTCCGCCACCTCCAAACGGACCCCACCACCAGAGATATATTTCCCTCCCCTCCCCTATCAGTGTTCTGAAAAAACCACTCCCTCCGTGACTCCCTCGTCAGGTCCACACCCCCCACCAACCCAACCTCCACTCCCGGCACCTTCCCCTGCAACCGCAAGAAATGCAAAACTTGCGCCCACACCTCCTCCCTTACTTCTCTCCAAGGCCCCAAGATATCCTTCCATATCCACTACAAATTCACCTGTACCTCCACACACATCATTTACTGCATCCGCTGCACCCAATGTGGCCTCCTCTATATTGGGGAGACAGGCCGCCTACTTGTGGATCGTTTCAGAGAACACCTCTGGGACCAACCAACCCAACCACCCTGTGGCTCAACACTTCAACTCCCCCTCCCACTCCACCAAGGACATGCAGGTCCTTGGACTCCTCCATCGCCATACCATAGCAACACGACGGCTGGAGGAAGAGCGCCTCATCTTCCACCTAGGAACCCTCCAACCACAAGGGATGAACTCAGATTTCTCCAGTTTCCTCATTTCCCCTCCCCCCACCTTGTCTCCGTCAAATCCCTCGAACTTAGCACTGCCTTCCTAACCTGCAATCTTCTTCCTGACCTCTCCGCCCCCACCCACACTCTGGCCTATCACCCTCACTTTGACCTCCTCCCACCTATCACATCTCCATTGCCCCTCCTCCAAGTCCCTCCTCCCTACCTTTTATCTTAGCCTGCTGGACACACGTTCCTCATTCCTGAAGAAAGGCTCATTCCCGAAATGTTGACTCTCCTGATCCTTGGATGCTGCCTGACCTGCTGCGCTTTTCCAGCAACACATTTTCAGCTCTGATCTCCAGCATCTGCAGTGCTCACTTTCTCTTCAAACTTGAACAATGTCCATTGTAAACAGCACCTTAAAGGACATGAGAGAAATCAGAGAGTTGAAAGGATTTGGAGAGGCAAATACAGAGGTTAACATCTAGTCAGCTGCAAGCAAGGACTGCCAATGGCCAGAACACAATGAGTCCTCTCAATAAATTTCCAACATAAAGCCTTTATTGGGCACTTTGATCTTTTTGAAGGGTTTTTGACAGAGCAATTATTTTTTACACAAGTATAGGGAGTGAGTGAAATTAATTGATCCTATCAAATATTCGATTCTGGAAGCCATGATGATGTTGCACATCTCTCTCCATGGACATGGATGATCTCACAGGAGTCATTGCACAATTGTGTCAACATTTGTCCATAGACTTCACACTACTGAAAATAATTCTCAATCCATTCCTCAGCCAGAAGACATTTTCTCTTAAGACTAACTTATCCACACAACGTCTACGTTTTAATCAAATGTAAAACCTGAAAAGAGAGAGAAATAAAATCTAAGGAAGAACAGAATGAGTCATCGATATGAGCCATGGGTTAGTCAGGGAGGACGAAACAGCCGCAAAAGAAAGTAGTGAAGGTGAAGTAATGAAGGAAGGGAAATTTGGGAAGGAATGTCCTGGCAGTTATTCACAACACTAGCAAATCGCTTCAGACATCAACAAGGAAGAAAATCTCTCACGGGCCAAGTGACAAGTGGAATTTTCCAGTCAGGCTTCACACTGCTGTGTCATACATGCTGAAGATTTCAACTAATTCTACACAGGAAAATACCAGCATTTTCACTAAATGTTTTCAGAAAACTTTATCCAAAATATCTCCGTCTGTTAAAGAAGATCGTTTGCCCTAGGTAATCTATTAGGAGATGGTTCAATTCTCTCTTGTTAGAGAACTGCCTAGCATTTTCATGGTGTCAATGTTACCGGCCATTCATCAAGCCAAACACAATTGTATCCACGCTTTGCTGCATAGGTTTCAGTACCCGACGAATCACAAATAATGCTGAACATCGTGGAATGATTGTAGATATTCCCAGTTCTGTCCTTCTGTTGGAAGATAGGTCATTGATGAAGGTTTGAAGATGGTTAGTCCATGAAAAGTGATTACAGTCCCTCTTGGGACTGAGATGAATGACCTTTAGTAACCACATTCATTAAACTTTGAGCTTGGAATGACACCAAGAAATGGAGAATGTTCCTTAGATTCCCCTCGATAAATTAGGCATCTGTTGCCAGACCCAAACAAATATTGCCTTGATGTCAAGATGTGATGAAATATGTGTGATTTACACATTTACTAATGCCATTTTTTTATTAGAGTTTGGATTTCATAGTAGTGCTATATTGCATTGTGACAACTGAGAAGGTTTAGTTGGAAAAAATAACCCATTCAGACAAATCAAAAACTGAAAGAACTGCAGATGCTGGAAATCAGAAATAAAAACAGAAATTGCTGAGAAAACTCAGAAGGTCTGGTAGCATCTGCGGAGAGAAAACAGAGTTAATGTTTTGAGCACAGTGACCGTCCCTCAAAACCGACCCCAGACTAGCCCAAAAAGCTCAGAACAGAAATGGCTCCAAATGTTAAAATACAAACAATGGCAAGAGCAAAAGACGAGTTGATTATTGAGACAACATTTAACTTCTGAATTATCACTACATCATCCCTTCACCACTGTCTGCCACATGTTCTGATACCTTTCTCATGAACTAAAGGCTTTCATTCTCTTAACACATCTTTCCACATTCCCAATGTACCCAGCTCTGTCTTCTATCTTATTCAGTTGTAATTGACATTCTTTTTTCTCTCCTTTCTATTCTCAAACACTTTACTACTTATGTACACTGTTGCAGATAAAAACTACCTTCTTTAACTTTGAGCTATGACTGGCATTGATTTGAATTGCAAAGAATTTTTTAATATGGAAGTTATAAGCTTTGCTGCTATTGGGGAAGCAAGAGATGTTAAGCCACATTGTCACAGGAAACTGATTCATAATTTGACGACCAGACCCTTTTATTGGTAGGCATTTGAAAATTCATGTAGAGCTGGTTCACTGAGGAGTTTCTGACACAGTCCAGCATTGTAGGCGTGAAAGATACCATGGGATGAAAACAATTCGCCCTGTCACATTTTAAATTTATAAAGTCCAGCCACAGTTGTATTGAAAATAAATTAAACACTTCCTGCCAGCCTGAATTGCAAGAAACTTGTCATCAAATTAATGTCTGAATGCCTGGTGTTAGGAGAACTGCCAACTGGATGTCTGTTATATGTTTGTTTAACACAGGAAACCATTCACACAGGGTTTTTCTTTGTATAGTTAATAGTACAGTCATGGACTTGGATTGATCAGGAGTTAATGTGCAACTTGTCTAGTCTTCGTCTCAATGTGATGTGGCCACTCAGCTGGCAATCTCACTGCAATGTAACTGTTATTTCTTGCATTTCAGGAACATCATGTTATTACCAATGTGCTGGCTGAACATTACCTTTTCCTTCTCACCTTGCAGTCATTAAGGGCTGGCAATGAGTTGCCTTCCTGTGCGGGACTGTGTGGGGTAAAAGGTCAAATGCATGCCAACCATCATCGGAAGGGCAGTGGCAGTAAATGCATGGGAATACTATCACCTCCAAATTCCCCCACACTGGCTTCTACCTTTATTCCTTCATCCTCACTGACTACAATCCTGGAACTTCCTACTCAACAACATGTGGAAGCTCTTTTGCCACACAGACCGCAGGGTTCAGGAAGGTGACTCATCACCGCCTCCACCTGGCCAGTACCTTCTGGTCTTGCTAACAATGCCCACATCCAGAGAATGTATTAAGGACAGCAAACATTGGCAACCTGTCTCCCTGAATTTGGTGAAATAAATGGATCCCAGCTCCTGAATGATTCATAAGGTAGTCATGATTTGACATATGAGAAGAAATTGCAGGTGCAATTTATCAAAAAGCTAAAAACAGCACATATAAATGTGATCTGTTTCCACTCACAGCCCAACCTGTTTTTAATGCTGGTGAGAAACATCGCTACACATGCAAAGGTTACTCTGAAAATGTATTAGTGAACATGAATGACTCCACTGTTGCACTTTTTCAGAGACTTGCTTTCTTTAAAGGAAATCAATTTTTAAAATAAATCAGTGTACCTAACTTACCGTAGCCATGTCTCTCTAAATTGAATTCCTGATGAATTGATCTTTTGCTGGTCCAGCATCTCATTATTATTGGATTGTTCAGACCTTGCAGACTTGTGAACACTTGGGAGTGTTGTACATCAATCAGCATGTTTCCTTTTTGAGTTTCAGTGTGATGGAGCTAGTTCCTCTCCTATATGATGCCCCAGAGTGCTTCATTTATAATAATTCACCAAAGAGTTTAGAACATAGAATAAAGGAATCATAGAATATAGAACAGAGGAAGCTGTTTGGGCTGTCACGGTTATGCTAGAATAATCTAGCTACTTCTAGTCATTCCTCCTTTCACCACAGCCCTGAAGATTGTTTATCTAATTGCCTTTGGGAAGTCTTGACTGAATCTGCCTCTACTACACTCACAGTCCATGCATTGTGAATCACAACCACGGTCTGTGTGAAAAAAGGTTGTTGTTTTACCAGTTTCCCCAGGGGAGTATATACATATGAATATGAAAAAGAAATTCTACTCAAACAGCATTTCACCCACCTTGACAGTTCCCTGCCAAGCTCTGATTCGAAGAAAAGCCTTTGAAATTCAATGTTTTCACTTTATTATCAAAACAAAGTAAAACCATCAATTTTTCAAAGGTTTTTCTTGGAATCAGACATAGCTCGGGGGCTGTCAAGGTGAGTGAAATTCTGTTTGAGCAGAGTGGGATTTATTTTGTGTACAACTTCCCGATAATCGATTAGAATTGCCACAAATCAAAATGCAGATTGTGCTGCAATTTTGTCTCCAACAAGAGGTATTATCTGAAGCAGCAATCCTGATGGTATCCATCATAACTGGGTTCGGATACCTTGCTATTGAAGCATCCTCCAGACATTTACAATTATTGTGTATGAACACTCCACGCACTGTCGCAAAAGTGTCTGGACTCAGTTTAAACTCACAGACTGCTTTCAGTAGCTTTTCATCTTTCAAGCAACCTGAGTAAGGTAGTATATGAGCTCTTTATACCCTTAGGTCCTTAGCAATGATGCAGTGATGATGTCATGAGCATGTCTTTTAAAGTTATATTCACACTCAGCAGCTCATAAAGGTATACCTGGAACACCGAGTTTGAGACATAACACAACAGCTTGGACCTTTTAAACCTCCCAGTTGGGTGGTAAGGTTTGTGTGAACAATTTTAAGTCAATGCTAAAGAAAATTAGTCAGGTGCAGGATAGGTGGGTGTTGTGATACTGTTTCTCTTACACCTCAGATGAAGTTCATTGTTCTGCCTATAACATTAATTCTTGTTATTCATGTGACACATGACTGGTCACTTTAAATGTGCACTGTTGCTGGATTAATGTGTGTTCTTCAGTGAATTCCACAATTTGCCTGGAAATTACTGAGTGTGAAAACAGCTGCACAATCAACAGATTGGTATAGGGCTATCATTGCATTATTGGCCCTGGGAAGATGATCAGGTTTTAAGTCTAAACCATCTTTGGTCTATTGGATTTGGCCTGATTGATAACCTCTCTTCTTAGTTGATGGTTGCAGGCTGTAATGGAGAAAAGGTGAGTTGATTCATAGTCTAGATGACATTACATTTCGGTAACCACAAACTTAAGATTCTGGTTGATAAATTGGATTAACTCTCCCTGTTTTTTCTTACACCAATGTACTACATGGAAATGGCATGCAGAGGTCTGGTACACTTTAGGTGGGAAAGGTCATCCTTTGACTAGATATTCCATAACCCCAGCTCTTCCTGGAGCAGTAGTTTCTTGACTTAATGAGTTTGTTTCCTTCTATTGTTGGAAGAAGATTGAGGTTAAGACATGAGTTTATACCAGAGAGTGAGAGTTTCCACACAAGCCAACACTTCTTGTGTTTGAGAGGTGCTTCTAGCATATCTCTGATTCTTTATGACATGTCTCCTGGATAATATGGTTGCACTGCTGTTGGCTGTAGACAGTGTTTCCCCAACCATGGAGCACAGTCTGATTAAATAGGGATACCACCATATCAAACTCGAATTGAGTGAAGTATCCATTGACATAAGTATGTTCTCACAAAAAGCCTAGTTCTGGATTTACTATTTCTTCAAGGAATGCCTTTGTCTTTCTTTTAATTAAACATGTTGTACCTCTTGAACTTCTATGAATGACTGTCAATTAAGTCCTCGTTGCTTTGTGACTGTGTCCTTTGTCTGTACATTTTCTGAAACTTAGTTGCTGTTCTTTTTTAACAATTGGGCATTGTCTGTGTCAGTGAGGTTTTGTTGCTCCAAAGCACTCACAATAATTGCCAGTATCTACAATCTGCCACACCTGTACTGGTTTCTCAGTATCTTCACAGATTTGTATCTGAAGAAATGAGTGGATTCTGCTGGTTTACAGAGCCAAAGTTGATCTTCTTATAGACTTCCAGAATTCTGCTTCATTCTATCATTTCTGTACAGTCAAATATTTCAACTGCAAAAAAACTGAAGAAGACTCATTAGCAATTGCAATAACAATTCTGTCTCTTAAATTCTAGCTTTATCATTGTCACATTTTTATACAGATAATTAATGAAATTATCTATTGACTCCTCTGAAACCTGAACTCTTCTATTAAATCTCGTTCTTAGAATAATTTATTTATTCTGTGGTCAATGTTATCATCAAAGCACTTCACCAAACACTTCTTGCTTCTCTTACTCCTTGGTAAGCTGTAACATCACCAGCTATACTTTGAATTACATATAGGAATGCAATCACCTGTTCAACTTTTGATTCAGTATCTAATCTGGATCCTATCATATAGCTTGGAGCTTGGTTAGCTCAGTTGGTTGGATGGCTGGTCTATGTTATAGAGGGATGTCAGCAGCATCAGTTCAATTCCTGTACCAGCTGAAGATACCAGGAAAGATTCTGTCTCTTGACCTCTCCTTGTCAGAGGTGTAGTGGCCCTCAAATTAAATCACCATCAGTCATATATCTCCAATGAGAGATCTGTCCTAGGTTGCCATTATTCTGTATTTCAAGAATTTGTTCCCTGAGATGTCAATTTGTGCTCTATTTGATCTCTCTCTCAAACTAAATTTTCCTTGTAATATTATTTCAAATATTGATTATTTGCTTTTCTTGCTTTGAGAGCTACTAACTGTGTGGGTTAGGAATGTTGCTGCTGTTTATGGCTCTACTGGAGGACTCAAAACAAAACAACACTACTGGACCAACTTGGTGTAGTGGCATGGTGGTTAGTATTGCTACCTCACAGTGCCAGGGACCTAGTTTCAATACCAGCTTTGAGTGACTGTCTGTGTGGCATTTGTATGTGATCCCCAAGTCTGCCTCCCAAAGTCCAAAGATGTGCAGGCTAGATGGATTAGCCTTGGTAAATGCGGGGTTACGAGGACAGGGTGGGTCTGGTGTGATGCACTTTGGAGGGTCAGTGCAGACTCAATGGGCTGAATGGCCTCTTTCCACAGTGTAAGGATGCTATGGAGAGAAAGCAGGGTTAATGTTTTCAGTGCAGTGATCCTTCTCCAAAAGTAGAAGGGCCTTTCTCAGAACTGCTTTTCTCCAGTCAGAATTTAGAATTGAGATCTTACTACACTGGGATCCTCAGTGGTTCTCCTCCATTGTGACATCGACATAGTGGGTGGTGTTTAAGGCACTCCTCAACATTAACTCCTTCAGACCCTTACATCTGTATACAAAGTAGTTCAAGACAGTAGCTCACCATCACCTCTGAAAGATATTTAGGAATGGGCAATATCTGTTGGCTCAGCCAGTGGCACCACATTCCATGTGTAAATAAAAGAAAATTAAACCTACTGTCTTCCTTGTGAGGTTTGAACACTGGTTTTACAAAATCTCAGTTTTAGTTTATAGGCTACATTTCATTTTCTGATAGTGCTTCCTTATTGCACTATTCTAAAACTAAGAGGAATGACAGGCCTCATTTCAAATCCACTAAGCCTCGTTCAATGGCAAGGGTAGAAGCCCCCAGTGTGACACTGGATCAGAACTGTCTGAAATAGGACAACCCACATGACAAGCACTTCTCATTAGACTTTTCCCTTCGGCTGGAAAAGTCTGCAGATCAGTGGAAGTACAAGCTGACGATGGTTTGGTACCAACAAGTTGGCTTTCCAACAAACAAGGGAGTGATGGCCTACTGGCATTATTACTATACTGTTCATCCAGAGATCCAGATAATGTTCTGGGTGACCTGGGTTTGAAGCTCACTACAGCAGATGGTGGAATTTGAATTCAATGCACATCTGGAATTAAAAATCTAATGATGACCATGAATCCATTGTCGATTGTTGGAAAATCCCATCTGGTTCATTAATGTTCTTTAGGGAAGGAAACAGCCATCCTTACCTGGTCTGGCCTAAATGTGACTCCAGATCCACAGCAATGTGCTTGATTTTTCCCAACAATCGACAATTGATTCAAGGTCATCATTAGTCTCTTACTTCCAGATTTTACTGAGTTCAAATTCCACCATCTGCTGTGATGGGATTCAAACCCTGGTCCCCAGAACATTACCTGGGCCTCTGGCTTAACGGTCTAGCAATGATACCATTGGCAATTGTCTCCCTCAGTCTGGTGACTGGCCAGAATGCCAAAATGTTGGCAACAATAAATTTAGTGAGGGTGCAGGTACAAGCACAATCTGTTCACACTTTAGCCAACATGGAAGATGTGTGCAATACTTTCTAAGTTCTACTACCATTCCCATACTAGTTCACTAATGTCCTTCAGAGAAGGAAACTGCCATCCTCACCCAGTAAGGCCTACATGTAACTCCAGACCCACTGCAATGTGGGTGACACTTAACTGCTCTCTGGGCAATTAGGGATGGGCAATAAAAGCTGCCGAGCCAGCAATGCCCTTATTCTGTGAATGATTAAGGGAAAAAACAGTTCAGTTCATGTTAATTGTGGACTCATGGGCTGGAGCAGTCTGTGGTCTCAGGGGATTGAGAAATACAAACACTATGATATGACTTTCATGTGATCACTGAGTGAACTGGAACAGAAGTAACAATTTGGAAATAAAAAGTGAAGGACTGTGTCTATCAGACAGTAGAAAATTGAACAGAAGTATGTCAACACAGACAAACTCAGTAACACAATAATTCTGTGTGTGGGGTCACATATTCCCCTTCAATTGTCTACTGTCCAGCTTTACATTAACCTCAGTGTTTTTGTCTTCTTGGATCATTCACAGAATGAGGGCATCGCTGACTTGGCAGCTTTTATTGCCAATCCCTAATTGCCCAGAGAGCAGTTAAGTGTCACCCACATTGCAGTGGGTCTGGAGTTACATGTAGGCCTTACTGGGTGAGGATGGCAGTTTCCTTCTCTGAAGGACATTAGTGAACTAGTATGGGAATGGTAGTAGAACTTAGAAAGTATTGCACACATCTTCCATGTTGGCTAAAGTGTGAACAGATTGTGCTTGTATCTGCACCCTCACTAAATTTATTGTTGCCAACATTTTGGCATTCTGGCCAGTCACCAGACTGAGGGAGACAATTGCCAATGGTATCATTGCTAGACCGTTAAGCCAGAGGCCCAGGTAATGTTCTGGGGACCAGGGTTTGAATCCCATCACAGCAGATGGTGGAATTTGAACTCAGTAAAATCTGGAAGTAAGAGACTAATGATGACCTTGAATCAATTGTCGATTGTTGGGAAAAGTCCTTCTGGCTCACTAATGTCCCTGAGGGAAGGAGTCAGCCATCCTTACCTGGTCTGGCATACATGTGACTCCAGGCCCACAGCAATGTGATTGACTCTTAAATGCCTTCTGA
Source organism: Hemiscyllium ocellatum (assembly GCF_020745735.1). NCBI lineage: Eukaryota > Metazoa > Chordata > Chondrichthyes > Orectolobiformes > Hemiscylliidae > Hemiscyllium > Hemiscyllium ocellatum. The sequence continues at coordinate 72,383,807 of NC_083418.1, forward strand.
GCAATAAATGCTGCCCTGGCCAATGACACCCTCATCCCGTGAATGAATAAACAAAACTCCTAAATCAGGTCTTGTTTGCAGATTTGAATTCACAGTTTATTGCTATGTAAGGAGATTCTAATGAACAGCAGAGGTACCACTCAGAATTATTTTGATGATTAGACATGAAATTCACAGTTTTTTTTTCTTGTAGTTTGATTTCTTTTATTTTCGGAGCCCCGTTGAGCCAAGCAGCAGTATCAGCCCTGCCTGTGGCCTCTTCTATGTGAGGGGCCCGCAATTCAAGATACACATTGCTGGTTGACACTGGCAATTCCTGTGTTCATTAACAAGGCCAAAGAGTGAATACTGGGGCAGTCAGAGGCTCCCGTTTACTCTGATTACAACCGGCGATGGCAGATCAATAACCTAGAAACAGAAACAGAATTATTTCGACCCTTGCAGGCATAGATGCAATGATGTTTCTCCCTGAAATGTGTTCCTACATATTTGAAAATAAAACGACATGCTTAACTGCAAAATGTGTGTGATGCTGAAATAATCACTCAGAAAAAAAACATACGTCAGTTTAAACCCAAACAACCTGACCTTGTTTCGGAGATACGTTTTGGAATGATGTAAACTGGTCCAAATGCATCAGATTCAAAAACCTAATGGCAAACAGCTGCAGCTATGATTTTCTCACAGTAACAATGGCAAAGGGATAATTTGGCTCCCCTTCAAGTCCAGTGCTATAAAGAGCACAAACCGAGACATTATTTAAAAGGCATTCTGGCATAACTGAGAGCCAGTGAACTACCAAATATAGAATAACTAGAATTTCTGGGCTGCTTATGCAAAACAAAAGGTCAGATGGTTTTCCCAAATGTTATTCAGAGCAAAAAAGTGCACTTTGCAATATTGGGAACCTTACGGGTGCAATTTTAGCTTTAACATCACCTCCCCTTCCAGCTGTCAGAAACAGCCATTAAAATAACCTCACAAGCTTACCTTTGCCAGATTTGATCAGTTTTGCGAAATTGTTCATAAAAGAAAATCTGTCCAAACTGCCAAGATCCTCAGTATGTTGGCTTTCAATGATGGCAGCAGCAGCTGACTGCCAAGGGAGGAACCTGCAGGAGCCTCCAATCCAGGGTGAGACAACTGCAATAGGATAGCATTGAGAAGGTCACACAGGAATGTTTCCTTCCTTTGTGTGGACAGGATTTTGCAAGCACCTTGCCTTTAAGAAAGTTCACCTTTAAGGATTCTGTATGCAATGATTAATTGATGTAATGACTCTGCTTGGCAGTTATAGAGTCATAGAGTCCAACAGCACGGAGACAGGTCCTTTAGCGCAAACTGTCCATGTTGGCCAAGATATCTGTCCAAACTTTCCTGCACTTGGCCCATATTCTTCTAATCCTTTCCTATCTATATATTTTTCTAATGCCTTTTAAATGTTGTTAATGTACCCGTCTCAAATAGTTACAATGGCAACTCATTCTATATACATACCACCCTCTGTTTAAAATCATTGTTCCTCAGGGGTCCCGTTTATTCTTTCCCCTCTAACCTTAACTCAATGCCATCTCGTCCTTGATTCCCCTCCCCTTGGATGAAGAAAACTGAGTGCATTCACCCGATCCTTGTCTCTCATGATCTTATACACCTCTATAAGATAACCCCCCCCCCCCCCCCCCCCCCCCCCCCAGTCTCCTATGCTCTAAAGAAAAATGTTCTCGCTTGTCCAAACTCTCCCTATAACTCAAATCATTGAGTCCAGGCAACATCCTTGTAAATTTCTTTTGTGCTCATTCCAGTTAGTCTTGGAAATACAGCTGCCTCTAAGGATAAAGCAGAATAGGCCCAGCATTGGTTAAAAGTAGATAGCACAATGGTAGTGTTCTTGCCTCTGACTCAAGAAACCTGTGTTCAAATCTCATCTGGTCCAGAGGTATGTAATAACTTTTTGAATCAGGTTGATGATGAAGGATTTCAGCCTGAAATGTTGACTGTCCTGCCCCTCAGATACTGTCTGACCTGCTGTGCTCCTCCAGCTTCACATCTATTGACTCTGGATCCCAGCACCTGCAATCCTTACTCTCTCCAAGATTAAAAAAGAAAGCTGTATTCTTAAGGTGCGGTGCTCTCCCCCCCTCTGGCTTAAATATATCAACATTTCAGGCTGAAATCCTTCATCATCAACTTGATTAGAAATGTTATTACGCACCTCTGGAGCAGATGAGATTTGAACCCAGGCTTCTTGAGTCAGAGACAAGAACACTACCATCTTTAATCAAAGCAAAATAGTATAGTTGCTGGAAATCCGATACAAAAGCCAAAATGCTGGAGGAACTCAGCAGGTCTGGCAGCATCTCTGGACAGGGAAAGAGGGTTAACATTTTGTTTCTGGTGTGACTTCTTCAGAAAGACAGCGTGCCTGAACAGATTGATTAAAAGTTTAAAAATGAGTTTGATTGTTGTTGCACAGTCCTTCTCTCTGGACTGAGAGGCCTGGGTTTAATCCCACCTGGACCAGAGGCCTGAACAGATCAAAGTGAGAATAGTTGGGTTCTTTCATCCCGTCATCTCTTACAGGATGAGGATGTCCCGAGTAGAAGAACAGGCAGCAGCATAGATCCAGTAGAATAAATCTAGGGGAAGGTGTTAGCCGAGTGAGATTATCACAAGATCGTTCATTTGGAAATTCAGTTAACGTTCTGGGGACATGGGCCTGATTCTTACCATGGCAGATGGTGGAACTTGAATTCAATATCTGGAATTAGGAATCTATTGATTATCATGAAATGATTGCCGATAGTTGGTGGGGGGAGCCTATCACTAACGCCCTGCAGGGAGGGAATTCTGTCATCCTCATCTGGTCTGGCCTACATGTGACTCCAGATGCACAGTAATGTGGTTGACTCTCAATTGCCCTCTGAAATGGCCACTCAGTTGCAGCAAGTATTACAAAGCCTCTTTAAGGGCAACCAGTTGAAAAGAGTTCAGGAGCAGCATGTTCCTGCACGAATGAAGGATAGGAATGGAAAGGGAAAAGGTGAGGACTGCAGATGCTGGAGATCAGAGTTGAGAGTGTGATGCTGGGCTCCCTATGAAGGGCTCTTGTCCGAAATGTCAATTCTCATGCTCCCCCGATGCTGCCTGACCTGCTGTGCTTTTCCAACACCACACTCTCAACTCTGAAGGATAGGTATGGCAAGTTATCTTGGGAGACCAGGGATGTTTTGACCTTTGTCAAAAAGAGAAAGGAAGCATACATTAGGTCTAGGAGGATGGGAACTGACAAAGCTGTTTAAGTATAAAAGGAAAATAGGAAAGAACTTAAGCAAGGAATTAGAAGGGCCAAAAGGAGTCATGACAAGTCATCAGCAAACAGGTTTAAGGACAATTCTCAGGCTTTTTATACAGATATAAATAGCAAGAGGGCAGCCAGGGAAAGGGTTGGCCCACTCAAGGAGAAAGAAGGGAATGTATGTGTTTTAAACGAATACAATACTTTGAAAGAAGGAATTGGTGGAGGATAATCTCAGGGAAGGGAATGTCGTATTTCTAAGCCAAGTTGCTGTTAAAAAGGAAGAGCTGTCTTGAATCTTAAAAATATTAGGATAGATAAGTCCCCAGCTCCTGATAAGATCTATCCCAGAATATTGAGGGAGGCAAGATAACAAATTACTGGAGCATTGACAGTATCTTGTTTGGCCACAGGTGAGGTCCCAGATGACTGGAGAATAGTTAATGTTTTCCCATTGTTTAAGAAGTGTAGCAGGGATAATCCAGGAAAATACAGGCTTGTGAGCCTCACTTCAGTGGTGGGGAAAGTATTGGAAAAGATTCTTAGAGACAAGATCTGTACACATTTAGAAACAAATGGACTGATTAGCGATAAACAGGTGGCAGCTCAGGTGGATAAGGTCGTGAAAAAAGGCCTATGGCATGTTTGTCTTCATTGGAAGGGGCATTGAGTACAAGGACAGATAAATTATGCTGCAGCTGTATAGAACTTCAGTAAGGCTGCACTTGGAATATTGCATAAAGTACCAGTCACCATGCTACCAGAAAGATGTGGGTGCTTCGGAGAGGGTACAGAAAAGATTTACCAGGATGCTCTCTGCTATGGGGGATTTTAGCTGTGAAGGAAGGCTGGATAGTCTGGGTTTGTTTTCAGTGGAACACGGGAGATTGAGGGGGCGACTTGATAGAGGTTTATAAGATTGTGAATGGCATGGATAGAGTGGAAAGTTTAAGGCTTTTCCCCAGGGTGGACGGGTCAATTACTCCGGGACACAGGTTCAACGTGCGAGGGAGGATCTTTAAAAGAAATGTGTAAGGCAAGGTTTTTTCACACTAAGAGTGATCTGTGCCTGGAACGTGCTGCCAGAGGAGGTGGTGGAAGCGGATACAATAACAGCATTCAAGAATCACCTGGACGAGCGCGTGATTAGGAAGGAAATAGAGGGATACAGATCCTGTAGGTGAAGACAGTTTTATTGCAGATGGGCAAAATGTGTTGGCACTGGCTTGGAGGCTCAAAGGGCCTGTTCCTGTCTTGCACTTTTCTTTGTTTTTTTTCTTTAACTAGGAGTGGGCAATAAATGCTGGCCAACCATCGATGCCCACACCCTACAAATGAATAACAAATTATCTGTACTGTATTTTTGCTCATTGATTATCTGTAAATTTTGCCAAACTAATAACTACATTGTTTTTGAATCATGGTTTCTATTTTTCCTAAAGTTTAAAAATAGATTAACTGAAATATGTTACGCTGCATTTCAAAGAAAATTAGAGCTGTGTTCTCCTTTGAGAGAAAGGTGGGCACTTCAGGAGGTGGAGT